>NC_081408.1:444379586-444696252 GCF_030272615.1 Cryptomeria japonica
GCATGAAGTCCCCAACTTCTAAAGGTATCAAGAAGAGCATTGAGGTGGAGTTTTTGGTAGAGGATAACTACCCTGAGGAGGAATTTGATTGCCAGATGGAAAAGGAGGAGATAATTAAGAAGATATTTATAATTGAATGCAATGGAGTCTAATAAAAACCATATTCTCTTTGGGGTGGATGAAGGGGAGGTTGGGGAGCAAGGTGCCCCGAATTTAGGAATTTCTCAGAATATCCCTAATAAGTGTAAACCAGATTGTGGAGTACCTCTGGGTAATAGGAGAGGGAGAAATTCATTAGTGTAGCTTAGAACCTTGGCAGGTCAAGCTGAAGGGCAGACAAAAATTACTAAAATTCTAAAAGTTGGGAAGGGCGAGGTCCTTCCCAAGGCACCATGATGATCCTAAGCTGGAATGTTAGGGGCCCCTAACAAGAAACACTTGATTGAGAACCAGATAGAAATAGAGAAAGTGATATAATGCTATTACAAGAAACAAAAATGAGTTTGGGGAATTAGATGTATTTACGAAAAAGCTAAGGTTGTGGAGCTGTATAGGTGTTCAGGTGTATGGAGCTTCTAGTGGGCTGGCCATTCTGTGGAACCAAAGTAAAGTCTTCTTTGAAGCTAAAGATGGAGGTAGGTAGTGGATTAGAGGATTTTTGAAGTCATACAACTAGAGGATGTACTTTCAGATAGTTAATGTATATGTTCTAGTCTCAACAATAGAGAAGCAGAAACTATGGACAGATATCGAGGCTTTCCCTTTTGTAGCGTCGTAAAATTGCGACACTTGCAATTTCAACTACATTTGGGTCTTCATGATGGCGGTGCAACGTTGAACCTGAATGGAGACCCTGAAACCTATTTACGACATCAAAAACTACATCTTTCTGCACCTTGGCTTGATCCTCCTTGCACCCTGCTGTCCCGAGAGGTGAGACCATGGCGCCCAACGCCCTGGTCCCTGGCCCTATTTTGGGCCCGGTCTCTTGTTGGGCATCGGGTCTTCAAGTTTGCAATTTGGAAAATGATGCTCCTAGGTCGGCCTAAGGTCGGAAAAATCAGTCTCCTAACCCTAATTGACAAGTATATAAACTACATTTCCCCTCCCAGAAAAGGGTGGAAAAAGATATGTGTGCAAGAGGCGGAAGCGAAAGGCAAACATTCAAACATTCAAGCATTCAAGCATTCCTTCAAGCAATTGAGCATTCTAAGTTTCCATTCAAGGCTAGGTGTTGCATTTAAGATAAGGATTCAACCATTGAAGAGGAGACCACCTACAACATACAACATACAACATCATTACACCTTCACATGTAAGAATACAAACATTCTTACAACAAGGTATCAATACTTGATTACATTACAAACACTTACATTTACAACATTCTCATTTCTTGGTTAATTCCAAAATTGGGGTTTGACCTGAAGGCAAACCCCTAATCCCTAACCCCCCAATTGTCCTCTCTTTTCTGTGTGTAGGTTGCAGGTACGCGGCTGTAATTGAAGATTTGGAATCCTTGTGCAGAGACGAACAGATCCCCCTTCGTTTTGCGGATTTTTCGGAGGACCATGTGCACTCCGGGTGCCATCGTCCCATCAACTTTCGCTCAAACTTGCAAGACAGCAACGTCTCGACATTTTACTGCTAATTTCAGATCCGTAGCTTCATCCCGTGTCCCTATCTCCGTCTACAAGCGAATCTTTCTTACTTTTACATACACTCCTAGTTCAATCCTTCTATCTACATTCTTTACAAAAGAGGGTATCCTTGATGTCTCAACCCTTGAAACTCATTTAGAATTCAATCTTGCATTGTGTGGGATTGGATCTTGTGGGTTTCAACCCCTCTTTTGAATGTAAAGTCTCTCCTAAGTGAAAACCGTCAATCCTAGTGACCTACTTTCTCTCTCCTTGGAGTGGGGGAACACCTAGGGTTCGATTTTCCGCTTTACATTTTGGTGAACCCGATGTGAACATCCTAATTCTGATTATTCTTGGTTAGATCTGAAAAAAATATTTTTTGCTTCCTTAATTACATTTCCATGTTTGATCTTTTGCAAATTTTAGAGGTTAATTGCATAAAAACCCTAAATTTTCTTTTTAGTAATTGAGCTTGTGAAATGTTTAATTGTTAATGCTTGTTTTAGATCTACGCTTCTATTGCAAATTGTCAAATCATATTTGTGCTTTAATTCTGAAAATTAAGTGGTTAAGTGTCAAAACCCTAATTTTTTAAAACCCTCTTGATTTGACCTTTGACCGATGATTTCATTGATCAAAACACCTCCAAATCGGCTGTAATTTTGGATTCCACAACAAAATCACAATATCTCTCATCCCTGAAAATTTTGAAAAAAGTTGCGAGGACCGTGTGTACCCAGAGCGCCATCGTCCCCGACATTTTTTCTGAAATTTTGGGAGCTAGATCTTACTGTATTTTTCTGCTAGAATCCAGAATCTTGGCTAATTTCATCAATTCTAACATTTTCAAAATTAAAGTCAAAGTTGGTCTAGTGATTGCTTGGGTTAAGGCTTATAATCATTCAAAAATTGTTGAAATTGAAATTTTGTGTTAAAATTGTGTTTCTTACTGTCCTAAATCTGAAAAGTGTGTTGGCATTCATTCGAAGTTTCAGTGCTTTATTCAAATTCTTGCAGTTTGTGACTTTTGAAATTAAGTGTTTAATTGCAACAACTTTGATTTCTGATTTCAAATTTGAATTTTGCATGAAATTGAGTCAACTTTTAAATTTCAAAGCTTGCATTGCTTTTAGTATTCCCTCTAAAATCATAAAATTCAAAATTTCAGTTTCCCTCTCTTTTTCAAAATTCAAATTTTGCATTTTTCAACAATCTTGGTAGGGTTCAAATTTGAGATTGCAACTTTAATTTGGCCTATCTACAGATCGTAAAATCACTCAATTTTTTCAGATTAGCTTTAAAATCATCATAACTTTCATCCCTGAAAATTTTGAAAAAAGTTGCGAGGACTGTGTGCACTCCGTTCGCCACGGTCCCCGACATTTTTTCTGAAACTTCGGGAGATTGTCATGATTGTATTTAATAGCTTAAATCCAGGAGATTGGCTGATTTTATTGAAATTTGCTACCTCTAAATTCGAAAATAAATTCAAAATTCAAGATCTCAAATTTCAAGATAACAATTAAAATTAAGTGCTACCCCCTTGGCCCTAATTTTCAATTGTGCCTACCTTTCTTAGAAGTTGTGTTTCCCTCTTCTTTCACAAAATTCAAATTGGATAATCATTATCTCATTGTTCAATTTCGCCAACTTTATTTTCAAAATTCAAAATCTCTCTCTCTCTCTAGTGCATGAATTTTACAACAATAAGCCCTACTTACACTATTCCCGTTAGACGAAGCCTTAGAATTAAGTCTTTCCAAGGTTTAATTACCGAGGAGATGGAACCTAATTTGAATGGCCTTTTTAACGAGGGCATGGGTAATTCCTCTAATCCTCTTAATGATGAAGAAGCTCTCCATGAGGTTTCTGTAGAACAACTTTCAAAATTGGATAACCAATTTGATGATTTTCAGCAATGGATGTCTCAAGAATACCTCGATAGTCAAGCTCTTTCATTAATTAAGGGTCTAAAACGTATGGTTCAAAGTGATAAGAATGGAATTGATATTGTACGTAGTATTGCACACATTGTGGATTCGAATGTGATGCCTATGAAGAGTTGTGCCGAAACTTTAGGCTATACACAACCTCCTACTCAAGTCAATCATTCTATTCCTTTGACAACTTCTATTGCTAGTATACCTACTTTTACATCAAACATAATGACTACTTCAATACAAAACATTCCACCTATGATCACCAGTCATGGGGGCAATCCTTCTTCTTCAATCAACCCTCTTCCTTCATTCAATCTGACTTCTTCATTCATTCCTTCAATGAGTGTCCCTATTACATCTCCACAAATGACCATGATGCAAGAGGGCAATTCATTTAACCATTCCATCCCTCCTTGTAGTGTTCCTTCTTTCCAATCATCTCAATGACTAACTATCATAGTGTCCCGCCACCTTACTCTCAACCAATACCTTCTTTCAATAACATAATACCTCCATCACAATCTAACATGTCTAATATGAACTCTTCGACTGAAGCGACCATTAACAATCTTGCACAAACTGTCTCTTCTTTACAACAACAAATTGCCTCTATGAATCAATCTAAGTTTAGTGTGCCCACATTTGATGTTGCGAGCCCACTTTCTCTTGACATTGTTAGAGCTATCCCCCCTAAGCATGTTGAAATCCCACAGTTGGAGCTTTATAATGGTAAAGGTGATTCTCTAACACATGTTAAGACCTTTCAAACAATATGTACCGATTTTTCTCATGACCAAAGGTTGCTTGCAAAACTATTTACTAGAACATTAAGAGATAAGGCTCTACAATGGTATTTCTCATTGCCTTCCTATTCTATTACTTCTTTCCAACAACTTGCAAATGCTTTTATTCAACAATTTCAAAACAATATAAGTCCTAAAGTTACTTTGATTGATTTAATGCATTGTAAACAAGGTGTTAAAGAAAAAGTGACTGATTTCATTGGTAGATATAAGCATTTATGTGCTCAAATTTATTTTCCAGTACCTGACAATGATATTCAAAGAATCTTTATTTCTAATTTACAAATAGATATTAGAGAAAAACTTCTGTTTTCTGAGTTTACTTCTTTCCAACAGTTGTGTGCAACTCTTCACAATTATCAACCAACTGTGAGTCAAATGGAACAAGCAAATCCTATGGCTCCGAGTGATAAGGGTGATAGTAGTCAACAACCATTTTGGAAGTTTAAACCGAACAGAGGGTTCATTAAGTTCAATGAAAACATCACCAACAATAATGTGAATGCAGCATCAGGTGTGCCTCCTATTTCTAAGTTTTTCAAGAAAGAAAGAGAGTTTACTCCTTTGAATGAATCATTGCATAGTATTATGAATAAGTTATTGGAACAAAATGTGCTTACTCTCCCTCCTATAAAGCAAATAGATCCTGCAAAGATTAATTCACCCTATTTTGATAACAAATCTTTTTGTCAATTTCATCGTCAACCTGGGCATGATACTGAAAAATGTTTTGCTTTAAAGGGTAAAATTCAAGTTTGATTGATAATAATACTATCTCTGTTTCAGGTGTGAATGATAAAGGCAACACATATGTAGCTCCTCCTAACCAAAATCTTAAGATTTTTACTGATCCATTACCTTCTCATACCTCTAATGTGATTGAGACTAATGATTCCTCTTTCTCACCTGATGGTCTTGTGTCTATGACTCCGAATGTGATTAACTTTGTGGAGCAGTAGAAAATCCCTAAAGAACCTTCCATCACATTTGATTCCAGTGAAACTATCAGGGCACCTGATGGTCCTTTATATATAGTTGCAAAAGTCAAGAATACACCTTGCCGTGGAGTGCTTATTGATCCTTCTTGTATGGTTAATGTCATTACTGAAGAATTTCTTTTTACTTTGCAATTGAATCAAGTGATCTATGACAAAACAAATGTGGTTGTGAAACTATTTGATGTATTTTCTTCTCCTACAATTGGTTCTATTACATTACCTATTGAGGTCCATAACAAATCCCTTGATGTGAGCTTTGCTATTATTCCATCATCCGAACAATTTCGTGTGAAGCTAGGCTATCCTTGGCTATCTTCCATGAAAGCTATTGCTTCTCCTATTCACAAGTGTTTAAAATTTCCCCATAATGGTGAAGTTGTTACTGTCAATCATAGTCTCTTTAAATCAGCTGAAAGAACTTCTAGTGTTCCTATTGATTATTTTTGGCCTAAACAATTTCAATCTCTTCCACCGCGAAGTGATCATCTTTTCAAATCTTATCAAAAGTGGAAAAAAGATATGATCCTATCTCTAAGTGAACCTAGAACACCCAAACTTGATATTCCTATCATTCTTGAGAAGGAAGTTCTTCCTTTGAAAGATAAAACTAATGTCTTTCCTCAAGAAGATTCCCAACCCATCCCTATGGATGTGACTATGTCTATGTCTAATAAACTTTCTAAAGATAGACCTATACCTCCTCATCATGATGGACTTGGTCTCCTTCCTAAACCAGACATTCCTCCTTTATATGGAGCAGTTCCTCCTCCTTCCTCTTATAAAGAGAAGAGACCTTCCTCTTCTCCTATTGTCCAACCTAAGAGACCACAACCTAAACACCCAAGTGATAAGGATGAGAACATTCCTCCTCCTCAATCTTCTCAACTTCCTACTAAGACTAGACAGAATCATTCTGCGCATGAACACCGACGAAAGCGTCGTCTTAGAGCTCATGTAGCTGCTTCTCAAACTTTGCAATCCCCAAAAACATCTTCAGCTAGTATTATTCCATTTTCTCCTCAGCCAAAAATTGAGCCAAAATCTCCTAAACATAAGATGCATGATAGTTTTGATCCTGTGCAAGTTAAAGATCCTATTTTTATAAATCTTGATGATGATATAGATGAAAATGTTACTCCTCTTTCTTCTGATAGTGAATATGAATATGTTGATGTTGATAACCATTTATCTAACGAATTTTCTAAAGCACTTATCCTAGCTCCTAGACAAGAACAATGTGGCTTGGAACATGAACATAGCCCTTGTTTGGATCTTGTGATAGCTCCATCTGCTGTGTTGGATGTTCCTCCTCTACCGTGTTTCCTGCCTTCCCGAAATATTGATCAGCAAGATCGGGGGGTGGATGACGTGCTAGACTAGTTCATTAGCATAGCAGATTCTCTCCTCCTCTCTTGATCTCTTTTGTTACTTCTTCTATGTGTTATTCTCATTCTTCTATTTGTTGTCCTTAGTGTTGTCTACTTGAGGATGATGCAAAGCATTGAGATCTCTTTTGGTCTCTCTCATGTTGACTCAAAAGACACATGTGTTCCCTTCTTCTAGGTGACCTTCCTTGATTGGGGAATGAAGAACAATTATGCATACATACATATGATATACATGAATTATCATATAGCATACTGACCCCAAGGAAAGAAAAGTCACCTTGTGCTTTGTGTTTTGTGTCTATTATCCTTGGGTTTATCTCACACTTGGGGGCTAAATCTTTGTGATAACATGCTCCTTTCCCTTCTCATTTCTTATGTGTATCACTACCTTAACGCAATCACCCCCGATGAGGCATGTGCCATCGCTTTAACGTAGGGGGCATACACTCCGTTCATATCTCTTCAAGATACTTGAAAATTTCTTGGCGAACTTAGCTTTGCCTTGAAACTTTTTGGTATTTTTCTTGCATGACTCATAGTGAGGGAACCTTACTACTGACAGTCATGGTTCTCCCTCGTGATCTTCCCTTTTACTTTGTCAATCGAAGTCGTAAGATCCTTAGTCCACTGGGGGCTTGGTGTATCTTGCCTCCTCGATGTGGTGAAAGTCTTTCAATGTTGTTTCCTTGTACTTTATCAGAAGTATGGGCGTACGCTTATACTCCCGCTAAAGTGGGGGCTAAATGTAGCATCATAAAATTGTGACACTTGCAATTTCGACTGCATTTGGGTCTTCATGATGGCGGCGCAACATTGAACCTGAATGGAGACCCTGAAACCTATTTACAACATCAAAAACTGCATCTTTCTGCACCTTGGCCTGATCCTCCTTGCACCCTGCTGTCCCGGGAGGTGGGATCATGGCGCCCAGCGCCCTGGTCCCTGGCCCTATTTTGGGCCCGATCTCTTGTTGGGCATCGGGTCTTCAAGTTTGCAATTTGGAAAATGATGCTCCTAGGTCGGCCTAAGGTCGGAAAAATCAGTCTCCTAACCCTAATTGACAAGTATATAAACTACATTTCCCCTCCCAGAAAAGGGCGGAAAAAGATATGTGTGCAAGAGGCGGAAGCGATAGGCAAACATTCAAACATTCAAGCATTCCTTCAAGCAATTGAGCATTCTAAGTCTCCATTCAAGGCTAGGTGTTGCATTCAAGACAAGGATTCAACCATTGAAGAGGAGACCACCTACAACATACAACATACAACATACAACATACAACATCATTACACCTTTGCATGTAAGAATACAAACATTCTTACAGCAAGGTATCAATACTTGATTACATTACAAACACTTACATTTACAACATTCTCATTTCTTGGTTAATTCCAAAACTGGGGTTTGACCTGAAGGCAAACCCCTAATCCCTAACCCCCCAATTGTCCTCTCTTTTCTGTGTGTAGGTTGCAGGTATGCGGCTGTAATTGAAGATCTGGAATCCTTGTGCAGAGACAAACAGATCCCCCTTCGTTTTGCGGATTTTTCAGAGGACCATGTGCACTCCGGGCGCCATCGTCCCGTCAACTCTCACTCAAACTTGCAGGACAACATCGTCTCGACATTTTACTACTAATTTCAGATCCATAGCTTCATCTCGTGTCCCTATCTCCCTCTACAAGTGAATCTTTCTTACTTTTACATACACTCCTAGTTCAATCGTTCTATCTACATTCTTTACAAAAGAGGGTATCCTTGATGTCTCAACCCTTGAAACTCATTTAGAATTCAATCTTGCATTGTGTGGGATTGGATCTTGTGGGTTTCAACCCCTCTTTTGAATGTAAAGTCTCTCCTAAGTGAAAACCGTCAATACTAGTGACCTCCTTTCTCTCTCCTTGGAGTGGGGGAACACCTAGGGTTCGATTTTCCGCTTTACACCTTTCTACTTTTCCCTTTGATCATATGATGATTGAGGGATATTTCAATGCAATTCTTCATGCTTCAGACAAAAGAGGGGGAAAACATCGGTGCTTGCAACCTCAGATGAATTTCAAAGAATGGGCGAACCAAAATAATTTGCTAGAATTTGAAACTAATAAAGGGGTGTATACTTGGAATAACCACAGGAAGGGCTTCTCTCATATCGTTGAGAAGTTAGACAGATTCTTCCTCCATGAGGATTTATGTTCTTTGGGTTTGGAAATTAAAGCTATGGTCATTCCTTGCTCTGGTTAAGACCATTTCCCTATACTCTTAACTATGGAGATAGATTCAAAGCTAGTGGGATGTCCATTTAGATTTGAGAACATGTGGATGAGGGCTGAATTTTTTTTATCTTATTCTGGATGGTGGAAGGAAGAAAGCTTTTCAGGGTCTAAGAGGTTTTGATTTATGTCAAAATTGAAAATCATCCAAAGGAGGTTGCTGGAGTGGAATATAACTCACTTCAAAAATATATTTGAAGAAAGGTCTAGGATAGAAGCGGATCTCCAGGCTTTGAATGAGAAGGTTATTATGATGGGTATGGATCATGTGAGTTTTATGAAGAAAAATGATTTGCGCTTGGAGTATGAAGATATCTTGGCAAAGATTGACACACATTGGAGACAAAAATAAAGGGAGATGTGGTTGGATATTGGAGATAGGAATTTAAAAAAATTTCACAATATTGTCAAGTATAAAAGGAGTGTCAACAAGACCAATAAAATAAAGGTGGGCTATGATTCCTATTTGGTGGATCCAAAGGAGATAGCTGATAGTGGTGTTGTATATTTTGAGATGATTTTAAATGATACAGATGGTTAAAATATAACAACCTAGAAGGAAATGTTGAAACATATTCCAAAGTTAATCAACGATGAGCAGAATAGATGACTAAATACAAAGTTCACTAGGGAAGAAATTGAGAAATAGATAGGCAGCTTCACCCAAATAAAGCCCCGGGCTTAGACTGATTTCTAGCAAGGTTTTTCAGAAATGCTGGCATATCATTGGGGAAGATCTTTTTCAAGCTCTTGAAGCATCTAGGAATTCGGGGGTTATGCTATAAGAGGTTAATAACACATTTATAGCTCTAATACCAAAGAAAGAGGATGGTGCTCATTGGGAGGAATTCAGGACCATCTCATTATGTAATACAATGTATAAGAATATGGTGAAAATAATCGCTAACATGGTCAAAACCCTCTTGGAAGGTATTATCTCTGAGGAACAATCAAGATTTGTGTCGGGTAGGTCTCTCTTGGATGGGATAATTATTTCTCATGAGGCAATACATTGGATACAAATGAGCAAGAAGGCATGTATGATGATAAATTTGAATATCAAAAAGGTGTATGATAAGGTGAACTGAAGGTTTCTATGCAAGTGTCTAGAGGCCTTTGGCTTCATAAAATAGTGGATCAATTAGATCTTTCAATGTATATCTACTCCTCGCTTCTCAGTTCTAATAAATGGCTCCCCGATAGGTTTCTTTGGAGCATCTAGAGGTTTGTGATAGGGGGATCCACTATCTCCCTTTCTATTTATTATAATGGTCAAGGCTCTCTGTATAGCCTTTAAACAGGCTATGATGAATCAATCTATCAAAGGTGTAAGGATTACTAGTGGGGTAGAGATGGTGACACACCTACAATTTATGGATGACACCTCGTTAATGGGGGAGTAAAAAATGAAGGAAGCATCTAGATTTAGGAAGATTTTGGAGGTATATGAGAAGGCCTTAGGACAAGTTGTCAGTATGGAGAAGTATGAAGTTTTCTTCTTCAACTCCAATCTGACTATGGAATTAGAAATTCTTGGCATTTTGGGTTTTAGGAAAGTGACTCTTCCTTTTACAGTTTTGGGGATTCCTTTTGACAAAGGACTTCAAACTTCAAGGATGTGGGATCCCCTTAAGGAAAAGATGGAAAAGAGATTATTTTCATGGAAAGGAAAGTTGCTATCTTGGGTTGGTAGGTTGGTGCTCCTTAAATTTGTTATTGCTACCCTACCCATTTTTCTTTTGTCTCGTGTCTCATTAGCTGCAGGGGTCACCAAGATTCTGATCCAAATTATGAGGAGATTCAATTGGCAAGGAGTGGAAGATAGACATCGGGTTCCTTTGATCTTATGGGACCAATTGAACCGCCCTAAAGAGAATGGTGGAGTGGGTATTATGTAGTACCCCTACCCTAATCAAATTCTAATCTCAGTTTGACCTTGGTTAGTTTACCATGTTATAATGCTATTGTAAGATGTTATGATTATTAGGCGTACCTATTAATGTGCTTTCCCATCGATTCTTATGTAATTTTATTTGTTCTCTTGATTCGTGTTATTAATCTCAGGCTAACACTTTCATTATATATATATATATGCATGTTTGACTCATGGTTGCAGGAGATTGCAAGTACAGTACTGCATAGGTACGAGGTTCGTTTCCACCTGGATTCGCAGGTTTGAGTGTACCTCTTTGGTACTTAGAGTTTGGATTAGGTGGTCGTAAGACCCTCATTTTACCCTAGTCATGCTCAAGTGAGCATCGCCAATCGTCCATCAGTTTCCCTCTATTTGGGTTTGCGGGTCGTGTATCTGGTTGGCTTTCTTGGGTTGCATGTTTTTCTTGTGGTAAAATCGAGTATTTAATCCTAAGTATTTAATTTAATTTAATGTGTTCTTTTACACATTAGTGATTAAGTGACTAAATTAAATAGGACCCCTTTGTGTGATTAATCGTTAATTAGAATTGCTCTATTCATGTTTGTAGCAAGTTCAATTAAATGGTTAATTTTAAATGATGAATTTATTCAGCTTATGCTTTTTGAAAGGAAAGATTAAATTTTATTCGAAATATAAATAATTTAACCTCTTTGGCATTTTGGAAATAGAAAGGTTAATTTCAATTTATTGAGAAAATCAATTTTTAGAGGAAAAACAAGTTAGCATATTGAAATAGTTTCAAAAGAATGAGTTTTCATTTTATTTAAAAGAAAGTATTTTAAATCCAAAAATGAGAATTTTGGTCAAACTTTTCCCATTTAACCTAGTTTTGAAGAATATTTTAGGAGGATTATTTTTGGAGAGAGATATTTTTGGAAAAATATTTTTGGAGAAAGTTTTGGGCATTTTGGGGGAAGGAGGATTTTCTTGAGCTGGCAATTTGAGCTCTACATCAAATCACTTTCCAGGAATGCTGAATAAGGTAGGTCTCTGGTTTATTTCATTGGTTTCTTTGTGTACAAGAATTTGTTTGGATTTTGTAGTAATCTGGTTGTGAAGGTTAAAAATATCATATATTTGGGGAGAATGGAAGAGTTGTAATTAAATATCCAATTCAAACCCTCCTTGTCTTCTTTTCCAACCTCAAGTTTAGATTTTGGTTGCTCAGGTTGTTTTAAAATTAAAATTGGGGGTTGGCTGGTCACAGTTTAATTTTGTCTAAAAAATTCAAATTTGAGCATTTTGGATATGCTGGTTAATTTTCCCCCAATTTTAGCTTGCTGGGATTGCTTATTTCCAAAAGATTGGTTATTTTTTCATCCTCCCTGCCATTTTCTGGGTTATATTGTTTTGGAAATGCATTGTTTATAAATCAATCGTGCATATTTTGGAAACTTAATTCTCATAATATTGTCTCAGTTGAGATTGCAGATTGGGGTTTGTTTTTAATAAAATAAATTAATCAATTTTTTTTATTAATAAATAAATGTTATTTTATTGGGGCAGATTGGGGGGAATCGTGACCTCGACCCATGGTTGGGGAGGGTCGTGGCTTCCCCAAGCCATGGGGAGAACCATGGTGTGGAGGTCATGGCATGGTCTCGATAGAGCCATGGCTGTGGAGAGACCACATCATGGTCCCCACAACCCTTCCCAAATGAAAGGGGAACCACGTGGCTTCCACGTGGTGGGGCTCATGGGTTTCCCAAATAAAAAAAATAAAAAAAATGTTAAGTTTCTTTTTTTTTATTATTAAAAAAGTTTTTTTTAAAATGTTTTTTTTTTATTATTACTTTTTAATTAATGTATATTATTATTTTTTTTATCGGTAATAGTGATTTTTATAAATTACTCAGGATTTTGTACTGGCCTGAACCAAGTGGTGCTACAATTAGGGAGCCACCTCCCCAGATCCATCTCCCCCTTCAAGAGGGGGGTCATTACAACTATTCCCATCCTTACCCCGCTTACCCTTTTTTCGCTTCACCTCTATCCATCCATAATATTTGGCATCCTCCAGCGATTTCAGATTTTGAATTTCCATTCCAACCAACCCCTTACTATCCCAACAATGATTCTCAGAATAATTCCCCTCATCCATGCCTACATTTAAACCCTTTTGAGAGCTAAGACCATCCTCCATCATCTGTACACCTCCAATTGCATCCTGAAAGGAGCTGCAACCCTCAAGAAAACCTTCCTCACTTGTGCCAACCAAACCACCAACTAGACCTTGCCCATCATTTGAAAGTTTTGGATCCTTCATAATAGAATCATTGATCAATCCCCCAACATCCTAGTGGGATTTTTGATTCCCAACCACCTTCTCCACTGTGTAAGATTGGGGGGTAACATCCTTCCACCATGAAGCTAGACTCTTCACCCTACGCTTTGCACATGATTCAACATTATGTCCAATCTTAAAGCATCTCCTGCACCTAAAATGAATCCCTTCATAATCCACCGACTGAAGCCAACTTCCCTTTGAAGTAGAAATAGAGATCCCCAGAGGGAGATCCATGGACGTATCCATCTCCACCAAGACACGAGAAAAATTTGTATGTAGTAAATTGAGAGAGCTATCATACGTTAATAAAAAATTACCAAGGGAGTTTCCAATAGCTTCAAAACATGAGTCAAACTAGTATTGCAACGAAAGGTTTGGAAGTCTAATCCACATAGGTGCGCGATGAAAAGATTCTGACTCAGGGTTGAAAGTCCGATGCCACGGTTTAAGCATCAAAGGATTACTATCCTCCCAACACCATTGGCTACCACCAAGGATATTATTTCGATCCTCCACAGTCTGAAACACCACAACAAAAAACCCTCGAGCATGAGGGTAAATCTACACACTGTCATCCACAATAGGCTCCCAATGATCAGAGATCCATTTTGTTAATTGGGAAATGTTTATCTATTTTTGGTTTCTTTAAATGTATATTTCCTTTATTTGAAAAGCATAACTAAGTTTTGGAAAAGATAAGCTAGATAAAATTGTCTTTGAACCAATACAAAATGATGTTTTATTTTGAAAAATGAATATCATATTTAGTTGATTAATGTTTATTTAATTATATTCATGTGAATTTGGTTTGAAAACTCATGATGAAGTATTTAAATTATTGTATGATGCAAAATGAACTTTAGTGATTTAGTAAACCATGAACGTCATGTACTTAGACAAGGTAGATAGATTGCAATCAAATTAGACCAATTAGAAAACTGGATTGATTGTTGTGTGTAAATAATATGGAAGAAGATTGTCTTTTCTGATTTATGCCTATGCATGTTTAATTTTCTGTATTCGCATTTTCCTAAAGAATGGCAATCCCTTGATTGCGATTGGTAGATATTGTCATATGTTGATTTGGATACCTTCTTATGTCCTTGATCTCGAGTTTTGACTGGTTTCATGTGATGGTTTTGTATCCGGTCATGTCCTTTATGTGGGTGTCCAATGTTGGTTCGTGGTTGACCATAGCTGGTCAGGTCTCTAGTTAGAGTACCATCAGTCAGTGCACCTCGTATGAAGTCTTGTTTGACCAAGTGGGTATTCCTACCATATTCAACTCCGTAATCTTGTCCTGGTGTATTCCTTGGTTTAGGAGTCCATTTGATTATGGTCTAGTGTGATATGGGAAAGTGGCTTTCGAGTGGGGGCCGCGCCCAAAGTGGTTGCTGGATAACCCATCAAAAGTGTGTCTAAATAAGTGATAACCTAATAGCATATGTGAGAGTTTAGTTAAACACAAAGAAGATAATTGCGCCTCATGTATGGGATGAGTGCTAGTATAGACTTGACATAAAGTGAGAAGGCCTGAAATGGCAAACCATCAACCTTGTCTTCACGAAAGGATGTGTTGGGTCCACAATGGACTTGGATGTGCCATAGGTTCATAATAGGTTGCCAGGGTAACCCAATAGATGGGGCCAGAACCTATGGAGACCTGCCATGGTAGCCATACCAAGTTATGTGATGACACTTGTCCCTTATGTTCACTAGTATGTTGGTCGTGTTGTCTTTGTTAGGAGCATTGTTGTGGAGTCGTCTTGTTGTTTATGCCCTTGTAAGAATCTGATATTCATGTTAGACCATGGGTTGCTTATGATGGGTTGCGAAGACTTAGTTTCACAGGTGCTGTAGTTGATATTTGTATCTACTTCTTATCATGTTCAGTTGGATCCTTTCCTATTCAAGGATCATTCATGTATCTTTTGGACCGATGTTATCTATAATTTTAACTTCAGAACGAATTTATCCTTGTTTAAAGTATTATCATGTCATTAAGTTAATCAGTTTAATTGGATTAATTAGTGTGAGTTGAGTTAAGTGTTGAATTAATTAATCACATTGGGAAACTCTTTAGGTATTATTTAGTCTTCCGCTATGTTATCTTAGCTTATGATAACTCATTGTATCTTTATGATGTGTTTAATTTTAAAAAACAAATATTTGCACTCTATTCTTGTTTTAGCTTTATCCCTTCAGGGTTTCATGGTGGGGCATTAAATTTGGTATTAGAGCCAAGTTTCAAACACTGGGATCTTTGGTGTTGCTTCTGCCCTTAGTTGGTGTGAGGTGTATTGACCTTATGTTGTGTGCTTGTCCTCTTTTGTATGTGTGTAATTGAGGCATAGTGGTGCAGGGGAACCTCATCAACATCCCAATCATGGCTCTAAGGATGAAGACTAGGATCATTGTAGTGTCTTAGTGTGTCTTGTGTTAATGCAAGTTTGTTTCATGTATTCAATAAACCCCACCATGTAAGCCCATGTCACCAATTAGGCAATTTGATAAGCCAATTGGGACAATGTGGTCAATAGGGGTAGTACATGGTTTAGTTTTGTGTTTGATAGGTTTTTGAAATTTTTTAGGAGTGTTTGGTTGATTCAAGTGTGTGGATCCCAACCTTAGAGAGTTTGACAACATTTTGTGCAAAATTGCAAAATTGCAACTTTTGGAAAATGCAACTTTTGAGTGCAAAAGTGCAACTTTTTGAAATGTGGTTGGGGAAGCCTTTCAACAGCTCCAACCTCATCCAAATTCAGTTGGAAACCATAGGAGAGTTGTATAAACCTTGTGGACATGTTCCCCAAGGTTGATGTTGTTGTGGTTTGAAGTGATGAAGCAATAAAACACTGAAATACTGAAGTTTTCTCAGAAATTCTGAGTTGCAGAGATTTTACATCCTTGACCGGCTTGAATCTAACAACACCATTCTTGGAGTAGATGGAGAAATTAGCTAGATTTTATTTGGTGGTGGTCTGAGGCTTTTATTGTTTCTATGCAGTGAGAAACCCTTATTTTTCTGACTGTAACCCGGGAAACCAGGGTTTGGCTAGGGTTTCGCCAAATAATGGCCATATCTTGTATCTCCTACCTCTAGAAGTTATTTACTTTGGTGTAATGCAATATTGGTCAGTGTATATTAATATTTTCATGGGTTTTTGCAGGGAAGACTTGGTTGAGGTGCTTGATGTGAATCTAGGTAGGCATCTCCATGTGATTACCTTAAGCAAAATTAGGACAATCATCCTAAAATCTGATAGCGATAAATTCTAGGTGTGTAACCCTGGAATAAGAATTTATTCACCATTCCCCACATGCTCATAAATTTTGTTTTGCAATTGGGATACCAAAAAAAAGGGGTTTCTTTGTAAATTAGGCCTAATCGCCCTAATTAGGTCTCTAGGCTTCTAAGGGGATCAAACCTTTAGGTTGCAGATCTTGCCAATCCATTTTAGGGATGAATTTAAATCCCAAAAGGGTATCTAGAATGGTGAGTATTTTTTCAGAGTGTGTGGAATATTTTGGAGTGAAAGGAAAAATACCGGTATAGGAGGGCTACTAGCCTAAGGGGTAGGTTTCTAAAGGAGGTATAAGGAATTGATACCTAAGTCCAAAACTAGTGCTTGGAATAGTTCTTAGATGTCATGTATTAGCAAAATTCAAAATCCCTAAGAGAAGGAGTCATTGGTAAGGCATGTTTGAGGAGTTGAAGCCTTTTACTCATCTTGAGTAGGTGTTAGGCTTGAGTATTGAAGAGTAGTTCTAAACCTTAAGATGTGGAGCCCTTTCTTGTAGGGTCATTTTTGAAATTTGAAGGGTCAGATCCTAACCTTTTGGACTTGTCCTTAGGTGTAAGGAGGCCTTTGCATCAAGTGGTATTAGAGCTTAGGAGTGTACTTTGGACTGAAGAAGAAGACACGATGTCAGAGGAAGAGGGATCACAAGAAATCCCATCAAGGATGATGAGTGCTGAGTTGGCTGTCTTGGTAAAGAAGGATATGGCAGAGAGCAGAGAAGTCAGGGCCGAGAATCAGGCCTTGAGAGGTGAAATGGACTAGGTGAAGGACAAAGTGGAGAGGGGAGAGAGAGACTTTGGAAGTTTTGAACAAGGGGATGAAGAGGAGATCCCTAGGCAGGAAGAACTAGAGGTTCATGCAGACTAGAGACCCCTGATGAGTGTCCTCAAGTCCATGGAAAGAAGAAAAAGGGATGTGAAATTGGATTTGCTAGTGTTTTCTGGTAAGACAGAACCAGATATAATGATGGAGTGGATAGAATCCTTGGACAATTTTTTTGAGAGTGAAGACATACCAGAGCACCAAAGGGTGAAGATGGCCAAATCCAAAATGAAAGGGGCTGCACTGACTTGGTGGAATTTCATCCAAGATGAGAGGGTGAAAGAGGGGAAAAGAAAAGTTTCTACTTGGAAGAAGATGATGGGTTTGGTGAAGGAAGCCTATGTTCTTGTGGATTATAATGTCCAATTGCACAAGAGAAGACAAAATTTGAAGAAAAAGGAGATGGACGTGAGTTACTACACAGAGGAGTTCATGAAGTTGTGTGTGAAGACTAAGGTGAAAGAGAGTGAAGATGAGAAGGTGGCAAGATATCTCAATGGGTTGAGATTTGCAATCCAAGAAGATTTGAACCTCCACACCCCGGAGACAGTCCAAAAATGTTTTCAGTTAGCACTTAAGGTGGAGGAGAAGCAAAGGAGAAGGTAGGAACAAAATAGTAGAGGCAAAGGGAGAAAACAAAGAGGGGGGAGAGACCCTTTCAGAGGTAAAGGAAATAGTTTTGGATACCAAGGTGAGTCTAATCAGGAAGGCACCAGAGGAGAGAGCAGTTACAACCAAGGAGGAGGCTCCAATAAAAGAGGGAACTTTAGGGGAAGAAGACCATTCTCTAGAGGAATATCTTAAGGTAGAGGACCTTCTAGATGCTACAACTACAACCAAGAAGGGCACATGGCCAATAGGTGTCCAAAGAAGGCTACAAGATCCATGGGAGAAAGGAGGAGAAACTTGGTGCAGGAATCTAATTATGAAAGTATGGCAAGTGCAAACACTTATCAAAGTGTTATTTCTCTTGATAGCTATGGTTACCTTGAAAGAGGAGAGGCTCTAATGATGAGGAGAGCAATAAACACCATGAAGGTACCTGATAAGGAGTCCCACAAAGGAAGTCTCTTTTCAAAACTACCTGCAAGGTAGGAGGAAAAGTATGCAAGGTCTTGATAGACTCCAGGTCTACTGAAAATTTTGTGTCACTTGAAATGGTGGAGAATCTTAAGTTGAGAAGGTTGCCACATCCTTAACCCTATAAGGTCTCATGGCTCACCCAAGGTCAACAAGCAGTGGTAGAAGAGCAGGCATGGGTAGAGTTTCAGATTGGATCATACAAGGATAGGTTGCTTTTTGATATAGCCAAGATGGATGCATGTCATCTCTTATTTGGGAGACCATGATGGTTTGATTTGAAGGCTTACCATGATAGGGTTAGAAACACTTATTCAATCACCAAGGATGGTAAGATGATAGAGATTTTACCCCTGATGGAGAGTGAGATAAAATAGAAGGGAAATGATTCCAAAGTGTTGTTGGTAGAAGGAAAGCAGTTCATGAAGGAGATTGCAGAGAGGGATGCAGTTTTCTATGCCCTCATTCCTAAGTCCAAGATGACAAAGAAGGAGCAGTTTGTAGAAGAGAATTAAGGAGGACATAAGCACATAGACCATGCAGTTAGACGGTTGCTTGACAAGTACAAAGGCATCATCTCAGATGGAATGCCAAGATCCCTACCACTGGTAAGAGACATAAGTCATTGCATAGATCTGATCCCTGGATCTACCTTACCAAATAAAGCAGCATACAAACTTACTCCAGATTAGAATGCAGAGATGGCAAGACAAATTAAGGAGTTGTTATAATCAGGGCTAATGGGCAAAAGTCTAAGCCCATGTGCAGTACCGTTAGTCCTTGCACCCAAGAAAGAAGGCACTTGGAGGCTATGCACAAACTCAAGGGTCATCAACAAGATAACTATAAGGTATAGGTTCCCAATCCCTGAGATAGAGGATTTACTTGATTTCTTAGGGAGTGCAAAATATTTCACCAAAATAGATCTAAAAAGTGGATACCATCAGATTAGAATAAGGGCGGGAGATGAATGGAAATTTTTTTTTAAAACCAATGAGGGGTTTTATGAGTGGAAAGTCATGCCATTTGGGTTGTCCAATGCCCCTAGTACCTTTATGAGGTTGATGAATGAGGTCTTGGTGGAATTTATAGGCAAGTTTGTCATAGTATACCTAGATGATATCTTGATCTTCAATCACACAAGGGAAGAACACCTCAAACACATAGATATGGTTCTCAAGAGGTTACATGAAGAGCAACTAATGATCAATTTGGATAAGTGTTTGTTCATGTAGGAGGAGATCATCTACTTGGGCTTTGTAATCTCATAAGGTGAGTTGAAAATGGACCAAGAGAAGGTAAGTGCTATACTATCTTAGCCAACACCTAAGACTATGAATGATGTCCGGAGCTTCCATGGTTCAGAAACTTTTTATAGGAAGTTCATAAGAGGATTTAGTCATGTTTGTGCACCTATGCTTGACACCATAAAGGGAGGACAAAAGTGCAGGTTCAGTTAGACCAAGGAGGTAGATGACTCATTTGAAACTTTGAAGAAGAAAGTTGCAGATCAACCAGTCCTTGTCCTACCAAACTTCAACAAAATATTTCAGGTGGAGTGTGATGCAAGCCACATGGCTATTGGGGCAGTGCTTAGTCATGAAGGAAGGCCTATTTCTTTTTTCAGTGAAAAGCTAAATAATGCCAAGAAAAGATACTCATCTTATGACTTGGAGATGTATGCTCTAGTACAGTCCTTGAAGAAGTGGAGGCACTATTTATTGCCTAAGGAGTCCATAGTTTTTACTGATAATCAGGCACTTAGTTTTATAAATAGCCAAGAAAAGCTAAACTAATGGCACATGAAGTGGGTGGAGACCCTACAATCATTCACCTTCACCCTCAAACACAAGAAGGGAGTCAAGAAAAAAGTTGCAGATGCTTTGAGTAGGAGGGTCTTAACTGTCAACCAAATCAAGATGGAGAGTGTTGTTATTGATTCCTTGAAGAGTATGTATGATGCTGATGAAGACTTGAGAGAGATCTACAAGGTATGTGAAACTTTTGGTGACCGGTATCATGTTGAATTTTTTGAATTTCTGATACAAGATGGACCGCTATTCAAAGGTGGACAATTATGTATACCTAAGTGTTCTACGAGGTTGAATATCATTAGGGAGAAGCATTATGGAGCTATGGCAGGTCATTTTGGCCTTGACAAGACTCTAGACCTTGTGAAGAGACATTATTATTGGCCTAAATTACAAGTAGATGTAAGAAAGTTTGTGGAAACATGTGTAATATGTCAAAAAGCCAAGGGGAAGTCCACAAATGTAGGTTTGTATCAGCCCTTACCCATTCCTTCTAGGCCATGGGAGAGCATAAGTATGGACTTTGTGTTGGGTCTACCTAGGACAAGGAGGGGATTTGACAGTGTCTTTGTAGTGGTGGACAAGTATAGTAAAATGTCTCATTTCTTGGCATGTAAGACTTCTTGTGATGCATCATATGTTGCAGACCTATTCTTCAAAGAAATAGTCCGGATACATGGATTGCCTCTAAACATTGTTTCAGATAGAGATGTGAAGTTCATAGGTCACTTTTGGAGGACCCTTTGGAAGAAGTTGGGAACTAACCTACCTTTCTCATCAGCCTACCATCCTCAAATGGATGGGCAAACTGAAGTTGTCAATAGGTCATTGGGAAACCTATTAAGATGTTTGACAAGACAACATGGAGAGAATTGGGACAATATTTTGTCATAGACATAATTCTCATACAATGACACGATAAATAGGAGTATCGGGAAGTCTCCTTTCCATATTTTATATGGCATCCACCCAATAAGTGTATTGGAGTTGAGGGAGTTACCTAAGGAAGAGCCTATTAGTGCAGATGGTGAAGTTTTTGCATCGTCCATAAAGGAGGTACATGATCAAGTAAGGTCTCATCTTCAACAATCTACAAAAAAGTACAAGGCTCATGTTGATAAGAAAAAGAGAGATGTACAGTTTAGTGTTGGGGATTTGGTATGGGTACATTTGAAGAAGGAGAGACTCCCAAAAGGCAAATACACCAAGCTCATGCAGAGGAAGATTGGACCATGTCATATTTTGAAGAAATGTGGACAAAATGCTTATGAAATCAAACTTCCTCCTGATCTTGGATTGTCACCCATTTTTAATGTGTGTGATCTTACAATTTTTAAAGGTAGTGACAATGAAGGGGAGGAACCAATGTAGGTTGCAGCAGGCAATGACATTCCAAGGCATGAATCACCTAAGATGAGCAAAGTGTTAGACACTAGAGTCACAAAGAAGACAAGGAACAAGGAGTACATTGAGTACTTGGTGGCTTGGTAGGACAAACCAAAATTTGAAGCAATTTGGATGACAGATGAACAAATTTCCACCCATGGTGCAGATATACAAACTCTAATCTCAAGTGGGCTTGAGATCTCTTCTCCAGGGGAGTATGGTGCAGGGGCACCTCATCAACATCCCAATCATGGATCTAAGGATGAATACTAGGATCATTTTAGTGTCTTAGTGTGTCTTGTGTTTATGCAAGTTTGTTTCATGTATTCAATAAACCCCACCATGTAAGCTCATGTCACCAATTAGGCAATTTGATAAGCCAATTGGGACAATGTGGTCAATAGGGGTAGTAGATGGTTTAGTTTTGTGTTTGATAGGTTTTTGACATTTTTTAGGAGTGTTTGGTTGATCCAAGTGTGTGGATCCCAACCTTAGAGAGTTTGACAACATTTTGTGCAAAATTGTAAAATTGCAACTTTTGAGTGCAAAAGTGCAACTTTTTGAAATGTGGTTGGAGATGCCTTTCAATAGCTCCAACCTCCTCCAATTCGGTTGGAAACCATTGGATATTTTTATAAACCTTGTGGACACATTTCCCAAGGTTTCTATTGTTGTGGTTTGAAGTGATGAAGTAATAAAACACTGAAATACTGAAGTTTTCTCAAAAAATTTGTGTTTGCAGATATTTTACATCCTTGAACGGCTTGAATATAACAACACCATTCCTAGAGTAGATGGATAAATGAAATAGCTTTGATTTGGTGGTGGTCTGAGGCTTTGATTGTTTCTGTGTAGTGAGAAACCCTAATTTTTCTGACTGTAACTTGGGAAACCAGGGTTTAGCTAGGGTTTCGCCAAATAATGGCCATATCTTGCATCTCCTACCTCTAGAAGTTATTTACTTTGGTGGAATGCAATATTGGTCAGTTTACATTAATATTTTCATGGGTTTTTGTGGGGAAGACTTGGTTGTGAGGCGCTTGAAGTGAATCTAGGTAGGCATCTCCATGTGACTACCTTAAGCAAAATTAGGACATTCATCATAAAATATGATAGTGGTGAATTCCAAGCATGTAACCCTGGAATTAGAAGTTATTCACCATTCCCCACATGCTCATAAAGTTTTTTTTTCAATTGGAATATTGGAAAAAGGGGTTGCTTTGTAAATTAGGCCTAATTGCCCTAATTATGTCTCTAGGCTTCTAAGGGGATCAGACCTTTAGGTTGTAGATATTGCCAATCATTTTTGGGGATGAATGTAACTCCCAAAATGGTATCTAGAATGGTGAGTAGTTTGTCAGAGTGTGTGGAAGAGTTTGGAGTGAAAGGAAAAATACCGGTATAGTTGGGCTACTAGCCTAAGGGGTAGGTTTCCAAAGGAGGTATAAGGAATTGATACCTAAGTCCAAAACCAGTGCTTAGAATAGTTCTTAGATGTCATGTATTGGCCAAATTAAAAATCCATAAGAGAAAGAGTCACCGGTAAGGCATGTTTGAGGAGTTGAAGCCTTTTACTCATCTTGAGTAGGTGTTAGGCTTGAGTAGTGAAGAGTAGTTCTAAACCTTAAGATGTGGAGCCCTTTCTTGTAGGGTCATTTTTGAAATTTTAAGGGTCAAACCCTAACCTTTTGGACTTGTCCTTAGGTGTAAGGAGGCCTCTGCATCACATAGGATCTTGAAGATCTTAAGAACTCGTGTTCCGTTCTTTTGGGTGTTCTTTCAAGCAAACCTTTATTGTGTGTAACGTGTGTGTTCGCACCTTGCTTTCACCTTCTTGATGTTGGTTATTTTGAGTGATTATATGTGCTTTGTTTCTTATTGATATCTTGGTCTATGATTACTCTTATTCTGAAAGAGAGTCGTATGTATCTCCCTTATTGATTGTTGTACTCTTTTGACTAATCCATTGGGTTGGTCAGCGCTTGTCTTGAATCTGAAAGTATGAAATGTGCTTGTATTAAGATCATGATCTAGCTTAGTGTTGTTCACTTGAAGGACTTGTATGGTATATTTTTAATTCTTATTATGTAGCAAATTGAATGTGTATCATCCTTCCTCCTCTTCTTCTCTAGAAATTAAAATGTTTGTTATATGTGTATTTATCAGTTATATGAGTTTTCTTATTGCGAGAGAAAGGTTGTGACTTCTTGAACCCTTGTGTGAGCCTAATGATTCTAATTTGTATTTATATAATAAGAGGGCTATGGGTTTAAAATATAATAATGGTTATTGGGAGGAAACTGTATGTTTTCATAAAGGAATTCACCATGTGTGTTTTAAGAGTAACATAATGGGATTTCTATCTTAGGTAATGTGCATTAATGTGCGAGTAGCGGTTATGTGAAACTGTCTTGTTTGTAAAAGATGTATAAAAAGGGAACATGTTATAGTGGATAAGAGTGTGTTGATGTGTTCCATGAAAGATTGTTTTATGTGTTTCATAATACTGATTCAATTGAGGACCTATTTTAACAATACTATATTGAACTTGCTTTTGGATATATAAAATTGACTTAGCATGAATAGAAAGTGAAATAGAAAAGTTTTTTTGATGTGCATGCATGAATATGTATTATTTAGTTGATAGTTCCTCATTTACCTTCTTGTCATACCTTGATTTTTTGATGAAAGGTTGCAGATTATGATATGTTTCATATTAATTAAGAGTAGTGAGTGTTCACAAGAGGTCTTGTATTATCGAAAAGATTGTCTGTCTTGATCTCTATTGTTTGGAAAACTAGAACATTCAGTTGCAACCATAATCTTGGAGATGTCATGTTAGGCCAATTAGAATTCTTCTAAATGGTAGTGATATGAAAACCGTTCAATTAAGATGATAGGCTTATAGTGTGAAATTTAATAATGTTGTGTGATTCTGTTTTATCTTGTTGTTATGTAAGAAATAGTTTGAATACCAAACTCCCTTTCCCTCCTCTTTGCCTAGATTATAAGAATTTAGAATGCTACTAAAGAATGCATTGATTTAAATAGAATGTTTATAAAGCATGTGAAATTGTATTTTTGCATTTTGGCTTCATATTGAAAGATGGAAGTCTTATGCTTTGGAAAGAAATTTGCATGTTTAGTAATGTGAATATGAATGCTTAGTAGAATTTAGTGAAGGATATAGGAATGCCATTACTTCCTTATGTAATTATGAATTGTAAGGAATTTCAGTACTTGTATCAAGAATAAATTCTATTCAGTTATTCATGTGGGAAGCATAATTAAAACCTTCCTTTAGTAGATGATAGTGTACTGAAAAGTACTCTCCGTAAATGTGAATAAACCAGTACTGGTGCTTTTGTTGTGTATTGTAAGAAACCCGTTCTTGCTTTATGTGCCCATGGGATGGTGAAGTAATCAACCATGGAGGATATGTTTACTTATGAGTATGGGAAACCATACTGTTTATGTGATGTTGCTTATTTGCTACCCTATTGAGTACCAAACCTTGGGTTGTTGGTAATTCAGTATGTTAAGGGGTAGTATTAGAAGTAACCGTTCCTTGAATAGTATGGCTCAACGTATGAGTAATGTCGGCACGAAGCAACTTTAGCTTCTCTATTTCAAGGAAAAATATAGTTATATAATGAAACTGTATTATAGGTGTACTCAATACTTTCCCTTTTTGATGAACCAATTTATAAGGTTTATGTGTGCTAGCCTATTCCCCTCTTCTATTTGAGCATTTTGATGGCAGTTCTTGAGCATAGTGATGATGTATCTTGGAGGATCTTTTGCCTTGTCTTCATGAGAGGTAGGTTTTCTCCACATGAGTTGCCAGTTAGTCGGTGTTGGTAGACATGTGGGTGGACCTTAGCCATGTATACCACTGGCTTACGACAAGTATCATGAGAGATACATCGCTATGCAGGATGTGACCTGCACGTGCCTTTTTCTGCGAGGTACACTACCATGTGGGATATGCCCATTGTGTGTCTTTTCTGCTTGGAGTATTGCCTTGCTGTGTGACAACGTGATGCAGGGTGATGTGGAGGAGCACACTGCCATGCCGTGTGGTTGTGTGACTAGGCCGCACCACATAATGAGCTACTACGATAGCTAGACGATTGTTCCTTCCTTCCTCGTTGGTGGCTAGATGCTAGTCACATAATAATGTTATGCCACAATTATGATATTCTTATTTATTTCTTTGTGGACCAATAATTTATTCTATTTTGACTTTGAAGGTTTAGCCACGATCTTGCAATCTTTTGCTTACTTGATTTGGTGTTGCGAGTTCCAGATTATTTTCTTGCCTTACTATTGGAATTGATGATTTATTATCTTTATTCATCTATAATTTGGTGGCTAAACTAGTTTATCCTTATTGTTTTCATATGCTGGTCTTGTGTTGAAATGTGAATTCCTCTCCAAGGATGTATGAGATGGTCTTGGTTGAGTGTATATGAGGAATTAGATGTAGGGAACCTTGAGGATGGGGGTATGTGAGGCTGTGATACAACTAAGATCCACTACCTACCTATTTGCGGTGACTATCTCTTGGAGGATAACCACCTTACGCAACAAGGGATGTTCACGAGGGTCTTGTATGGAAGGTAGCACCGCTATGGTGTGCCATAGCACCATCAAGCCCTTGAGTGAGATGTTGGATATTTATGATCATGTTATTTGTTCTGAGATCAGGCATAAAGATGTTGATCATGCTTGTTATCTTTGACTGAGCATTAGACATGCTCACATGTGGTCTTTTGGGTTGTGCATTCCAATTATGTGGATGATTATTATGTGTAATCATGAAGTAAATTGTGTTAACTTGTCACTATGTTATGGGACATATTCATTGGAAAGGTTTTCATATGCTTGGCAAGTGTTAACAATTATGTTCTATATGTTGCTCTTATTTCATGAAAGTTAACTTGGTTGTAGAATTTGATATTTGAAGTTGGTTCTATGCGATAAAATTTTATGAAGAGGATGGATTGGTAAAAGAAATTGATCATGATGACATGTTTTCTTGTCATATTTGGTAGATGAGTATGGTAATTGTTGTTTACCTCTATTAATGCCTTAATTTGGCATGATGAAAGGAAGAAAATTCTTGTTTCTCTGCTATTATCATTGATAGTTCCTAGAATGTTATAAGAAATGTATGGATTTAGATATATCTTGCCAATGGATAATGGCATTTGTAGAGGATTTAGCAATAATATTTCAATTATTTGTGAAAAGATTCCTATGTGCAATTTGATATTTGTTAAATGAGTTTCAGGGCTAATGCGTGCTGCATATTTTTCCGTCTAGTCTTACGACTTCCAGGAGTAAGTCGGAACCTAGGGGGGAGGATGTAATACCCCTGCCCTAATCAGATTCTAATCTCAGTTTGACCTTGGTTAGTTTACCATGTTATAATGCTATAGTCAGATGTTATGATTATTGTGTGTACCTGTTAATGTGCTTTCACATTGATTCTTATGTAAGTTTATTTGTTCTCCTTATTCGTGTTATTAATCTCGGGCTAACACTTTCATTAAATATATATATATATATATATATATGTATGTATGTATGTATGTATGTATGTATGTATGTATGACTCATGGTTGTAGGAGATTGTAGGTAAGGTACCGCATAGGTACGAGGTTCATCTCCACCTGGATTCGCAGGTTTGAGTGTACCTCTTTGGTCCTTAGAGTTTGGATTAGGTAGTCCTAAGACCCTCATTTTACCCTAGTCATGCTCAAGTGAGTGTCGTCAGTCGTCCGTCAGTTTCCCTCTGTTTGGGTTTGCGGGTCGTGTATCTAGTTGACTTTCTTAGGTTGCATGTTTTGCGTGTGGTAAAATCGAGTATTTAATCCTAAGTATTTAATTTGATTTAATGTGTTCTTTTATGCATTAGTGATTAAGGGACTAAATTAAATAGGACCCCTTTGTGTGATTAATCATTAATTAGAATTGCTCTATTCATGTTTCTAGCAAGTTCGATTAAATGTTTAATTTTAAATGATGAATTTATTCAGCTTATGCTTTTTGAAAGGAAAGATTAAATTTTATTCAGAATAGAAATAATTTAACCTCTTTGGCATTTTGGAAATAGAAAGGTTAATTTCAATTTATTAAGAAAATCAATTTTTAGAGGAAATGCAAGTTAGCATATTGAAATAGTTTAAAAAGAATGAGTTTTCATTTTATTTAAAATAAAGTATTTTAAATCCAAAAATGAGAATTTTAGTCAAACTTTTCCCATTTAACCTAGGTTTGAAAAATATTTTAGGAGGATTATTTTTGGAGAGAGATATTTTTGAAAAAATATTTTTGGAGAAATTTTTGGGCATTTAAGGGGAAGGAGGATTTTCTTGACCTGACAGTTTGGGCTCTGCATCAAATCACTTTTCAGGAATGCTGAATAAGGTAGGTCTCTAGTTTATTTCGTTGGTTTCTTTGTTTAAAAGAAATTGTTTTGGAGTTTGTAGAAATCTGGTTGTCAAGGTTAAAAATCCCATATATTTGAGGAGAATGGAAGAGTTATAATTAAATCTCCAATTCAAACCCTCCTTGTCTTCTTTTCCAACCTCAAGTTTAGATTTTGGTTGCTTAGGTTGTTTTAAAATTAAAATTGGGGGTTGGCTGTTCACAGTTTAATTTTGTCTAAAAAAATTCAAATTTGAGCATTTTGGATATGGTAGTTAATTTTTCCCCAATTTTAGCTTGCTGGGATTGCTTATTTTTCATCCTCCCTACCATTTTTTGGGTTATATGGTTTGGAGATGCATTGTTTTATATATATATATATATATATATATTTGTGTTTATAAATCAATCATGCATATTTTGGAAACTTAATTCTCAGAATATTGTCTCAGTTGAGACTACAGATTGGGGTTTGTTTTTAATAAAATAAATTAATCAAAATTTTTTTATTAATAAATAAATGTTATTTTATTGGGGCAGATTGGGGGGAACCATGGCCTCCACCCATGGCTGGGGAGAGCCATGGCTTCCCCAAGCCATGGGGAGAGCCATGGCGTGGAGGCGAGGATACCACATCATGGTCCCCACAACCCTTCCCAGAGGAAAGGGGAATCACGTGGCTTCCACGTGGTGGGGCTTGTGGGTTTCCCAATTTAAAAAAAAACAAAAATATTTTTTTTCTTTTTTTATTATTAAAAAAGTTTTTTTTAAAAAATGTTTTTATTATTATTACTTTTTAATTAATGTATATTATTAATAATATATTAATTTCTAATTACTAATTTAATCTATATTATATATATATATATATATATTAATTGTAGTGATTTATAAATTAATGTGTATTATTAATTAATGTATATTTTTAAATATATACTAATTGCGGTTGAATTATGAATTTATTAATTAAGGTATATATATATATATATATATATATATATATATATATATATATATATCTTAGGTTTGTATATTTGTTTAAATATACGCAAGGAAATATTTTGTTAATTGGGAAATGTTTATCTATTTTTGGTTTCTTTAAATGTATATTTCCTTTATCCGAATAGCGTAACTAAGTTCTGGAAAAGATAAGTTAGATAAAAATGTCTTCGAACCAATACAAAATGATGTTTTATTTTGAAAAATGAATATCATATTTCGTTGATTAATGTTTATTTAATTATATTCATGTGAATTTGGTTTGAAAACTCATGATGCAGTATTTAAATTATTGTATGATGCAAAACGAACTTTAGTGAGTTAGTAAACCATGAACGTCATGTACCTAGACAAGGTAGATAGATTGCAATAAAATTAGACCAATTAGAAAACTGGATTGATTGTTGTGTGTAAACAATATGGAAGAAGATTGTCTTTTCCGATTTATGCCTATGCATGTTCAATTTTTTGTATTTGCATTTGCTTAAAGAATGGCAATCCATTGATTGTGATTGGTAGATATTGTTGTATGTTGATCTGGATACCTACTTATGTCCTTGATCTCAAGTTTTGACTGTTTTGATGTGATGGTTTTGTATCTGGTCATGTCCTTTATGCGGGTATCGAATGTTGGTTCGTAGTTGACCATAGCTGGTCAGGTCTCTAGTTAGAGTACCGTCAGTTAGTGCACCTCGTATGAAGTCTTGTTTGACCAAGTGGGTATTCCTACTGTATTGAACTTCGTAATCTTGTCCTGGTGTATTCCTTGGTTTAGGAGTCCGTTTAATTATGGTCTAGTGTCATACGGGAAAGTGGCTTTCGAGTGGGGGCCACACCCAAAGTGGTTGCTAGGTAACCCATCGAAAGTGTGTCTAAATTAGTGATAACCTAATAGCATATTAGAGAGTTTAGTTATTGAAAACTCTAAGAAGATAATTGTGCCTCACGTATGGGATGAGTGCTAGTACAGACTTGACATACAGTGAGAAGGCTTGAAATGGCAAACCATCAACCTTGTCTTCATGAAAGGATGTGTTGGGTCCATATGGGACTTGGATGGGCCGAAGGTTCAGAATAGGTTGCTAGGGTAACCTAGTAGATCGGGCCAGAACCTATGGAGACCTGCCATGGTAGTCATACCAAGTTATGTGATGACACTTGTCCCTTATGTTCGCTAGTATGTTGGTTGTGTTGTCTTTGTTAGTAGCACTGTTGTGGAGTCGCCTTGTTGTTTATGCCCTTGTGAGAACCTGATATTCATGTTAGACCATGGGTTGCTTATGATGGGTTGCGAAGACTTAGTTTCGCGGGTGCTCCAGTTGATATTTTTATCTGCTTCTTATCATTTTCAGTTGGATCCTTTCCTATTCAGGGATCATTCATGTATCTATTGGAACAATGTGGTCGTATGTATTATTGGTTTATGTATGCCTTGATGGAAGGATGTAAATGATGTGAAGCTTATGTATTCTTCACCCTAATATTTTTATCAGAGGGGTCTTATAGTTGAGCAGACCCGAAGATGTAGCCCACTAGGGGTGAACTTCAATATCATTTTGGTGTTATGTGGTGTTTATGTTCTTCTGTTTCCTTTTTAATTTAGCATGTATGGATGGCATTATGGTTAAATGTATAATGTGGATTAGATGATGTTAATCTTAAATGCATGTATGTAGTCATCTTATAAAATGTAGTAATTAGGATCATGAAGAATGTAGACTTGAATAATGGAAAGTATTCATTAATTTATTATGAAATTAAAGTATGTAATGAAATTAGATGCATGCCATATGTTTTAAATGTAAGATTGGTTGTAATGTATGGTTAAATTGTAATGGATGAACTTAATCATGTTATCTACATTTTTAACCTTAATGGATGAATTCATCATGTTATCTATAATTTTAACTTCAGAACTAATTTATCCTTGTTTATGTCATTAAGTTAATCAACTTAATTGGATTAATTAGTGTGAGTTGAGTTAAGTGTTGAATTAAGTAATCACATTGGGAAACTCTTTAGGTGTTATTTAGTCTTCCACTGTGTTATATGAGCTTATGATAACTCATTGTATCTTTATGATGTGTTTAATTTAAAAAAAAATATATTTGCACTCTATTCTTGTGTTTTAGCTTTATCCCTTTGGGGTTTCCTAGCAGGGCATTACATATTAAGAATCAATAATGGTAGAATAGGGAGTTGGGGGATAAGATGATATGGAGAATGTATGAGGGACATAGTATGAAATGGGTGAAAATTCTTCAAAAGAAATACCTCGAAGTTGCCTTCAGAACTTCTGAATCTCCTAAGGGATCAAGAGTTTGGAATTTTATTCTCAGGTGCAAATCGCTCATCACCAAGCATATCTCTTGGGATGTAGCTGATGTTAGGAGTTCTCTCTTCTAGGAAGATTCCTGGAATGGTCTTCCCCCAACAGAGAAGGTCATGGATGTGGTTGGTGTCAAGGATTAGTTTTTATTGGCATGTGGTGACAAGGTAATAAACTATATTATTTTTGAGGGAGATAACCTAATTTTGGGATAGTAGTGGAGACATTTTGAGGAGGTATCGCAGTAGGAAGACAGTATTGCTATAATTGATAGTAAGGATTTTCATAAAATATAAATCCCAGTGGATCCTTGATGGAGCAAGCTATGTTTTCCCAAGGTGGGCTTGTTTGCGTGGTCTACTCTAATGGGCATAATCCTAACAACTAAGTTGTTTAGGAAGTGGGGCTTTCAGAGCCCATCTAGATGTGTCCTATGTCAACAAAATGAGGAGAGTGCTGATCATTTGCTTCTGGGATGTTCCTTTTCATAGGAATGCTACCAGTGGTTATGTGTAAAGCTTGGATTATGTTAGCCTGTCCTATGACGTCCTTTCTCTTTTCAAAGCTTGGCCTAGAATTTACAAAACGTCACTTTTTGGGGGTTTATGAACTATAAGTCCTTCGATTTTGATTTGGGAAATCTGGAAGGAGCGGAATAGGCAAATTTTTTGAAACAAAGCTTTGAGGTTGGATGCCTTGTTGCTTAAGGTGGAGTTTTCAATTGTTGAAGTCTCAAACAATAGGAATTTGATTCATCCAAGGAAATAATCTTTTTTTTTGTAATGGGATAGTATGATGAGAAAGAATTGGTCTGAGCTCAAAGTGTCTCCCTTTTTCGGGTTTGGGGTGGGAGCTAGTAAGATATAGAGGAGAGAAGAGTTGTGGTTGTTACCACCCTTTAGATGGTATAAACTTAATTTCGATGGGGCTTCTAGGGGGAATCTTGGATCCTCTGGAGCTGGGTGGATTGTTCATTAGTGGGAGGGTAATGTTGTGGCTAAGGTTGCAATCTCGTTAGGGGTCACAATGAATAACATGGAAGAATTTTCTACTCTAGTGGAAGGTCTCTTGATCTGCAGATCCTTAAACATTTCTAGTTTATCCATCAAAGGTGACTCAACTATTATTATTATTAATACTTTGCAGAGTGGATCCATTCCCGACTGGCATCTAAATTCCCTTCTTGGAAGAGCTTTGGAGTTATGACAATGTCACAATTAACCATGTGTATAGGGAGTTAAACCATAAGGTAGATGATTTGGCAAATCTTGCTAGTGATGGGGAAGCAATTAGAGTGGTGTTTGGGAGGCTCTTGAAGCCTGATTGGGTGACCACGAAAAGGCGACATCCTTCTAAGGCCTCGTTGGGGCAGTGGTTGTCTGCTACATAGCAGAGTGGAGGCAAGTATTCTAAAGACTGTTTGCTCATGGTTTGTAGCCTTTTTGAGGTAGAAGATTGTGGGGGTTTTATCCAAATTTGCTTGGATGGTCATCCTTTTGGACTCATCATGTTGAGTTCTTTGGTCTATATACAGTCATATATGTATTGTTCTCATCCATAAGATTCATAGATTGTTTGTATCTCCCAGTTTTCTTGGGGAAAGTCCTATTGATTTGTTCTAGAGAATGTAATTGAGAGGGGCCTATTTGTGTTTCGAGTCTGTTGGTAGACAATGTTGCTATGTAATAAATTTGTATGTTAATATAGGTTTGGCTTTAATGCCTTTTAACAATATAAAAGTATATAATAATATAAATTATTATTTTTCTAATATATTAAATTTGTTGTTTATAATACATGCATATTAAAATAGAAAAGTAAACATTAATGAATCTATCTTATGGGCATGTAAAGAGTCTTTATCACCATGTGGTGGGAGACTTGGTCAAACACCACATGGTGGCGTTCTTTGGGAAAGTCTTCAGTCATCACATAGTGATGAGATAATGCGCTAACGACCTCTTAGTGGTAGTATATGAGAGGGAGGAAATACCACATAAGTAGTAGTAGTGTGAGGAGGGTCACCCACCATGAAAGGTGGTGCACCCTTCTCACATGGGAGTGGAATTATTCCTAACACACCCCACTCTCATGAAGTATGGGTAAAATAACTACGTAAACTGCCTCCCCCCCTTAATAGCACCATGAGATCATTAAGAGGGAGTGGGAATTGAAAATTACTTTATTAAGCCAATTTAATAATACCATGTGGGGTTTATTTCTGTTTAAACCGACCCACATATTATGGTTAAAAAAATAAATTTTAAAATTTTCATGGGGAATGGATAAGCTTACATAGCTTAATAATCTCTTCTCCTTCTCATATATGAAGGGGTGTTTTTGAGAGGAGGGATACACTGAATTTGTTCTTGTGGGAAAATTCTATGAAAGGAGAATTAGTTTTGTTCTGCAAGGGAAAGTAGTTAGTTTGGTGTTCTCTCTTTCATAGTTAGGAAACAAAAGAGAGCCTTTTGCTTTCACCTTATCTACTTGAGAATTTTGGGAGGGATATTGGAGGATCTTCTCTCATCTTAAGTTTTTCAAAGTATTATCCAAACATATTCTCCATTCGAAGTCATTTTCCTCATTTTAATTGATATTATAGATGCACATTGTATGCATAGGAAATGCATCTTTTTATTGAAATACTTGTATGATAATTTGGAAAAACCTATTTGGGTTTAGATATTATTATGTTGTCAGTATGAAAAGTAGCTTGATATGCATGTGGAATCAAGTCCAAGTTCCTTCTTATGCATCTCTATATATCTGTGTTTGTTATTCTGTGAGGATTATAGAACATAAGAGTTGTTTTCCTATTTAGAAAGGAAATTATAGTCTAATTACTAGTTACAAAATAATGTAAGATGCTACTCATTAGTCCAATTAAGAATATTTGGTCAAATAGGTTCTAGACAAATATTTATGTTTCCATGTTTTCTTGTTTGTATTTTACATTATTAAGAAGTCTTAGTGTAGACACTCAAAATTGTCCCGCTTTTGCATTATGTCAATTTCGTTGATTATTCTTCCATGTTGATAAATATTATTTAATTAATCTAATTTTATTCTTCTAAGTTAATATCCCCCTTTTTCATCTCAAATTAACTATTCAATTTCCTTCTTAATCATTTAATGAATTAACCCCTTTTCCCTTTAAATTAATTGGATGATTTTATTATTTAATTAATCTCAATTTCTCAGTTTAATTAAATGATGTTTATTGTTTAATTAAAATCAATTTATATTTTTCCATAATTAAATAATTTATTTTAATTATTTACTTATGTCCACTAAATTAAATAAATTTCTTAAATTTATTTTATTTAATTTCCCCTTCATTTTGAATTAACCAAATTCCCTTCAAATTTGAATTCAAATTCATTTCTCATTAATTTCAATTTCATTTCACTTTCAAAAACCCAAATGCAAGTCAAATGACATTTCCTCCAAATTTCCTACATCACATTTCAAAATTCCTAACTACCATTGACATTCAATCAACTCTCAATCAACTTTTTTCTAATTAATCAATCACTTCATTATTCAAATCAATCAATTCTCTTAATTAATCAATCAATTGAGTTCAACTCTCAATCATGTCACTTAATTGTTCGATAACGTGAGTAAATCTCTCAATCATATCTAGTTAGGATGAGTAATTCACTCCCACCAACCTGTTTCATTGAATCTCGACTGTTGATCAATCTTGTTCCCAAATCAATCTCAGTCATCAAATCAAATCTTTCAAAATCTATAAATTTAGTGTCAATCCTCCCTTTTTTACAACCATGATCTTTTAATTCTTGTGCTAATAACATTACAAGTATCTTCCAAAGTGCAACTTTGAGAGCTACATTCCCAGAAGAAGAAGAAGGACAATGGAGATCAAGCTTATTGGAGTTGACATTGGTTTAATTTCTTTATGACTTTATGCTTTCATGTTGATTTCAATTTATAATTATTTATTGATCTACAAGTGAATTAGTTAATTAGATCTAGGTTTCATGGTTGCCTATTGATCTAATTGACATGTATATTTTCTATCATGCACATTCTAGCGAACCCGACGTGAAGAAACAACATATTGATATGCATTTTTTCATGTGTTTGTCGATATAGGTTTCAAATCCCATAATTGTTCTTATATTCTCACAATTATCAAATAAATTTTCATATTCGTCAAATATTAATTTTGTATTCGATCATAGATTTTGGCATTTGCCTAACTACATTTTTGCATTCATTTCACGGTATTTTTGCATTCGTCTTCTCATATTTTTGTGCTCTTTTGGTAAACATTTGTGAAGTGTAAGGTTTCTGTTTAATTTTTGACCTTGTTGTTGATTCGATTTTTGTTATTAATCTGTGTATTCTAAAATATGTTTTCTACCAACATAGAATTCCTTGCATAGTATAATTGAAAATTCTAGGGTACCACCTGTGTGTCGAGCATAGATGTATCCAAAGAGAGAAAAGGTGAATACACCATGCGGAACAACTCTTGAATGATCTCTATAAATACATACTCCTTACTCAATAGGAAATGTGTGATCTAGCATATGCTATGTGTTATAATATGTCACATGTGCCAATACTAATGTTTTAATTTTCAAAAATGATGCATGCACAAGATTTTGTTTTTGTAGTCCTGTGACAAATTTTTCGCATTTGTGTAAATAAATTTTCACATTTATGCAGATAGATTTTTGCATTCGTGTACAAAAATTTGTTCATTTTTCTTTGATTATTTTCGCATTTGTGCTTTGAGGATTTCACATTCATCAAATATATTTTTGCAATTGACTAGTAAAATGATTGAGGTAATATTCTAGTTTTTCTACAATTGTTTTGGTTTTTGTTCTAATTTTCTATAACTATATTGTTGAGTAGATTTTTCCCATTACTAATGTCTGATTTTTAGAATGGGGAATTCATGTGTTGAAGACTAAAACAAACAAGACTACTAATGCATGTTTTGGAGGGTTTCATTTTCTTGTTTTCTGATTTATTTGCCTGGTAGATTACCTAACACTTTATTTTCTTAAGGGAATTAACATTGTGTTTGACTGTTTTGTGCACTTGCACATCTATTTAAGTGAACCCAACCCACTTTTTTATTTTTTAGTAGGAGGCTTGCTTGGGGATTTCATCATCCTAGGGTTTGACCTCAAGCACATTGTTCCAATGGGCTATATAAAGGACTAAAAAGGAAAAAGCCAAAGGGTTGCATTGGTGAAGACCCATCAGTCATTTTCTGTGTGTTCCCCGATGATGCAAGGCACACGTGGATGAGGGCCTAGTTTTGTTGAAAAAAGTCTCAAACAAGTCAACATCTATTGTCTCGAGTGCTAGTGATCTTAGATCTTACTAGACACCTTGTCATTAGAAGCCACCCTATTTTGACCAAACATTGCGATAAATTTCAATGCAAGGCATTTTTGGTTTTCTCCCCAAGATACTCAACATATGGATCGCTTGATATGAGACTAAATTTTTTTAATTTGCATAAGCTACGTGTAGATTTTCAGGGAGAGGGTGATTGGGTCATCCTTTTAGTCTTGGATGCCCCTACTTGTGTTCTCTCACAAATATTATTGGACACACATAACTGCATAATCTATCTAAATTTTCTTCAAAGAAACTATAAATTTTAAATCCCACAAGCAAAACACAGAGTCTCACATTTGTCTACAATCATTTTCACATTCATATCTTGGATTTTCACATTCGTCCTATAAGATTTTTGCATTTGTCATTAGTCAAATCTGCAATCACCTTCAATCCTTTTTGTAGCTATCCTAACATAATTTCACATTTGTCATTGATCCATCCCACTATTGTCTTTGATCATTGTCACATTTGTCCACAATCTGTTTTACATTTTTCAATTCCAAAGCTCGCATTTGGCTATCAAACCAGTGTTGTAAAGGGTCAATTAAAATTAATCCATTGGGATCTGAATTGTTTTAAATACTGTGATTGATTGACTTTTAGTGTACATAGGTTCATGTAGTTTATTCCTATTAGAACTTCCTTAGTCTCAAATTTTTACTTTTGCAACATAGATTTCCATAAGTGTCAGTTTAGCATAAAAGAATCAGTCTCCAAACATCAACATCCTTAATTACACTGTAGCAAATCTTCCACTCTAAGTAAATTCCAAGAATCTAGTCTTAAGGTTGAGGCATAGTAACTATTGAGATACTAAGACACCCATCAATTATTAATTCTTTTTTGTTCTTCCCTCTTGCTCATGAGTCTAGCTAAGGACACAAACTTTATCCAAAATCTCAATTAGTTCTCATCTTGTTTCAAGTCAAGGTCTTCTCTTAACATACTTATGTGAATGTTCATAGGCTTGTATTCTTGGAATTAGGTTCATAAGCATCCATTGTCTTTACATTGTTCAGAAAATCCTAAAAGAAAATAAGTTGTCTAGCTTTATTTCCATCCACATAAAAGTCCCAAAGAATAAAATAAAAATAAAATTATTGCATCCTTAGTGTGTCTTTAGAAGTCCTTCATTCCCTTCACTCGATCACAAAAGGGTAAAATCTCAATGGATCCATATACCAACTCAAATTTTAATCCAACAAGCACCATGAACTTATCATCTTATTCACATAGACAATCCAAAAGAGCTGCAACTTTGACATCAAATCCTAATTGATCCAATTTTTATTGAAAATATTCAAAGGGTTCTAACTCTTGAAGAAATCAAAGATAATCAACAAGATCCCCATGTTATTGCTATCATTAGTGGGCTTCTGAATAATGATCCTAATTGATATATTTTATTGCTAGCCAAAAATGGTGCCAAAGTTCTCTAATTTTTATGTCACTACTATAATGCAACTTGGGGCCTCACTTCTTCAAACTGTAGAGCTTACATAAGAGTCATCTTCTCACTATGTCCTATTAGCAATTTGGAGGAATTGATTATGTGTTGCATTGATGTTTGTCATTGATGTCAACACTAGCTGTTTTGTTGTCTACCGGCTTCTGGTAAAGTGGTTGGTCTTTGATGTTGATCTGGAGATTTGTCTTTGATTTTGGTCTGGCCATTGGAATTGGTTTGGATTGGTTATTCATTTGTTCTTGATGAGTATCACATTCAGTTGGTTCAGGATTTGATGATCTGGATGCTATCATTTGTTATAGTAAGCCTTTTGGTTACAAGTAAGGGTTTTATCGGTAATGCTTTGATGAATCTGATAAGTGGTATTGGTGCAGCTTCTAGAAGGTTATTAGGATGCTAATGGTTATCATGTTTGTGTTCCAGTTGATCATGGTGTTTCATTTGGCTTATGACGACCTATTTTAGGTCCGGTATTATTCTGTTAGGTTATGGACTGGTTTATGTAATGTGTTGGTTGATGCTTCCGATGCGTCACCAGTTGGATTTATTATTTGGTTAATGTTGTTCCGGTCTTAGGCCGACTTGGTTTATCATTGGTTTGCGGGATTATGTAATAGATTTATTGTATTATCTTTTAGGTGGCCGACCTAATTGTTTAGGTCCTGGGTTGGTACTAATATGATGTAAGATCTCTTTGTAGATCGTAGGTCATGGGTTATGGGATTACCTGTGTGCAAATAAAGTTGTAATCATATGCAGAGGTTTTGGTTGATCATAGGTGATCGAATTGGGTTCATGAAAGAGGTTTAAGACCTTTGGTATTGAGATTAACTAGAACTGTACTCAGGCATGGGAGATTCTATTCTTGCAGTTCATTCATCTTTCCAGATTGTAGTTTGGATTTCTTTGTAGTCAGTGAGGCTCCTTTTGTGATGAGTATTACGCTCTAGGCAGCTGGCCTTCCTGCATTTGTAGGCCCCTCTTATTGTAATCACATACTTGATACAAAAGTATTATCTGACTTTGGGTAAGATTCCCACCATGGTTTTTCCCTTTAGCGGGTTTTCCATGTACAAATCATGGTGTTATGTATTATGGATGGTTGGTAATTGTTTTGTGATTTATGTTTGTGCTTAATTTTTATATCTGCTATTCTAGTATTTTGTTTATGCATTACGGTAAAAGGTTTTGTATGCTTAAATTTTTATAATATATTGACAATTGATTCACCCCCCTCTCAATTGTCCACCAGTTATCCTAACAATTGGTATCAGAGCCTAGTCCTCTCTATAGAAGCTTAACCACTTGTGGAAGATCCTATGGCAACTAATAGTTTAACTGCATCTATTTTTTAGAGAGAAACCCCTAAGCTTGATTCAAAAAATGATAGGGTATGGAAGATTCAGATGGAAACTCATTTGAGATGTATTGGGAAAGAGATTTGGGAGATCACGAAGAAAGTCTATACTCATAATCCAACATCTGGCAATCCTCCTCCGACAACCTTGGATAAGGACATTGAGAATGACTATAGAGCTAGAGAAGCACTCTTGAGCACACTTTCTGATCAGCAAATTATGGAATTAACTAACCAATAATCTACAAAGGCTATATGGGATAAGTTGGAGGCTCTGAATGAAGGTGACCCTATTGTTATCGAGTAAACTTGATGGTTATCGAGTGAGTTATGAGAATCTAAAATGGAAGAAGATGAAAGGATTACTTCTTTTATGGAAAGAGTTAATGAAATTGTGATGGGAATTCAGTTTTGTGGTAGATCTCAAAGCAAAGATGAGATTGTTTCTAAAGTATTGAGAGCTTTGCCACCAACTTACAAGATGAAGGCTACTGCAATTAATGACCTGAGAAAAATGGCTAACACTTCTGTTAACAGGGATACTTTGGTTGCAAAATTATCTTCTTTTGAGCTTGAAGAATTTGGTCCTCAAGGAGCTGCAAAGACTGAATTTGCTTTTCATACATATGTGTCATCAACCGGCAAGAGTGATTGGAAAGCTTTATATGCGAAGGAACTAGAGGAAATGAGAAAAGAAGATGACGAGTTTGAGCAACTTGAAGCCCTATTTGCTAGAAGAGTACATAAAGGTCCTGTAGAAAGTAAGTATGAAGGAAAAACACCTTTAAATATTTTTCATGTAATAAGATAGGTCATTTTGCATCTAGATGTCCTAAGAGGAATTCAAGATTTGAAGAGAAAGTTAGATGATCTTTTAGGCCTAACCATGATGATGATAACAAGCATAAGTACAAAAGGAACAAAGACAAATCATGTTACTATGTGGATGAGGAAGGTGTGACTGATTCTTATGATGAACTGACACAAGATTCAACTAGTGGATCCAACAGTGGAAAGGAACGAATATTTCTGGCTATTAAGGAAGATGCTCTAACACTTGTTATTCAAAATGAGCAAAAAGGCCCTTGTTGCTAAAATTGAAGACAAGGATGAATGGGTGATAGAAAGTGGATGTTCACATCATATGACTTGAGATAAAAGGAAGTTTCTATCTTTGCAAGAATTTGATGGTGGTCTGGTTAGATTTGGAGATGACAAAGCATGTATGATCAAAGGGAGATGAAGTATATCATTGGATGGTAAGCATAACACTGATAATGTTTATTATGTTGAAGGTTTAAGGCATAATCTTTTGAGTGTAGGATAGTTGGTGGATAAGGGATTTCAATTATAGTTCAAGGATAGAAAATGCAAAATCATTAACCGATTTGGTTTGGAGATTGCAACTAGTACATAGACTAAAGGTAATATCTTTCATTTCAATCTGGTGAGAAGACATGTTTGATTGTACAAGTTGATGAGAGTTGGTTATGGCATAAGAGGTTGTGTCATGTGAATTTTGATTGCACTGCAAAGATCAGTTGAACTAAAGCTGTTAGAGATATACCTAAGATTGTGAAGCCCTATAATCCAGTATGTAAGGAATGTCAAATGGGAAAGCAAGTCAGAACTTCCTTTAAGAGTATACAAGACAAATATAATGATTTTATTGATCTTATTCATACTGATTTGTGTGATCCTGCTAGAATAAAGAGTTTTCAGGGTGATAGATATTTCATGCTAATCATTGATGACTATTCTAGAATAATGCGGGTTACTTTTCTAAGGGAGAAATCTAAAGATTTTGAAAAGTTTAAGATCTTTAAAGTTAAAGTTGAGACAAAGACATGGCTGAAGATTAAATGCTTAAGGTCAGATCAAGGTGGTGAACTCACATCTGGTGAATTTAATAGTTATTGTGAGAAGTATGGGATAAGGAGACAATTGTCTGCACCCCGAAAACCTCAGCAAAATGGTGTTGTGGAAAGAAAGAACATAACTATCTTGGATGTGGCCAAAACTATGATGATGGAAGCTAATATACCTCATATCTATTGGAGAGAAGCTATGAGCATGACAATATATACATATTCAACAGAGTTCATATCAAAGGAGACATCGGTAATACACCTTATGAGTTATGGTTTGGTCATACACCTATAATTAAGTATTTCAGAATCTTTGGTAGTAAATGCTATATCAAAAGAGATGATTCCATTGGAAAGTTTGATCCTAGATGTGATGAAGGGATATTTGTTTGTTATTCTAATGAAAGAAAAGCATATAGATGTTATAAAAAAAGATTGCAGAGAATTGTGGAGAATGCTAATGTCAAGGTGGATGAGCTATACAAAGGTCAAATCAGAACTTATGAGAGAGAACCAGAAGTGGCGATGATCATAACTGAACTAGAACAAAATGTTGAGCCTGTAATGAGGTGATAGAGAACTTTACAAGCTTTCCAGTGCTTCAAATGGTTCATCAATTGGACACATGGTTCACAAGTTATGGCCTCCGAAAGTTTGGACTCCTGAAATAGGAAATACAAAATGCATCAAACACATAAATGAGCTGTAAAAGGGAGGAACAAGTATTGATATGTATTTTGATACATCAAAGGGAATCTAGAATGGGGATAAGATTGGCTATAATTTATTAGGTGGTTTTAGGCCATGGTTTTGTAATACCGTTTGATGGTTTCTTGCATTGTATCTCGTATATATGAGGTGCATGAGATAGAGGTTGTGTGTAAGAGTCTTATGGTGATTGTGTTACCTCTGAGTCTCTGATTAGTGGTACTCCTATGAAGAGATTACTCTACAAGTATATTGTAATTAGTTATTGATTGTTGAATAATATATTGAGCTGCTTTTGGAGTGTGGGTTTTTTCTCCCGAAATGGTTTTCCCCACGTAAATCAATGTGTTGTGGCATGCATGTTATTATGTCTATTTATATTAAGTTTCTGTAACTGTTGTAATGATCTGTAAAAAAAAATTCCATCACCCTCCTCTCAAGATTAGTGTAGGAAGTTGTTCCACTACTTAACTTCCTTACAAGTGGTATTAGATCTTGATCACCTTTGGTTTCAGTTGTGGGTTGTTGGGTTTTTTGAACTAATCTAGATTTAAGTGGGAGCTTGTACAAAAGACACTTTTTGATCTTTTTATAAGAATTTTTAGATGGCAAGTTTGTCAAGGAGAATAGAGGTGGAGAAATTTAATGGAAGTAATTTTGAGATGTGGAAGCTGAAGATGGAAGATGTGCTAATAGATTGAGATTTGTGGGATGTTATTGATGTGAATGTCTCAAGACCTGTAGATCCTATTGTGACTACTCAGTATGATGTTATGGACCAAAAAGCTAAGGGTCTAATCAAATTGTTCCTGGCAGACTTTGTTTAGATCAATGTCCAGGAAGAGAACACTACAAAGAAGTTATGGACTATTCTTGGTGAGATGTATCAACCCAAATATTTATTAAATCAGATTTTCTTGAGGAAGAAATTGTATTCCTTGAAGATGGAAGAGGGTGGACGAATTGCAGACTACCTAGAAGCATTTAATTTGTTGGTGGCTTAATTGGTATCTTTTGGTGTTAAGATGGATGAAGAGGAGAAATGCCAGATCTTTCTTTTTTCTTTGCCTTATTCATGGGATTCTCTTGTTATGGCTATTGGTAGTACTTCTGTTGTTTTGAAATCTAAAGATATGGTGGGTGCCCTACTTGGTGAAGAGATGTGGAGAAAGGTATCCATCAGTTAGAAGGAATCCCTAACTATTTGTGGAACACCTAAGGAAAAAGACAAGAATGAGAATCACAATAAGTCCAAATCTAGAGGGAGATCAAAATCTGCTAGAAAGTCCAAAGTCATTTGCTGGAATTACGGTAAATCAGGTCACTGGTGTAGGAGCACCTAAAACATGTTCAAATTTTGATGTAATGGGTTAAGTAGTTAGGGTATAAGCATAAGAAAGCCATTTTTTGATGTAATAAGGTCTTAAAAGACCATTTATAATTGTTTTTGGGTCATTTGGTTTCAAATTGGCAAAGTATGTAAAATATTGTAAAAATAAATTGTCAAGTTGTCAAAAATGAAAGGTTGTCATGTTAAGAATATGAAAGGTCAAGGGTTGTTATTAGTTAGTTGAGTGGTTGGAAGGTGAAAAAACAATTGTAAAGCCTTGTAAAATGGTTAAATATGTCTTGTGTGGTCATTTTGTAGAGAGAGCAGTATGTGGTGGAAGAAGATTCGCGTGAAATAATGAAATAGTCCATGTTTCCTGTCATTTTTTCTGTATTTTTTTAAGTTGCAGCAATTTGTATGTCTAGGTACATCTTGATAATGACATTAAAAAAATTTGAACTGATAAATATTTTAGTCTTCTTTCATTTTCAACTAGTTTGGTAATATTCCATGGAGTTTAGACCAAGTTATGGCCATTTTAGTGCAGGCTGCCTGGAACCCTGCCTAGGATTACCCGTTTTGGTAAAAACTCCATAACTTTTGTTTCCACTGTTAGATATTTATGTAACTTTGGTAAAACTTATGTATTTATGTTATGTAAATTCTTACTAAAGAGATTGATCTCATTTTGTGTTGTGTGAAAGTTATGAATGACTGTTCGTTGCATTTCAAAGTGGAAATTCTAAGTTTGAACCCTTGTACTAGCATTAGCAGCCAATTTTCTATTCATTTATTCCAAAATAACCCATACTAATTTCCATATATGTTGTTAAATGGACAAAAGGGTATCTAAATATGTTTTTATATTTTTGATACAAAGCCTTTGTGGGCAGTTATGCCTTGTCAGACCCTCCTGAAGGGCTACTAGAAAGAAGACCTTCAATCACTTCAACTTTTGTCTTCACTTTTGTCTTGTCTTTGCCTTATCTTTACATGTCATCATCTATTTATATTTCCCAATCAATTAATCATCCTTCAAATAAACTTACATCTTCAAATAGCTGCAAACTCTTCAAGTACTTCTCAGATAGATATCTTGTTGGCCATATGATGGAATTGATTATGTGTTGCATTGATGTTTTGTCATTGATGTCAACACTAGCTGTTATGGTTGTTTATCGACTTTCGGTAGAAGGATTGGATTAGAAAGATAATCAATTTGTTGTCATTGGTATGATCTGGTTGATGGAATAATTTTATATGGATGGTTCATATGCTTCTGAAGTATGTTTTAGTTAGTTGTTATTGACTTGATGATCAGATTCTATCTTATGTTCTAGTAAGCTTGCTTTATAGGTCCAGTAAGGGTTTCACTGGTAGAGTTTTATTGAAGATCTTTGATGTAATGCATAAGTGGTGTTGGTGCAACTTCTAGAAGGGATTCGTGATTATGTTCGTGCCTCGACTAATTGGTGTCATTGCTTTGGTGTGTGTGGATCTAATTTAGGTCCAATGCTATCTAGGTTATGGACCAATTTTCATGTAACATGTTGGTGGATCCTCTGATGCGCTTCCATGATGTTTTATTGATTGGATAATATTTTTTTGGCCTTAGGACGACATGTGTTATGATTTTATTTTAGGATTATATAATGGATCTATTGAATTATCATTTGTGTGGCCGACCTAATAAGTTAGGTCCCGGGTTGGTATAAATATATGTAAAATCTCATTGTAGATCATATATGATGGATATATGGAAAGGAGCGAATAATGTAATAATCATTTGTGTAGAGGATTTAGTCGATTATAGGTTATTGAGTTGGGTTTATGTAAGAGGTTTTAGACCTCTGGTATTGAGCTTAACCGGAACTGTAATCTGGCATGTTTGATGCTATCACTGACAATTCTTCTCTCTGAATTGTTGTCCAAATATTTTGAGGTGGTTGACATATCTGTAGTCAGCGAGACTCCATTGTGATGAGCAGTGCACTCTAGGTAGTGTGCCTTCCTACATGTGCATGCCCCTATTATAATCATATACTTTCTATAGAAGTATCATCTAACCGTGGGTAGGGTTTCCCATCATGGTTTGTCCCTTTACTGGGTTTTCCACGTACAAATCATGGTGTTATGTGTTATGGTTAGATGGTATTGATTATCTGGTTTTCATTTATGTTTTAATGCTTAATCAGTTATTCCAGTATAAGGTTTTAAGTGCTTTAATTCACATAATCTATTAACAACTGATTCACCCCCCCCTCTCAGTTGTTCATCGGTTATCCTAACAATTGGTATTAGAGCATGGTCCTCTTTTTTCAAAAGATTAACCGCTTGAGAAAGATCCTATGGAAACTATTAGTTCAACTCCTATTTTCTAGAAAGACAACCCTAGGCTTGATGGAACAAACTATGGAGTATGGAAGATTTGGATGGAGACCCATTTAAGATGCATTGGAAAGGAAATTTGAGAAATAACTTAGAATGGTTACATTCCTCATAATTTGACATCTAGCAATCCTGCACTGACAGACTTGGATAAGACCATTGAGAATGACTGCAGAGCTAGAGAAGCCCTCTTAAGCGCCTTATCAGTTCAGAAAATCATGGGACTATCTGACAAATCATTGGCAAAAGCTATATGGGACAAGTTGGAGACTCTGAATGAAGGTGATTCTACTGTTAAAATTGCAAAACTTGAATGTTACCGGGTAATATGAAAGCTTGAAGATGGAGGAAGATGAAAGAATTTCTACATTCATGGAAAGGGTAAATGAAATTGTATTAGGAATTTAGTTATGTGGTGGATCTTTGAGTGAGGAAGAGATTGTTTCAAAAGTGTTAAGGGTTTTGCCACCGACATATAAGATGAAGGTAACTGTAATTAATGAGCTAAGAACCATGCTTAATTCTTTTTTCAATAGAGATACTCTTGTTGGGAAGATATCTGCTTTTGAGCTTGAGGAATTCGGTTCTGGTGGAGCTACAAAGATTGATATTTCATTTAAGGCATCTACATTATCAACCGACAAGCAAGATTGGAAAGTGTTGTATGCAAAGGAATTGGAAGAGATTAGGAAAGAAGATGAAGAGCTTGAGCAACTTGAAGCTCTATTTGCTAGAAGGATACCTAAAGGTCCGCTAAGAAGTAAGTATGAAGGAAAATATCCTTTCAAATATTTTGCATGTAATAAGTTAGGTCATTTTGCATCTAGATGTCCTAGAAGGAATTCAAAATTGGAAGAAAGAGAAAGAAGATCTTTTACGCCTAATCATGAATATGAGATCAAGCATAAGTACAGGAGAAACAAAAACAAATCATGCTACTATGCTGATGAGGAAGGAGTATTTGATGACTCAGAAGAAGAACCAAGAGGAGATTTAGCTAGTGGATCCGACAATGGAAAAGACTGGGTATTTTATGCTATGAAGGAAGATGATCCGGAACCAGTTATCAAAAATGAGAAAAAAGGCCCTTGCAAAAAAAGTTGAAGACATAGATGAATGGGTAATAGACAGTGGATGTTCTCATCATATGACAGGTGACAAAGGAAAGTTTCAAACCCTACAAGAATTTGATGGTTGTCAAGTCACATTTGGTAATAACAAGGCATGCATGATCAAAGGAAGAGGAACCATTTCATTGGATGGTAAGCATAACACTAATAATGTCTATTATGTTGAAGGTCTGAAGCATAATATTTTGAGTGTAGGACATTTGGTAGATAGAGGATTTCAATTACAATTCAAGGATGGAAGGTGCAAAATCATTAGCAAATGAGGATTGGAGATTGCAACCGGTACACAAACAAAAGGTAACATCTTTCATTTTAACTCCAGTGAAAATACATGTTTGATTGCACATATTGATGAAAGTTGGCTATGGCATAAGAGGTTGTGTCATGTAAATTTTGATTGCATTGTAAAGACCAGTTCAACTAAAGCAGTTATAGATTTACCTAAGATTGTGAAGCCTCATAATTTGGTATGCAAGGAATGTCAAATGGGTAAGCAAATCAAAACTTCCTTTAAGAGAATACCTGATAAATCTAATGACGTTCTTGATTTGATTCATATGGACCTATGCGGTCTTGCTAATACAAGAAGCTTTCAAGGAGATAGATATTTCATGTTAATCATTGATGACTGTTCTAGAATGATGTGGGTTGCTTTTCTAAGGGAGAAATCTGAAGCCTTTGATAAATTAAAGATATTTAAAGCTATGGTTGAGACATAGACATGAATGAAAATCAAGTGTCTGAGATCAGATCAAGGTGGTGAATTCACATTTGGTGAATTCAACAGATATTGTGAGAAAAATGTTATTAGGAGATAGTTATCTACAACTCGGTCACCTCAACAGAATTGCATAGTGGAAAGAAAGAACAAAACCATTTTGGATGTAGCCATAATCATGATGATGGAAGCTAATTTGCCTCATATCTACTGCAGAGAAGTAGTAATTACAATAGTTTATACATTCAATGAAGTTCATATCAAAGGAGATACTAGTAAGACAACTTATGAATTATGGTTTGGTCACTCTCCTACTCTTAAGTATTTTAGAATCTTTGGAAGTAAGTGTTATATCAAAACTGATGACTCCATTGGAAATTTTGACCCTAGATGTGATTAAGGAATATTTCTTGGTTATTCAACTAAAAGAAAAGCATATAGATGTTATAACAAAAGATTGCAGAAAATTATGGAGAGCGCTAATATGAAAGTGGATGAGAAGTACAAAGACCAAGATAAATCTTATGAAAATGAATTGACAATGGAAATGATCACAACTGATCTGGCAATGCCTGTACCAAAACAGAATATTGAACTAGTTACCCTGACATCATCAGAAAACTCAATTGTAATTGAAGAGCAGCATAAAGAACCTGAAAATCAGAAACACCAAGGTATGTAAGGCTAAATCTCTCTAAAAATCAGATCATTGGAGACATAAACATGGGAGTTATGACAAGGAGAAGATTGGAAACTCGAGAGGTATGTTTCATTTCTCAGATTGAACTGGCATCAGTTATTGAAGCTTGTAAAGATGAATGTTGGATGAAAGCTATGGAAGATTAATTAGATTAGATAGAAAAGAACAATACTTGGACTTTAGTTCCCTAACCTAAAAATTAATGTTATTGGAACTAAATGGGTTTTTAGAAACAAACTAAATGAGGATGGACAAGTTGTAAGAAACAAGGCTATATTGGTCTGCAAAGGATATTCTTAGAAGGAAGAAATTGATTATGGTGAAACTTTTACACCGATAGCTAGAATTGAAGCTATTAGACTATATCTTACTTATGTAGCCTATAAGAACTACAAGGTCTATTAGATGGATGTCAAGTGTGAATTTATGAATGGAGAACTTTAAGGGGAAGTATTTATTGAGCAACTTGATGGATTTTTACTGACATATGACAAAAATATGGTTTGCAGATTAAGGAAAACACTATATGGATTAAAACAGGCTCCTAGAGCTTGGTATGCAAGGTTGGATAAGTATCTTTTGAAGCTTGATTTTATAAAAGGTAATGTTGACAGTAACCTATATTATAAGATCACTAATGATAATATTATGATTATTGAAGTATTTCTTGATGATATCTATGTAGGGGAAAAAGTGAGACTAAGTATGGAAACCCTAATTCCACTCTCATAGACACTCATGGAATATGAAAGAGCCTAGGGAGGTAACGCACGTCGGCTACTTCTTATGAGAAAGAGAGAGACATGTATTACCTCTTAGGTTTTCTATTCCTTTATTGTAAATGAGAGAGAGGAATGATGCCAAATTGAATCTAACCTAGAATGCAAGTAAGCAAGCAAATCCTAACATGAGAATGCAAATCAAAGAACAACTGATACATTGCTGCAAAATATAGATCAAAAGGAAAAATCAAAGGTGCACCTCTATCTAAAATCTAAGCAGAAATGTCCAGGACTAGGGAACAACGCCACTATCCTGATTCTGCAATTTTGGAGCTAAAACTGACAGGAAGGATTATGGAGCCTGCAAAGTGTTGTTCTACCAAGTCCTATTGATAGAGGCCAGGACCATGGTGCCAAGCCACTATCCTAGGCAGGACTAGGGTGCCACACCCCTATCCTTGGGGTTTCTACCAAGATATCCAAACCAAAACTATCCCCATGTGCCCTTTCGATCCTGAAACTTCCAGCGATGCTCAGATTCGAACCTGTACCTGTAGCTGAATAAGAGGGTTTGGGGTGGCTATATAGGGTTTTGCCTTAGTCAAACCCCTGTTTTGGTGATCTCCACCTCCATGAATAGCCGATAATGTAATAAAAATGTGTGTGCAAGAAACTTGTGTGCGTGTAAGATCCTAAGAATGAAAGTAGACAACCTAGAGCAACCTAAAGAGTAAACCCTAATTGCTTATAATTGATAAAGTAAATTCTCTAAATACACAATAAAAATTTATCTAAATAATGAATGTGAATCAATATTAAGCTTATGCAAAGACATGAGATCAACATGAAACCATACCCAACCCCAAGGGAGAGGTACAAGCCCATTGTGAGTCGGTGATCTCCTATTGTTCTTCTACATCTTCAAAAACCCCCAATTGATAAAATGATGCTTGATGAATGTTTAAATTTGTTGAAGACTTCAAAGATCTACTCGTTCACTACAAAGAAGGCTCTTATGCTCCAAAAATCTACTCTCAGATTCTTAGAAGAAGACCCCTTCAAATGAAGAAAGAGAGCTCTAAAGTCTGAAATCCTAGATCTTAATTTCATTTTTAGGCCGACCTAGGATTTGAATTTCCCGCTGATATTTTGGGGTTAAGCATTATTATATCATAGGATTGTGCTCCCAAAATTTTGGGAAAAAAGTCACAGACCATGTGCATTCCCACCACGGCCTAACCAAATTTTCACAAATTTTTTTGGGACCGTTAGATATGATGATATTAGAGCACATCCCAAAGTTACAACTGATTTCGAGATGTTTTTATGTGCAAAATCGGGCCTAAAAAGTCAAAATCAGACATAATTAGGGTTTATGATTAGATGATTCATTGGAGGAATAAGATGAAGAGGGGCACACTTAGGGTAAAGGGCCCAACTTTATAATATGTGAAGTGACGAAACATGACCATAGATTAAATTAAATTAATTAACTAAATGCTTAAAGGGGAATGGGAAATGCAAGATGCAAGACACACTAAGGCAGGTACTAACCTAAGTGTGAAATTGTACCACCCTAGCAAGGGTGTATAATTTATGACACTACATTTAGCCCCCACTTTAGTGGTCATATAAAACTACGTGCATATGCAAGCTAAAGTACAAAAGAGGAAATATCATTTGAAAAAGGATATATCCATAAGTTATCGAATGAAGCCCCCAACGATATATGTAGTACATAGTTAGGAACCACACCCTACAAAACCACATATTAGATCAGAAAATCACCTAATGATTACTAAGGAAGGTGATGAAATTTGCAAGTAGCTATATGCCCCCTATTGGCAATTGACACTCAATTGGTTGGTTTCACTATGTTGTCATTGATGGAAACATGGTATTTGTTGGCATATGTGCAAGAGTATGATGACATGATGATATTATATGTTCTCATTGATGTCAATATGCTGAGAAGTGAACCAGTATATTGAAGTTAAGTAACAGGCAAAGAGAACCGGTATATGTGCAATAAGTGAAGTGGTATGCTTGTCCAAGTGAGCCGATATGATATTGTGAACTGGAACCGGTATGTCGGAACGACAACCGGTACATGGAATGTGGTAGGACTATCGGTTGGAAGTCTTAGCTTCAGGGTTTCTGTTTGAAGTGTTCCAAGCCCGATGACATTGTGTGATGAGTTAGCATTGTAATGGAGATCAGATTGTGTTGCCACGTCAGTCTCATGCACGTGAAGGATCTTGCATGAAGGAGATTGATCCTATCTACCTCGGGAATGTGCGAAGTCTGTGCAAATGGTGGAGAATGCGTGATGGGTTATCGCCTCCATGAAACGGTGAAGAACGAACGATGGAGAATGTCTTGAGATCTGTTCAAGACCGTTGTATTCAAAAGCAAAGTGCTCAATGGTCAGGATTGAACCGATCAATTGCTTCACCTAAGTGTTTAGGGTTTAGGGTTTATGTTGCCGACCTATCTATGTTCTATAAGGTTGATGTTGTGTTTCATGTTGAGGTTGTTGGAAAATGTTGTGTGTGTATCTAAGTGCAGAGATACATGATTCTTGCCAGACCAGATAAGAGGATTGATACCTGCCTAGTGTGTGTGCAGAAGGAAGGAACTAAAGCGGATCTGCATTGGCATTGAGTGCTATTACTAGATCATTGTAATACCTATTGATCTTTAACTACTTCAATAGTTGGAAAATCCCTTAACCAGGTAGCTTTAACCAGCTTGCTGTAAATCATTTAACAGGGTGACTCAAAGCCATTGAGTTCATAAAATCCTCTAACAAGGTAACCTCTAACAGGGTTTAACCCTTAACCGGGTATTCTAGCCATCCCTTAACTGGGTGATCCCTAACAGGATCGGTTCGTAACAGAACCTATTGTAACAGTCTTTAATCGGACTAGGCTCCTAATAGAGCAGACATCTAAAGAGTTCAAAAACAGCTTGTGGGTATTCATCCCCACCATGGTTTTTCCTAGTTGGGGTTCCACGTGAAAAATGTGTGTGTCATGTGTGATGCCTCTTTCATGTGATGCTTTGTTATTTTCTATCAAGCGGTGAATCATGTTATGCTAGTAAATTATTGTGTCTCTGATGATAGATTATCTGTTTATGCATAAGGATAAAGTGGAAATGAGGGAGTAGGTTGTATGGATAGCTAAGTGTTGCTGGTTTATGTCTTTCCCAATAGCATTGTGTTTAACCGGTAGTAATATGGTTCTGAACGGTGTTAGTGATTGCTAGTCAAGTTCACTGTTTGCAGTCAAACTGGTTAGGGAAAAGTTATTGTGCCTATACTAATTCACCCCCCCCTCTCAGTACTGGTTTGGTACTCATCGTTCATCATTGAGTTATCGATTGGTATCAGAGTGTCCTCCAGGTCCTTTGTGTTGTAAGCTTAACTGCTTGAGGGAAAGATCCTATTGTAATAATGAAGAGGGAAGGTCAAAAGTTCAACAGAGATAACTTTAAAATATGGAAGGACATAATGAAGATATACATCAGAAGCATGGGTTCTCAACATTGGAGCTATGTTGAGAATGTTTATGTTATCCCTACCGGTACACTCACCGATGACCAAAAGAGAGAGATTGAGGAGAATGGGCAAGTCATGGAAGCCCTAATCAGTAGCTTATATGACATTAAGTTTATTGATGTCCAGGATAAAGACAATCCCAAAGAAGTATGGGATACTCTTGAGAATATCTATGGCGGTGATGAGCATGTAAAACAAGCTAAGGAATAAAGCCTTAGAGGGAAGTTTGAAGACATGCAGATAGTTGAAGGTGAGACCATTCAACAATATGGAATATGAATCAAAACCGTTATTGGAGATATCAAGAGTGTAGGTGGTAAAATGGAAGATTCCACTATTGTTAGCAAAGTTTTGAGATCTCTATTACCAGTCTATACAATAAGGGTTGTTGCTATTCAAGAGTTGAGATCAATAGACAAGAGTAAGGTATCCCTAGACTCCATCATTGCAAAATTAACAGCCTATGAGCTAAATAGTTTTGATGGCAGTGTTCAAATGACTGAATCAACTTTTAGAGCATCTACTACACCATTCAGAAAAGGAAAAGAAGCAAGCACCAGTGGTGAACCAAGACAGAGAAGAGAAATGGATGATGAGGAGATTCTGATGGAATTTGAAGCTCTTCTTGCCAAGAGACTTCCTAAGGGAACCGACAAATACAAAGGTAAGCTTCCTTTGAAATGCTTCTCTTGTAACTGGATAGGAAACATCACTATAAACTATCCTAATGGTGATAGCAAGGACAAATTGGAAACGTTCAAGAAATTCAAAGGAGGAAACTAGAGAAACTATTTTGTAGCAGTTGATGAAGGTGTCACAGATGAGGAATCAGAAGATGAAGAAAATGAAGATATTGTGTTTGTTGCAGTCAAGGAGGATGTGTCAGACAAGAAAGCTCTTGTCTTCTGCTTTGATAATTCCAATGAGTGGATTATTGACAGTGGTTGCTCTCATCATATGACTGGTGACCAAAGCAAGTTTATATCCTTGGAAGAGTATGATGGTGGTGTGGTTCGTTTTGGTAATGATGCACCATGTATGGTCAAAGGAAGAGGGTCCATCTCTCTAAATGGAAAGAGCAGTGCTGACAATGTGTATTGGGTGGAAGGTCTCAAAAAAAATCTATTGAGTGTTGCCCAGCTGAATGACGGTGGACTCACTCTGGAATTCAAAAATGGAGTCTGCAAAATCAAAGGAAAGAATGGTGAACTAATGGCCACCGGTATGCAGACCAAAGGTAACTTATTTTAGCTGAATGCAAATATAAGTACATGTCTTATGTCTAAGTTTGATGATAGCTGGATATGGCATAGGAGACTCTGCCATGTAAACTTTGATAACATAGTAAAGGCCAGTAAGATCAAGGTAGTTAGAGGACTGCCGATGCTGAGCAAACCAGAAAATACTTTGTGCAAAGAATGTCAACTAGTGAAAATGTCTTCCTCAACCTTCAAATGTAAATCTTTCACTGTTGACAATTTACTTGATCTTGTGCATACTGATTTGTGTGGTCCTATGAAAACTAGGAGTGTGCAGGGAGATATGTATTTTATGATTCTAACAAATGATTGATCAATAATGATGTGGGTCACATTCTTGAAGGACAAATCTGAAGCTTTTGGAAAGTTCAAAGCCTTCAGAACACTGGTAGAAAAGGAAAGTGGTGGAAGAGTCAAATGCTTTAGAACTGATCAAGATAGGGAGTTCACTTCCAGTGAATCCAAAAAATATTATGAAGAGAATGGCATCAAGAGGCAATTGTCTACCCCCCAGACTCCACAACAGAATGGCTTAGCAGAGAGGAACAACCAGACTGTGGTTGAAGTGGCTAGAACTATGCTGATCCATGGAAAAGTTGCTCACACCTTTTGGAGAGAAGCGGTGAGCACTGCAGTCTACACAATGAATCGGGTACTCATCAAGAAAGGTACAGATAAGACTCCTTATGAGTATTGGACCGGTAAGACACTAGTGGTAAGCTACTTTAGAGTGTTTGGTAGTAAATGTTACATCAAGAGGAGTGAACATCAGAGCAAGTTTGATGCTAAATGTGATGAGGGAATATTCCTAGGGTATTCCACTAAGAGCCAAGCTCTCAAATGTTTCAACAATAGGACTCAAAGAATTGTTGAAAGCGTCAATGTTAGGGTTGATGAAAACTCTGGGAAACCTGAGGAAACTGACAGTGAGTAAGTAGGAGATGAACCAGTAGTAACCTTCTAGGAACCAATTGCAAATCAGCCCAATACTAGTAATTGTGCTCCTACACCGGTGGATGCTAATGCTGATGAAGATGAGGATGAAGAAGAAAAGAAAGAGGAATCTGTTAAGAACATACCTAGGTATGTCAAACTCAATCATGATCCAAAGTAAATCATAGGAGACAAGGATGCAGGAATCCTTACAAGAAGAAAGGTTAGAGAAAACTCATGTATGATCTCTGAATTTGAGCCTAAATCATTCAAAGAGGCACATAAAGATGAATATTGGATCAAGGAAATGGAAGAAGAACTTGATCAGATATAAAAGAATGGTACATGGTCCTTGGTACCCAGACCGGAGCATAAAAATGTCATTGGTATGAAATGGGTTTTCAGAAATAAGGTGAATGAAGATGGGACAGTGATAAGAAACAAAGCCAGACTGGTGTGTAAGGGGTATTCTCAAGAAGAAGGAGAAGACTATGGAGAAATCTTTGCTCCAGTAGCCATATTGGAAGGAGTTCATATGCTTCTTGCATATGCAGCTTTTAAAGGAATCAAGGTATAGCAAATGGATGCAAAATCTGCATTCCTAAATGGAATACTTGAAGAGGAGGTGTATATAGAGCAACCAGATGGGTTTTCCCTATCAGAAGATAGTGACATGGTGTGTAGGCTACATAAAGCCTTGTATGGACTAAAGTAGGGACCTAGAGCATGGTATGAACGCTTGCACTCCCATCTTGTGAAGATTGGATTTGAAAGAACAAGTGAAGATAGCAATATCTACTTGAAATCAGAAGGAGATCAGATTCTGATCTATGAAGTATTTGTTGATGACATCATCTTTGGAGGAGATGACAAGATGAGTCATGATTTTGCAGATGAGATGAAGAAGGAATTTGAGATGTCACTCATAGGGGAGATTAAGTTCTCCATTGGACTACAGATTCAACAAATTAAAGATGGAATCTTTATTACTTAATCCAAGTATTTCAAAGAGGTGGTGAAGACCTTTGGCATGGAAGACAGTAAACCGATTGGTACACCAATGGTGACTGGCTGTAAACTATCAAAAGAAGATGACTCAACACTGGTAAATGAGAAGGAATACCGATCAATGATTGTTAAGTTGCATTATGTAGTGCATAGAAGACCGGACATTGCACATGCAGTGGGTATTACCGCTCAGTTTTAGCAAAGCCCAAGAGAATCCCACTTGGTAGCAGTCAAGCGGATTCTTAGATATCTGAAAGGAACTATTGACTATGGGTTATGGTATCCATACAATAATAAGTTCAACCTTAAAGTGTTCACAAATGCTGATTGGGCTGGTAATGTAGATGAACGGAAGAGCACAACCGGTGGTGCATTCTTTCTCGGTGGTAGACTGGTCTCATAGATGAGTAAAAAATAGAGCTGTATCTCTCAGTCTACACCAGAAGAGGAGTATGTTGCAGCTTTTATGAACTGTACCTAGACTATTTGGATGAAGCATGTATTGAATGGCTTCAAAGTTCCTGTATCTGAACTGGGAAGTATATTCTGTGACAATACAAGTGCAATTAACATATCCAAGAATCCGGTTTTACATGCTAGAACCAAGCACTTTTAACTCAAGTATCATTTCTTGAGGGAAAAGGTTCAGAACAAAGAGGTGGCATTGGAACATGTTTCCAGTAAGGAGCAGTTAGCAGACATATTCACCAAGCCTCTACCGAAGGCTACTTTTACCTATCTAAGAGGTGAGTTAGGGGTGCTGCCCCTTCAAGAGGTAATCTAGAGGTTTGTGCTCCACATCAATCAGATCTTACCTTGCTATATCTTCTCAGGATTGATGTGTTGAAGGATGCTACTCCTCAAGGGGAGCAGCATAGTGGAATAAGGAAGATTGTGCCTCCACTTTGACATTGTTGTCAAAGGGGGAGAAGTTGTGAAGTGGAAAAGATATATGGAGTATTAAGGAGAAGATGTGATGCAGAAAGAGTGATATCTTTGTATATTGTCATCAATACCAAAGGGGGAGATTGTTGGCATATGTGCAAGAGTATGATGACATGATGATATTGTATGTTGTCATTGATGTCAATATGCTGAGAAGTGAACCGGTATATTGAAGTTAAGTAACTGGCAAAGAGAACCGGTATATGTGCAATAAGTGAAGCGGTATGCTTGTCCAAGTGAGCTGGTATGATGTTGTGAACTAGAACCAATATGTCAGAATGAGAACAGGTACATGGAATGTGGTAGGACTACCGGTTGGTAGTCTTAGCTTCAGGGTTTCTGGTTGAAGTGTTCCAAGCTCGATGACATTGTGTGATGAGTTAGCATTGTAATGGAGATCAGATTGTGTTGCCACATCAGTCTCATGCATGTGAAGGATCTTGCATGAAGGAGATTGACCCTATCTACCCCAGGAATGTGTGAAGTTTGTGCAAATGGTGGAGAACGCGTGATGGGTTATCGCCTCCATGAAGCGGTGAAGAACAAACGATGGAGAATGTCTTGAGATTTGTTCAAGACCGTTGTATTCAAATGCAAAGTGCTCAATGGTTAGGATTGAACCAATCAATTGCTTAACCTAAGTGTTTAGGGTTTAGGGTTTATGTTGCCGACCTATCTATGTTCTATAAGGTCGATGTTGTGTTTCATATTGAGGTTGTTGGCAAATGTTGTGTGTGTATCTAAGTGCAGAGATACATGATTCTTGCCAGACCAGATAAGAGGATTGATACCTGCCTAGTGTGTGTGCAGAAGGAAGGAACTAAAGTAGATCTGCATTGGCATTGAGTGCTATTACCAGATCATTGTAATACATGTTGATCTTTAACTACTTCAACAGTTGGAAAATCCCTTAACCGGGTAGCTTTAACCATCTTGCTGTAAGTCGTTTAACAGGGTGACTCAAAGCCATTGAGTTCATAAAATCCTCTAATAAGGTAACCTCTAATAGGGTTTAACCCTTAACCGGATATTCTAGCCATCCCTTAACTGGGTGATCCCTAATAGGACTGGTTCCTAACAGAACCTGTTGTAATAGTCTTTAACCGGACTATTCTCCTAACAGAGAGGACTTATAAAGAGTTCAAAAACAGCTTGTGGGTATTCATTTCCACTGTGGTTTTTCCCAGTTGGGTTTCCACTTGAAAAATGTGTGTGTCATGTGTGATGCCTCTTTCTTGTGATGCTTTGTTATTTTCTATCAAGCGGTGAATCATGTTATGCTAGTAAATTATTGTGTCTCTGATGATAGATTATCTGTTTATGCATAAGGATAAAGTGGAAATGAGGGAGTAGGTTGTATGGAAAGCTAAGTGTTGCCGGTTTATGTCTTTCCCAGTAGCATTGTGTTTAACCGGTAGTAATATGGTTCTGACCGGTGTTAGTGATTGCCAGTCAAGTTCACTATTTGCATTCAAACCGGTTAGGGAAAAGTTATTGTGCCTATACTGATTCACCCCCCCCTCTCAGTACCATTTTGGTACTCACCGTTCATCTTTGAGTTATCAGTATTGTGTTCCGACTTCATGTTTTGGTTCAATTGTGTACCGATAGACACTTCACAGACACTACACCGACACCAACACCAATAAGAGAGATGAATTTCTTTGGTTACCGACAATGCAGTCCAACATGGTTTATTGAAAGGTATCGGTATTGGAGGCCGACATCTCTTGGATCCGACATTGGCAATTGGTTTTAATATTTATGCATTTATGTTATCTGGCCGACATGTAATTTGATATTGTATATATCTTTGTAAGCCGACCTAAGCCATGATAAATTGTATAGGGTATATAGGTCAGTTGGATTAGATCATTTTAAATATGGACATGACATAGGAGATTATGGATATGCGAATGTAATATGATGCAAAATATATCAGAGAGATGATGTATGTGAGGAAATTCACGTAAGGGTTATTCCAGTAAAGGGTTTAGGGTTTCAGACCAGAACATATAGAGCTTAAACCAGAACCGTATTCCTACATAAAAGATGCTATCTTAGCAATTCACACTTCTCCGGATTGTAGTCTGGATATTTATGTAGTCAGTGAGGCTCCTTTTGTGATTAAGCAGTGTGCTCTAAGCTGTAAGCCTTCCTGCAAGTGCACACCCCTCATATTTTGTAATATCTCTTCATATGGCCAGTGGATTGATATTGTGGGTCACAAATACCATCGTGGTTTTTCCTCTTTGAGGTTTTGCATGTATAATTCTGTGTGTTATGGTTCTCATTTATGTGATTGGCTTATTGGTTTATTTACTTCTTTCAATTCTGTATGTACTGGTATATCGGTTGGTGTATGCATGTTTTAATAAGGCTAAAATTAATCATTTTGGTATAACACTGATTCACCCCCCCCCTCTTAGTGTTATTGGATTCTAACAATTGGTATCAAAGCCTTGTGCCTCGAAGGAAGTTTAACAACTTGGTGAAGATCCTGAATTAGGAATCCATGGACATGGGCTTGGAGAAGCAACTTGAGATGACACTTGAAGATTATGATGTTGAAAGGTTGAAGAACTTAAGGCTACAAGATGAATTGAATTCTACCAAGGAATTCATTCTTGTCCTACAGGAGAGGCTATCATTTGTTCAAGCTAGGAGGAAGGAACTTTGGCAAAATCATGATGATGAAGAGAAAGATGCACTTAAGGAACAATGTCAGAAATTGAGGTAGGAGAACATGGTTATGAAAAAGAAAATGCAAGTTATAAATATGAGAATGTCTAAGGAGATTGAGGACCAAAAGAAAAAGGAAAAAATTCTTGTTGTATCCCTGAAGAACAAATTTGAAGAATGTGGTAGGTTGGTTCATGAGAATAATATGTTGAGAATTATTTAGTACAATCCCAGAGTAATGAACAAGAGCTTGAGAGACAAATGATAATTCTGAGAGAAGATTTAACTACTGCATGTGAGTATAAAGAAAAATTCAAGATTAGCTCAGCACAACTAGATGAGTTATTGAAGAGACAAAGGTAGATTGGAGATTCCAGTGGACTTGGATTTGAGTGAGGACAGAGTTCTGGTACTGCTAATGAAGATCAAAACTATAAGGCACCGGTAAGGCAATTTAATGATTATAAATTCAATGGTAGATGTTTTGTTTGCAATAGATTTGGTCACATGGCTAGATAATGTAGAAACAAAGAAAATCAGAACCCTGATTCTGCTCCCAGTAAATATTCTAAATGCAATAAGTATGGTCATAAAATAGAATATTGTAGAATGAATGTCAAATGCTATGCATGTGGAAAATTTGGACATATGGCTAATCAGTGCAGGTCAAGCAATTTCACTGGTTTTAGCAAAGCAATTCAAAAGAACAAAGTTACATGTTATGCATGTAATGAGGTTGGACATATTTCTAAATTCTGTAGAAGCAAAAATCCACCTGTTGGTAATGGAGGATCAAATGAGAAAGAGAAAGAGAAGGTTAGTGAAATCCGACAAGATCATACTCAGAGATCGGTTAGGAATATTGAGGAACAATTATCAAATGGAAATGTCTCGGTTACTTATCCAACATAAGAGATTTCTCCTGCACCAACATGTAGCTCATCCGGTAACTGAGACATATGCCTTAGGGGTAGGAAAAATTCATGAAGATGTTGCATATGCTCCGGGAAGAGGTTCTGGAAGATGTTCCAGATATTGGAGATGATTATCTGGCATGGATATGTTCTGTGCGAGATCTGGTATCTTCTACCGGCAGTCATTTATATCAATGGAAGATTAGGGTTTTTCATGGAGGTTAAAAGGTTTAATTCACTTCATTATTGATCACCTTGCATTCAGAGCAACTAAGAGCAATCAAGGCATTTTAGAGCAATCAGATTTCTTCTTGAGCGATTTCACCAGCGTTTGGAAGAATTTTTTGAAGGTTTTCACCAAGAGCGATCAAAAGGTATTTATCTTTAAACATGGAAGCGAGATCATCATCTATTCCTATTTTTGTTGCAAATCCAACTGTGTTAAGGAATTCCCGAGGCCAATTTTCAAGCTGTATCCACATGTGGCTACCCTAGAAGATTTGGTTGGAGCATTTTTCGTGCATTCCAGAGGGAGTTGTCTATGTAGAAGATGTTAGGGAATATATTCATTGTCACATTGAGGACTTGGGAACTTTTGAAATTAAGGGCATGTATATGAGTGAGCTGATGGGATAATTTGGAAAGATCAAAATGACATACAAGAATATTGAAGACTTAGGGTTTACCGGTATTCTGGATATTCCATAATTTCAAGATGAGATAATTAGGTATGTTTTGATAAGAGTACATGGGGAATTTATATGGTTAGAAAAACCTTACAAAATCACCAAGGAAGTCATTCAGGCAATCATTGGTTTACCATTGGTTGGGCGACATCCAGACAAGAAGGTTTTGAATGATTTTGTGAACAAAATCACTGGCACGACATCTGATAGGAGATCTATGAGAGTGAGCACTATTACCGACACAAACATAAAATCCGGTAGCATGATCATCGAGTATAAGGTAACTCAGTCAAACTGACTGAATCTGTTTCTAGTTCCTGCATTTTAGCTGCATACAAAATGATGAGAGAGAATGTGAAATTGGATCTATGCGGTTTGATGCTAGATGAGTTGTTAATAAACCTAGGAAAGATTAAGGGAGAAAAGAAGGGTACCTTCTAGTATGGAAACTTGATAGTTTTCTTGATGTTATTTTTCATGAATGATACACCTAGTTTTGGTAAAATGCAATGGGCATTTGACATCCCAGTAGGGAGACAATTGAAACAGTCAATTGCTACTTTAGGAAGTCAGAGAGATGATAAAGTTTGGGGATATTTCAAGGCATTTCAGAAATCTATGAGGTATAGGGTAAGGGTATTTGAGCATATTGTAGAAAAATATTCAACTGACATATGCTTCATGGTGAAGAAGGATGAAACACTTATGGAATCAGTTAAGCCACAAAAGATTTGGATTGAGGAAATGGGCTATGAGGTGGATGCATAGATTCTTGATGCCTATGCAAAAATGTTGATTGATGCACCTATTGATGAGACAGAGAAGCCCTGTGGTACTGCACAATAGAAAACACATGAGGTTGAAATAAAGTTCAACAAGAAGAAAAGAGAGAAGTAGGAAGGACAGGCTAGAAATTTTTTGGAGGTCTCACAGGACATCAAAGCATTAATTGATGTTGTCCCGGAGAAAGGTAGGAAGAGAAAGAATCTAGAATTACACATTGAGGTTGTTACTGCAGAGTCTGAATCGAAGGATGACACACCATTGGCATTCAAGAGGGTTGTAAGGAAGAAAATAGAGGAAACAAAGGGTTAAGATACAAAGCAACTGGTTAGGAAGGTTACACTTAAAATACCGGCAAAGAAGCAAACACCAAAGGCAACACCTTCAGCTACATCTGGTACTGCAAAGAGGAAGAAGAAGAATGACACTGATACTTCTATTCAATCTGGTAATCTTCCACCTAAAACTTGTGTGGAATTAGTAGATGAAATAACTAAGGATGGCATGTTGAAGAATGTACAATTCTACTATGATCATTTAGAAGAGGATGAACAAAGAGAGGTACAGGAAGCAGTCGTATTATATCTGGATATTTATAAGAAAGCCTTAATATAAATTAAAAATCAAATACTGTTTGAGTTGTATAATATGTTGGATGCTAGAAGACTGTCATCTATGCAAGAAGATAAGCATATTAAAATTCAAGAGCTATTATCTATTTGTGTTACTATTGCTCCAGATGAAATGGAAAAGACACTTGAGGTGGCAGATAGAAAAGTCTTTAATAGAAAACATAGAATAACTAGTCTGATTCTAGGAAGGGTAAATGAAATAATAAAGGAGACTCAAAAAGTATGGGTTAAATTCCTTGGAGAGAACAAAGGATTCTTTACTTCACCGGAAACCAAGACAAACACTATAGACACCCTAATTGAAGGAAAAGGAAAGGGGATCAACATTAAGATAGTGGAAATCCAACCCTCGATTGATACAAATGTCAAACAAATATTGAGATACTGGTTATACAGAGAGTGAACAAGTTAATGTTGTACAAGATACTAATATTGAGAATAACAGTCCTTTGGATACAAATGTACAGGTTGAGGTTACAGTTCCTACAAAGGAACTGATAGTTACACTAACTGCACGAAGTGGTGAAGTCACCAGTGCAAGTGAGGAAGCTATAAAGGATAAATCTTCAGAGGAGAAGAAAGGAGATTCCAAGAGGGAACAAATAGTTGATCCATCATTGTTGTCAAATGACACCTCACAAGTCAAAAAGAAAAACATAACAAAGATGAGTCCTACTGAACTCATGATGATGGTAGCACAAAAAATAATGGAGGGATCTACAGATAAAATGATTATTGATCAGTCAATCACTGTTCTACACAGACTAGTCCCGGAGTGCAAGATTAAAAATGAAGCGACCCCATCTGACAAGCTTAAGATTATTTCTAAGCATATTTCAAAGGATTTTCAATCCTCACAACAGATTTCAAACCGGCAAGCATTGGAGAGGATTACTCAGGCTAAGAGAGCTGCATTTGATCAGGTAATTGAATCTAAGAAGAAGAAGATTGATGAGAAGATGAAACTAATAGAAAAGTATTTGAAGCAATGTACAATTATTTATAGGGTATGTTGTAACATTGATATACTTACAGCTAATGTGGATAAGAAGATTAAAGAACTTTAGGAGAAAATTGCAAATATAGCTAATTCTTTTGACAGATTGATTTCATTGACTACATCAATTGATGGTCAAATTTTAATTTTGGAAAACCAAATTTTTGTTCTTGAGAAGGAAAGAGACAAAATTATAAGAAGAGCTAGAAGTCTGAGAGGCTTGGTAAGTCCTCGGTTGGATTCACTCAGTGTACATAAGAAAGAGTGTATGGATATGGTTGGAAAGCCCACACCGGTAGAGGTAAATGAGAAAGAATCATTTGCACATATAATAAATGGACTCGTATCTATTTTTGCCACTTTTAAAATAGGTTGGGATACTTATCTTAAGCTATTGGAGAAGGCTTATCTGAAAATTTTGAAATTTGTTAAGGTCCGGTAAGATATTTTTGGGATATTCATTGTATAGTTCTTTTCTTTGACATTCTTTTTAGAATTTGTGATGGCATTGATGTCAAAGGGGGAGTAGTATAGATGTGAAAAAGAATAGGAGTTGTATACATTAGGAGGAGATATGGAAATATGGAGTTATGGAGATATGGGAGTATTTTTCATTAATGGATATTCAGCTCAGGGGGAGCAGGCAGGTTGAAATCGACAAATGAAACCTTGACCATTTTTCACATGAGTGTTTCCATCAACGCCAAAGGGGGAGATTGTTGGCAATTAACACTCAATTGGTTGGTTTCACTATGTTGTCATTGATGGCAACATGGCATTGTGTTCTGGCTTCATGTTTTGGTTCAGTTGTGTACTGACAAGCACTTCATAGACACTACACCAGCATCAGCACTGACAGGACATAAGGATTTCTTTGGTTACCAACAATGCAGGCCGACATGGTTTAGTAAAAGGTTATCGACATTGGAGGCAGACATCTCTTGGATTCGACATCGACAATTGGTTTTAATATTTATGCATTTATGTTATCTAGCTGACATGTAATTTGATATTGTATACATCTTTGTAAGTCGACATAAGACATGATAAATTGTATAGGGTATATAGGTTAGCTGGATTAGATATTTTTAAATATGAACATGACATAGGAGATTATGGATACATGAATGTAATATGATACAAAATATATCAGAGAGATTATGTATGTGATAAAATTCATGTAAAGGGTTTAGGGTTTCAGACTGGAACAAACAGAGCTTAAACTAGAACTGTATTCTAGCATAGAAGATGCTATCTTAGCAGTTCACACTTCTTCGGATTGTAGTCTGGATTTTTATGTAGTCAGTGAGGCTCCTTTTGTGCTTGAGCAGTGTGCTCTAGGCTGTAAGCCTTCCAACAAGTGCAAGCCCCTCATATTTTGTAATATGCGTTCATATGGCTAGTGGATTGATATTGTGGATCACAAATCCCACTGTGTTTTTTCCTCTTTGAGGTTTTCCACGTATAATTCTATGTGTTATGGTTCTTATTTATGTGATTGTCTTATTGGTTTCTTTACTTCTTTCAATTCTATATGTATGGGGATACCGGTTGGTGTATGCATGTTTTAATAAGGATAAAAATAATCATTCCGGTATAACACTGATTCACCCCCCCTCAGTGTTATTGGATTCCAACACCCCCTTATTTTGACTTGCTTATTAGTGAGGTGAAACATGATATCATGTTTTCCACAATGAATTGTGATAAAGATTTTGATAAATAAAGTTCACAAAAAGGCTTGATTATTTATCCAAGAGTGTTATGGAACTAATGCAGAGTGAGAGGGAAAAATCACGATTCCAACACCACCAACGATGCGAGAATCAAAGCTTCCTAGATCAAGATATGAGAGATTGAAGAAAAAGTACAAAAATTAGGGTTTTAACTTAAAAACATAAAGTGAAAAAGTGCATAACACATAAATATGAAAGTGACACCTTCATTTGTCACTTTCCAACTTTTTGGCACTATTCATTGTAGAGGATCCTACATACAAGTCATCATGCCACAACGCCAACCTGAGCGACCTATGAGGATGGAGATCATGTGCCAGTCTGTACTCACCGACCGACCGCTCGACGAGGTGAGTTGACCTTCCATTGAATCCATTTGACTTTTTCATATTTTCATAGTTTTTAGAAATGATGATTTCATCACCTAGTTTGGGCCTGGGTCCCCTCTTTGGATACCTAGGGATCCTAGGGCACCCTGGTCCTCCTCGGGCACCATGGTCCCCTCTGGGTGCCATGGTCCTAGTTGGTCACCTTGGTCCACTCAAGGTGCCCTAGTCCCTATTCGAGGCAACCAATGGTAACACAGGATGAGGCGATGAATGTTAGAACTGATAAAGTGATTGCATTGATTAGATGATGATAGATGATTGATCGATTACTAATGATAGATTACTTTGAATTTTACAGACACTACCGTACATCCATGAGCATACCACCAGTCTCACCTTTTGGAGCCTTCTGGAGTAGATCCCAAGGCTGACAACGGGATAGAGATATTTGCTACATGCAGTGGGCTTGTGGGATGCGATGACCATGCCGACCATCCAATTCCATTCTGCAATGCTGATGGCACTGATGGAGAGGTAGGATGTAGACACCTCAAAATTCTCACTACCTATGGGGGAGATGACAATCATTCTTGAGGACGTATACTGCATTCTGCACCTTCCCATTAGAGGAGAGACAGTGAGATCGATTCGACTAGATAGAGGAGGATTACAAGAGAGAGTAAGTATATGTTGTGGGGAGAGTGACATGTAGTGAGACAAGGGGCCACATCATTGTCAGCTAGCTCCTACACCCTACTGGAGAAGTTCCATTAGTGAGGCAACTCATTTTTGCAACCCTTGCATTAGCCATACGAGCTCTGGAGAGACACAACAAAGTTTACTCTTGGGGTCAAAGCATGCTTGCACATCTCTATCATGACCTTGGGGAGTATGTGTTTGGATAAAGATTTAGCCTGATGACATGCACGCTAGTATAGGTGTGGATGTTTGAGAATATTACCTGCACTAGGCTTGACGGATCCCCCATAGAGCTAGTCCAAGAGTAGCCTAGGGTATTTTCTTATCCTCTTACTCATGAGTGGCGATTCAAAGATCTCTTGTATTGGAGGTTGAGCTTGGATAGATTGACAGTGGGTGGGGTCATATGGAGACCCTACATTAGGATGTACATGTGGGCAGGGATGCGCAGGAAGCTGCTCAGCATGCACAGGAACCATCTAGTAGAGGGGTGGTACAACCACATAGTCATTCCCTTATACTTTGATTGAGTTTGATGGTAGTTCAGGTTTGAGCAATGTGTTCCTACTGATGTGCTTATGTACATCTGAAACTCACGCGTGATGTAGATGGAGAGGGACCCTATAAGGGGTCCTAATCTTGGTCCCCATTGGCCCACACCTACTGTACAGAGATAGTACGAGCACAGAGAGCCTAGCGGGTGCTAGTCTCAGGCATTCGTTGTCCACGATCCCTACTGGCAAGAGGGAAATCTAGGTAAGATATCTTATTATTGATTAACTTATGTATCTTACTTGCTTAGATTTGATGATATGGAATGTCACTGATAAAAATTTCTTTGATTCAAAATGCAGTGATAGACCTCATTGTGACTACGCACATTCCTAGTTCCTCATAGATATCACATAGATCATAGAGGAATGTAGGATGAAATGAGGACCTTTTCTCCCCTATTTCGATGGAGGTGGAGGTCCTATGAGAGAGATCATGATAGACAGAGCATGACCTAGTAGCATCATAGATAGAGGCAACCACATACTGATGGATCATGATGGAGAGGGATTGCGAGAGCTCCTTGTGGAGTCACTCATGATCTGTATCATGATACACGCCCATGGGGCCACCCCACAGCCAGATCAAGAGGAGACATCTAGCCACCATCCTCCAGCTACTAGTCCTAGGTATAGGAGATGATTTTGATGTATTGATGTATATATTATGATACTCATGGATATGTTATTTTAATACTTAAATAATATATGCATTGCTTAGATTATAAGTAACATATTGAGTAATGAGAATGTATATCTATGTCGACTTGAATTTCATCCTCAGAATGCTACCTGCAACAAGTTAGTATCACAAAATACAAATGGAAATGCTATAGGAAATCCAAACTCAACCAATGAAACTACATGAAACACATATAAAATAAAAATACTAATATTAATTTCATGGTTTATGTCTCATTGTGTCCTAACTCCACTGTTCCTGGTTGCAGATGGTGTGCTCTCAGAAAATGCATTGATAGCTTCCAAGATGGCACATGAAGAATGGACTGATAACTGATAGTTAACTGATACTATGATATGCAATGCTACATGATTATGTTAAAATTATTATACTAAAATGATTATGCTATTTTGCTTCAAGATTAAAACTCACAGATGCATAAGTTTTACAAATGATTTTCTTGAAAATACACTTGAAGTCTCTTGAAGTCTCTTGAAGTCTAACTCTCTCTCAACTGAAGCTCTTGATTTTATAGACCTTGAGAGGATGAGATGATGTGGCTTAGATCAACGGTCATGATCAGATCTACATATTTGAATGGTTGTGAGCAAATGTGAAGGTTGAAAGAAAGGGGGAAGGAGAAGACAAGTGTCACTCATCTCACCTTGACTGGGTTGCTGACTGAGAGAATCTAGGGATGGTTGGAGAAGATTTAGGCATGATAGGACAAGTGGACTCAAGTCCTTCCTAAGATGTAGGGGTGTTGGAGAGAATATAGGAGATGGTTATGAAATATGTGTACGTACACAATATTCATTAAATTTGGTGGTTGAAGATAAAAGATGAATTAATATTTAAGAAATATTAATTTCCTTAGCCACATGTTTGATGAGTTGGCAAAGGGAAGATGAAGTGGAGATGGAGAGTGAGTTGGAAAAGAAAGATTTAATAATTTAGGAAATTAATTAATATTTGAGACTATAGGATAGGAGAATGAATATTAAATATTGGATATTTAATTTATTGGAGGAAGATAATTAAATATTAGATATTTAATTAACTTAATTAAAAGGAATAATTAAATATTAGATATTTAATAAACTTGATTAAAAAGAATAATTAAATATTAGATATTTAATTAATTAGAAGAATATGATAGATGAATTAATTAATAGAAAGACATGAAAATGAATTAAATAAATTAATCTTTTCAAATTAACTATTTAATAGAAGAATAATTATGAAATAAATATAAAATAGTTATTTAATTGCTCCTAGCCATTTTTATGTGTATACATTTTGCCCCTCTTTGAAATGATGTCGAGACAACATTGTTTCAAAGATTAAATCAAGTCTCAATAATGCACCCGATGAAGATGAAAATTCTGATTGTGTGCCCCCTCAAGAGATTGATCATGAAATTGTTGAAAACTTTGGTTTGAACGATTAATCTCATGATAATTGATAAAAATTTTGTCAATTAAATTAATTTGTTAAAAAAAAATTAAATTGCCCCATTGAGTAGCATTAATTACTCTTCAAATAGTAAATATAAAATTAACCAAGGCTAATTTTAATTTCATTATTATCCTTGTTAGCTTGTGAAGAAAATATTCTTGGTGAGGTGGCAAAATGGTGATTCCTATGGAGAACCATCATTTTAAGCGTGTTTGACGATATCAATGACCTCCTGAGTAAAGGTATCCAGTATGTATCTTATCCCGAGCTTTGTTTTCAACTTGTCGTGCAACTTTTCATGTTTTTAGGCGCATTTTTGAATTTTTAAATTTTTTTATTTTTTTCGGCATTAGGTTAACGCATTTGCATTTTGATTTAGCGCATATGCAATTAGGTTTAGCGCATATGCATAGATTAGTGCTTATGATCATTTTGTTAGCGCATATGTTAAGTATGATAGCACATATACATAGGACATCGCTTTTGCTTTGTTTGTTTGCGCTTTTGCAACTAAAGTTAGCGCTTTTGCTTTGTTTTGTGCATATGTTCTTAGGGTTAGCGCATTTGATAAAAAATATAGCACATATTGTAGTACCCCTACCCTAGTTAGCTTTACAAAACCGGTTTGACCTTGGTTGATTTTCTATGTGGCATTCTTCAATGGTTGAATTATCGTGATGTAATGTTGTAGATTAGATAATATGAATATTGTGCGTACCTATTATTGTACTTTCGCATCGATTCTTGTGTAAGTTTAATTGTTTCCCTAATTCTTGTTATAAATCTCAAGCTAACACCTTCATTGAATATATATATATATATATATATATATGCTTGCGTGACTCATGTTGCAGGAGATTGTAGGTACAGTACCGCCTAGGTGTGAGGTTCATCTTCATCAGGATTCGCAGGGTTGAGTATACCTCTTTCATCCTTAGAATTACGATTAGGTGGTCATAAAACCCTCATCTTGCCCCCTAGTCATGCTCAAGTGAGCGTCGTGTGTGGTCCGTCGGTTTCCCTTTTCATTTGGGTTGCGGGTCATGTGTTTGGTTGGCTTTCTTGGTTTGCATGCCTTGCGTGTGGTAAAATTGAGTATTTCATCCAAAGCATTTAATTTGATTTAATGTGTTCATTTACACATTAGTAATTGAGAAATTAAAATAAATAGGTTTCTTTTATGTGATTTATCATTCATTAAAAAGATCGCTCTATTTATGTTTGTAGCGAGTTTAATTTAATGGTTAATTTTAAATAACAAATTTAATTTAGTGTATGTGTTTTAAAAAGGAAAGATTTAAAGTTATTTGAAATAGAAATAATTTAATCTCTTTTGCATTTTGGAAAAAGAAAGGTTAATCTTTATTATTTAAGAACATCAACTTTTATTAGAAAAGCAAGTTTAATTTATATGTATATTTGATATAGTGTGAAAGATTGATTTTGGGAATTTAATTTAATTAAAATATTTTATCCTCATCAATATTGTGAAATATAAATGTGAGCTTAGTTAATATTAAGAAAATTAAAATTAAATGAGAGAGAAGCATTTTAATTTTAATTAGAAAAGCAAGTTAGATTATTTGAATAGTTGAAAAGAATGATTATTTTCATTTTTTATTTAAAAAGTGTTTCAATTCGAAATTTGAAAATTAGGTCAAAATTTTTATTCTTTTAACCTAGGTTGGAAAAATATTTTGGGGGGATTGTTGATTTTTTTTGGAAAAAAAAAGAAGATATTTTTGATGGAGGTTGGGGATTTTGGAAGGATGGATTTTTCTACAGTTGTAGGTTGGGCTCGTCTTCAAATCCTTCCAGGAATGCGATAGGAGGTAGGATTCGAATGCATCTCTTGATTTCTTGTGATAATGGGTTGGTCTCTTCAAAAAAAAAAATGGTTGTTCTTTAAGATTCCTTGCTGTAAACCTCCATGAATGTTCTTAAAATTTAGGTATTAGTTTGGGAATATGGTTGATTTTGTGGTTCAAGAATGTTTAAATGGAGTAGATGAAGGAGTGTAAATCCATTCTCTTATTTTTTTTTTTTGCCTCAGAAAATTACGGAGTCTATGTTTATTTGGGTTGTTTTTGTTTTCAGATTTTCTGAGTGCAATCATATGCCTGAGACTGTAGATTGGGGTTTTTAGCTATTTTTATTTTATGGGGTTGTCGATTTAGTTGTAAAATCAATTTTTGGGTATTCTTGGTCATTCTGGAAAAATGAAATAAAATATAAACAACAGTATTGAAATTGTGAATGAAGGAAATGGGGGTTTACGTTTTTAAAATATCATTTATTTCTATTCAAAAAAAAAAATTAAAAGGAAATTGTAAAACAAAAAAAAAAGGGAGAAAAGAAAATTTGAGGTTTTGGAGGGGGGGGGGGAGCCGAAGCTCAACCCACGTCCCTCCCCTTTCCGTCTCCTACAGAGCCACAGATCCCCTGCATCCATCATGTGGAGGTAGAGGGGCTGCGTCCACGTGAGTGGCTGCAGCTACCCTGCTCCACAAGGTGGAGGCCGAAGGGTCTGCAACCCCCACGGCAGCCCAGAGACCTCAACTCCATTGTGTGGAGGCCGAGGGTCTGCGTCCACCGTGGTGGCCGCAAGCCTAACGGCTAGGGCACAACCGCCCCCACTCCCGTGGATGGGAGGTGGGCCTGTGGTTGCCCTAGGGTTTGCCGCCCTCCATTAAATTTTTAAATTAATTTTTTCTTTTAGTTTTAACAAAAAAATAAATATAAATATATTAAATTTTAAATTAATATATTTTATTATGTTTAAACTCTAATTAATATATATTATTATTATATATTAATTATTAATTATGGATTAATGTATATTTTAGATATATATTAATTTAGATAATTTATATATTAATATATATTATTAATTATATATTAATTATTGGTCCCTTTATAGCGTATATTCCCAATGAATAAACAATTGTTGTTCAGTTGTTAATTTTTATTAAGTTAGGTATATATTGGGATATATATGTGCTATCTAATATTTTCGGATGGCGAAATTGTTTTAAATATATGCAAGGGGATTTTATTTCACGAGGAAAGGTTTTCCAATTTCTTTATTTTCTTTTAATGTATATTTCCTTTTTTGCAAAGGGTAAATTTGTGTTGCTAGAAAAGGGGACTTGAGTATTGTTCCAAACTAGTATGTCAATGATGTTTATCTAGGGATTAAATAACATATTTAGATGATTAATGCTTTACATTCATGTGAACTTGGTTGAAAAACTGGTAGGGATGTATTTATGTTATGTCTTGATGCATATGAACATAGTGAGTAGAAAACCAAGAATGGCCTGGACCTGGATGAGGTAGAAAACCGAAAACAACTTAGATCATTTAGAAAACTTGATCAACCTTTAAATGTTTAAATCAATATGGGAAAAGATTGTATTTTTTTTGGGTTATTGTTGTCGCAAGTTCTAATTGTTGTATTCGCTTTTTTTTAAAGTAATGGCAAGACCTGGATATGTTTGTTTGGACCCTGTCGTCTGGTTGTTTTGTGGTTGGCCATAGTTGGTCAGGCTCCTAGTTAGAGTACCGTCAAACAATGGACCTTTGTATTAGCTATTAATATGCTCAGTTGTATCCGTTTCTATGTAGGGATCATTTAGGATTTATTGACCGAAGTGGTCGTTTGTATATTGGTTGTGCTCGCCTAAAAGGAAGGAATGTAAATGACATGAACCCTATGTAACTATAACTTAATTAATTATCAGAGGGATCTTGCAGTTGAGCATACCCAGAGATGTAGCCCTCTAGGGGTGAACTCTGAGATTATTTTGGTGTTATGCGATACTTTTGTTCTTGTGTTTCATGGTTAGTTCTAGCACTTATGGATGACAATTTGATAGAAAGTATAAGTGGGTTAGATGAGAATTATCGTAATGCATGTATGTAGTCATCTTTTAAATGCTATAAATGGATCATGAAGGAATGTACTCTAGTAATGTTAATGAAAATAAGTATGCATGAAAAGACGTCATTAGTTATGATGATATTATAGAGCATTTTGGAACAAGATGCATGGTATGAGTTTAATGCAAAATTGTATGTAATGAATGGATAATGAATATAATGGATGAACCCATTAGGTTATTTACATTTTAACCTTAATAAATGAGCTTCATTTTCTTAGCAATTACTTTAACTATAATGGGTGAACTCATTGGTTATTTACATTTCAATCTAAATAAATGAACTTCACCTTATTAACTATATTTTAACTATAATGGATGAACCCATTAGGTTATTTACATTTTAACCTTAATAAATGAACTTCATCTTCTTAGCAATTACTTTAACTATAATGGGTGAACTCATTGGTTATTTACATTTCAATCTAAATAAATGAACTCCACCTTATTAACTATATTTTAACTATAATGGATGAACACATTTGGTTATGTATGTTTTAACCTTAATAAATGAACTTTGTTATGTTAGCTATATTGTAACTAAAATGGATGGACTCGTCAAGTTAACCATATTTTAACCTTAATGAATGAATTTACATGTTATCTATGTTTTAACTTCTATGGGTAAATTTCCTCATGTTAGCCTCATCTTCAACCATAATAGATGAACGCTTCCAAATTTCTATAATGTTAATTCACTGAACAAATTATATCCATGTTTCAAGTAATAGCATGTAATTAAGATATTCTGCTCACGTTGGGAAACTCCTTAGGTTCGTTTAGTCTTCCGTTGTGTTAGCTGAGTGATAGATAACTCCAATGTATCTTAATGTTGTGTATTAAAGTTATAAAAAAAAAAATATTTGCACTCCATTTGAGTGTTTTAGCTTTAACCATTCAGGGTTTCCTAGCAGGGAATTACACTTGGTATCAAAGCCCATGTTGCAACACTAGGATCTCTGGTTTCGATTGTGCCCTTAGTTGGTGTGAGGTGTATCTACCTTATGTTGTATGCTTGTCCTCCTTGTTGTGTGAGTGTGATTGAATAGACCCTACTTGTGTGTAACATGCGTGTTCACACCTTGTTTTCACCTTCTTGATGTGGGTGCTTTGGAGTGATTGTATGTGCTTTGTTTTCTTATTAATGTCTTGGTCTATGATTACTCATATTCTGAAAGAGAGTCGTATGTACCTTCGTTCTTGATTTGTTTTACTCTTTTGACTAGTCCATCTGGGTTGGTTGGTGTTGTCTTGAGTCTAAAAGTACAAAATGTGCTTGATTAAGGTTATGATCTAGCTTAGTGTTGTTCGCTTAAAGGACTAGTGTGGTAGGTATGGAATGCTTAATATGTAGCAAATTGAATGATTATCACCCTTCCTCCTGTCTCTCTCTCTCTAAAAAGTAAAACAATTTAGATATGTGTAATTATCTCTTATTTGAGTTTTTTTTTTGCGAGAGAAGGTTGTGACTTCTTGAGCCCTTGTGTGAGCCTTATAATGCTTATGTGTATTTAGATTATAAAGGGCTTTGGTTTGAAAGTTCATATTGGTTATTGGGAGAAAATTGTATGTTTACATTAAATAATTCTCCATGTGTCTCGTAGGAGTAACATAATTAAATTCAATCTTAAGTAATGTGCATTAATATGCAAATTGTTGTTATGTGAAAATTACCTTGTTTGTAAAAGAAGTACCAAAAGAGAACATGTCATAGTAGCTTCGAGAGTGTATTAATGTGTTCCACGAAAGATTGTTTTATGTGCTTCTTCAAACCAGTTTGATTGAGGACCTATTTTTAGCAATGCTCCTTTGAACTTGCCTTTGGATATAGATAATTGCCTTATTGTGTTTAGAAAGTGCGAATGAAAGACTTGTTTGATGTGTATGCATTAATGTGTATTATTTAGTTGATAGCTCCTCATTTACCTTCTTGTCATATTTTGATTTTCAATGATAGGTTGCAGATTTTTATATGTTTTCATATTAAATTAAGAATAGTGAGTGTTCTCAAGAGGTCTTGTATTACCGAAAGATTATCTGACTTGATTTCTTGTTCAGAAAACTAGAACATTCTATTGCAACCATAATAATTGGAAATGTCATGTTAGGTTGTTTTCGCATCCTCCTAAAAAGATAGCGAAATGAAAACAGTGCAACTAAAATGATAGACTTATATTTGAGCATATAGTGTGATCTTGTTGATCTTGTGTATTCGTAGGAAATAGATGATTTTCAAACTCTCTCTTCCTCCTCTTGCCTAAATCATAAGGTTTTTTTTAGAAATGCTATTAAGAATGCAGTGACTTAAGAAGAATTTTTATAACGCATATGAAATTGTATGTTTGCTTTTGGGCTTCTTAGGGAAAGATGAAAGTATTAAGTTTCAGAAAGAAATTACATAGTTAGTAATGTGAATGCAAATGCTTAGTGGAATTTGGGAAAGATATCGAAATGACGTTATTTCCTTATGTAATTCTGAATTGTTAAGAATTTCAGTACTTGTGTCTAGAGTAAACTTTATTTAGTGATTCGTGTGAAAAGCATAATTAAAACCTTCCTTGAGTAGATGATAGCACATAAGGTACTCCCTGTAAATGTGACTAAACTAGTAATGGTGCTATTCCTTGTGTGTTGTAAGAAACCCGTGCTTACTACGTGTGCCCATGGGATGGTGAAGTAATCAACCATGGAGGATATGTTTGCTTATGAGTATGGGAAACCATACTGTTTATGTGATGTTGCATATTTGTTCCCTTACTGAGTGCCAACCCATAGGTTGTTGAAAAGTCAGTATGTGAAGGGGTAGTATTAGAAGTCACCATTCCCTGAATAGTATGGAATGGCGTACAAGTAATGTTGACGCGAAGTGACTTTAGCTTCTCTGTTTCGAGGAAAAATATAGTTACGTAATGAAACTGTATTATAGGTGTACTCAATACTTTCCCTTGTGATGAACTGATTTATAAGGTTCATGTGTGCCATGCCTATTCCTATCCTTTATTTGAGCATATAGATGACAATTCTTGAGCATAATGATGGGTTTTAATGGAGGATCTTTTGCCTTGTCTTCATGAAAGGTATGTTATTTTTCACATGAGCTGCCAATTGACTAGCGTTGGTAGACTTGTGGGTGGACCTTAGCCATGTATACCTCTGGCTTACAATGAGTATCCTGAGAGGAGCGTCGCTATGCGGGGTGTGACCTGCACGTGCCTTTTTCTATGAGGTACACTGCCATGCAGGATACGTCCATTGTGTGCCTTTTCTGCTTGGAGTATTGCCATGCCATGCTGAGACACGATGCGAGATGTAGTAGACATTGTCATGCGACCTACCGATAGGTTTAGGGTGGAGCCATGCCGTGTGAAGACATGATGTGGGGTGATGTCGAAGTGCACACTGCAATGCCATGCGGATGTGTGACTAGGCCACACCACATGATGAGCTACTACGATAGCTAGATGATTGTTCCTTCCTTCCTCATTGGTGGCTAGTTGCTAGTCACATAGTGATGTAATGTGCACTTATGATTTTTTTTATTTTTTATTTTTATTTATTTATTTATTTCCTTGGGGCCAGCAATTTATTTTATTTTGACCTTGAAGGTTTAGCCACGATCTTGCAATTTTTTTCTTACTTGATTTGATGTTGTAATTCCAGAATTATTTTCTTGCCTTACTATTGGAATTGACGATTATTACCTTTATCCTTCTGTACTTTGGTGGCTAAACTGGTCTATCCTTGTTGTTTTCATATGCTGGTCTTATGTTGAAATGTGAATTACTCTCCAAGAATGTAGGAGACGGTCTTGGTTGAGTGTATACGAGGAAGTAGATGTAGGGAACCTTGAGGATGGGGGTATGTGAGGCTCTGAGACAGCTAGGATCCACTACCTACCTATGAGTGGTGACTATCTCTTGGAGGCTAAACACCTTACGCAACAAGGGATGTTCACGAGGGTCTTGTATGTATGGTGTACCCTAGCACCATCAAGCCCTTGAGTGAGATGTTGGATATTTATGATCATGTTATTTGTTCTGAGATTAGGCATAGAGAGGCTGATCGTGCATGTTATCTTTGACCGAGCATTAGACATGCTCACATGTGGCCTTTTGTGTTGTGCATTCCAGTTATGTGGATGGTTATTATATGAAATCATGGATTAAATGGTGTTAACTTGTCACTATGCTATGGGACATAGTCATTGGGAAGGTTCTTTTATGCCTGGAAAGTGTAAACAATTGAGTTATTTACGTTGCTCTTATTTATTGAAAGTTAACTTGGTTGTAGAAATTTATATTTGAAGCTAGTTCTATGCGATAAAGTTTTGTAAAAAGATGTAATGGTAAAATAAATTGATCATGATGGCATGTTTTCTTGTCCTGCTTGGTAGAATGTGTAATACCCTAAAATTGGTCATCTAAACCATGGGCCCCTAATCTCAACAACATCACCAAGGTCCTAACCAAAGGCAATTAAATCAATCTTGAGCACATTATTAATTCTTTAATTATCAAAAATCACATGGCAAATCAACCACTCAATATTAATTAAATATTTATTTAATTAATTGAATTATTTCAAGAATAATCGTTTTGATCAATTATCCCATTTTAATTTATTAAATATCTTTGCATATTTAATTAATTAATAAATTTGCCATTCAATCATGCGAAAGGATTAATTTATTACAAAAGATGAATTAATTTATTACAAAGAGTTGAATTGAAACAAAACAAAAGTCAAAAGAATTGAATTGAGAGAGAAATCAAACTTGAGATATTATTTCTTTTTTCTAAATTTAGAACTTGAAATCAGAAAAAAAATTTAATTGAATTGTTGAATTATTCTCTAAAATTGGAACTCAAAGCTTTTCAAAAAAAGAAGTTCAGTCGCATTAAGAAAACTCTTTTCTTGATTAAATTGAAGAATTATCTATTTTTATCAGATGTGCATGGAACTAATTTATTATTATTTTCCAATGCAACTTGGACTTCTAATTTGAATGCATTTCAATTAAACTATAATTGGAATCTATCTCAAGGTTAACTCAACTTGATTTCTCAATTATTTTCAATTAATCCTAAATTGAGCTTTTTGTAATTCTCTATAAATTCAGTCGTCAGCTCTCATTCCAATTCACCCCAGAGATTTTTGAGAACACGCTTGGAAATTATTATCACGCTAATTTCGCTCTGGAGTCATTGAAATCATTGTACTTTTTTAGATTACTCACATCCATTTTACATTCATTATTGCTTGCATGCATTGTTACTTGAATTTGCTTGAATTATTCATCCATCTTGCATCCATATAGCTTAATATCATATAGATTAAATCCTTCGTCTTGGTGTAGTCTAGTCACTGGTATTGCTTATAAAAATCTAAGAGCAATCTTATACTCGCATCTTTTAGAAGGCAATTAGTCGCTTTGCTATGGTTTATTTCTTATTGATCATTGATTACTAACCATGCATATAATGACTTAATTGAAGTGTTGTGCTTGCAGCTATAGGTTCACTTTTTCACACACACACACAGAATGAGTATGGTAATTGTTGTTTACCTCTTTTAATGCTTTAATTGGTGTAACGAAAGGAAGGAAATTCTCATTTTTTTGCTATGATTGTGGATAATCCTTAGAATATTTTAAGAGGTGTATGGTTTTAGATGTAGCTTGCCAATGGATAATGACATTCGTAAAGGATTTAGCAATAATGTTTCATTTATTTATGGGAAGATTCATACATGCAAATTTATAATTGTTCATTGATTTTCAGGGCTAATACATGTTGCATGAGTTCCTCTTAGCCTTACGACTTCCGGGAGTAAGTTGAAGCCTAGGGGGGAGAAATGTAGTGCCCCTACCCTAGTCAACTTTGCAAAACCGGTTTGACCTTGTTTGATTTCCTATGTGGCATTCTTGAATGGTTGAATTACTGTGATGTAATGTTGTAGATTAGATAATATGAATATTGTACGTACCTGTTATTGTGCTTTTGCATCGATTATTGTGTAAGTTTAATTGTTTCCCTAATTCTTGTTATAAATCTTGAGCTAACACCTTCATTGAATATATATATATATATATATATATATATATATATATATATATATATATATATATATATATATATATATATATATATATATATATATATATATATATGCTTGCGTGACTCATGTCGCAGGAGATTGTAGGTACAGTACCACCTAGGTGCGAGGTTCATCTTCATTAGGATTCGCAGGGTTGAGTATACCTCTTTCATCCTTAGAATTTGGATTAGGTGGTCATAAAACCCTCATCTTGCCCTAATCATGCTCAAGTGAGTGTCGTGTGTGGTTCATCGGTTTCCCTTTTCGTTTGGGTTGTGGGTCGTGTGTTTGGTTGGCTTTCTTGGTTTGCATGCCTTGTGTGTGGTAAAATTGAGTATTTCATCCTAAGCATTTAATTTGATTTAATGTGTTCATTTACGCATTAGTAATCGAGAAATTAAAATAAATATGTTTCTTCTATGTGATTTATCATTAATTAAAAAGATCGCTCTATTTATGTTTGTAGCGAGTTTAATTTAATGGTTAATTTTAAATAATGAATTTAATTTAGTGTATGTGTTTTAAAAAGGAAAGATTTAAAGTTATTTGAAATAGAAATAATTTAATCTATTTTGCATTTCGGAAAAAGAAAGGTTAATTTTTATTATTTAAGAACATCAATTTTTATTAGAAAAGCAAGTTTAATTTATATGTATATTTGATATAGTGTGAAAGATTGATTTTGGGAATTTAATTTAATTAAAATATTTTATCCTCATCAATATTGTGAAATATAAATGTGAGCTTAGTTAATATTGAGAAAATTAAAATTAAATGAGAGAAGCATTTTAATTTTAATTAGAAAAGCAAGTTAGATTATTTGAATAGTTGAAAAGAATGATTATTTTCATTTTTTATTTAAAAAGTGTTTAAATTCAAAATTTGAAAATTAGGTCAAAAATTTCATTCTTTTAACCTAGGTTGGAAAAATATTTTGGGGGGATTGTTGATTTTTTTTGGAAAAAAAAAAAGATATTTTGATGGAGGTTGGGGATTTTGGAAGGATGGATTTTTCTACAGCTGCAGGTTGGGCTCGTCTTCAAATCCTTCCAGGAATGCGATAGGAGGTAGGAATCGAATGCATCTCTTGATTTCTTGTGATAATGGGTTGGTCTCTTCAAAAAAAGAAAAGGTTGTTCTTGAAGATTTCTTGCTGTAAACCTCCATGAATGTTCTTAAAATTTAGGTATTAGTTTGGGAATATGGTTGATTTTGTGGTTCAAGATTGTTTAAATGGAGTAGATGAAGGAGTGTAAATCCATTCTCTTTTTTTTTTTGCCTCAGAAAATTACTGAGTCTATGTTATTTGGGTTGTTTTTGTTTTTAGATTTTCTGAGTGCAATCATATGCCTGAGACTACAGATTGGGGTTTTTAGCTTTTTTTATTTTATGGGGTTGTCGATTTAGTTGTAAAATCAATTTTTGGGTATTCTTGGTCATTCTGGAAAAATTAAATAAAATATAAACAATAGTATTGAAACTATGAATGAAGGAAATGGGGGTTTACGTTTTTAAAATATCGTTTATTTCTATTCAAAAAAAAAAATTAAATCAAAATTGTAAAACAAAAAAAAAAGGGGAGCAAAGAAAATTTGGGGTTTTGGAGGGGGGGGAGCCAAAGCTCAACCCACGCGCCTCCCCTTTCCATCTCCCATAGAGCCGCATAGCCCTTGCATCCACCGTGTGGAAGTAGAGGGGCTACATCCACATGAGTGGCCACAACTACCCTGCTCCACAAGGTGGAGGCCGAAGGGTCTACGACCCCCATGACGGCTGCAGAGAACCCGACTCCACTATGTGGAGGCCGAGGGTTTGCGTCCACCGTGGTGGCCGCAAGCCCGATGACTAGGGCACAGCCGCCCCCACTCCCGTGGATGGGAGGTGGGCCCGCGACTGCCCTAGGGTTTGCCACCCTCCATTAAATTTTTAAATTAATTAATTTTTTTTAGTTTTAACAAAAAGAAAAAATATAAATATATTAAATTTTAAATTAATATATCTTATTATGTTTAAACTCTAATTAATATATATTATTATTATATATTAATTATTATATATGGATTAATGTATATTTTAGATATATATTAATTTAGATAATTTATATATTAATATATATTATTAACTATATATTAATTATTGGTCCCTTTATAGCATATATTCCCAATGAATAAACAATTGTTGTTCAATTGTTAATTTTTATTAAGTTAGGTATATATTGGGATATATATGTCCTATTTAATATTTTTGGAAGGTGAAATTGTTTTAAATATATGCAAGGGGATTTTATTTCACGAGGAAAGGTTTTCCCATTTCTTTATTTTCTTTTAATGTATATTTCCTTTTTTGCAAAGGGTAAATTTGTGTTGCTAGAAAAGGGGACTAGAGTATTGTTCCAAACCAGTATGTCAATGATGTTTATCTAAGGATTAAATAAAATATTTAGACGATTAATGCTTTACATTCATGTGAACTTGGTTGAAAAACTGGTAGGGATGTATTTATGTTATGTCTTGATGCATATGAATGTAGTGAGTAGAAAACCAAGAATGACCTAGACCTGGATGAGGTAGAAAACTGAAAACGACTTAGATTATTTAGAAAACTTGATCAACCTTTAAATGTTTAAATCAATATGGGAAAAGATTGTATTTTTTTTTTGGTTATTGTTGTCGCAAGTTCTAATTGTTGTATTTGCTTTTTTTTAAAGTAATGGCAAGACCTGGATATGTTTGTTTAGACCCTGTTGTCTGGTTGTTTTGTAGTTGGCCATAGTTGGTCAGGCTCCTAGTTAGAGTATCATCAGACAATGGACCTTTTTATCAGCTATTAATATGCTCAGTTGGATCCGTTTCTATGTAGGGATCATTTAGGATTTATTGACTGAAGTGGTCGTTTGTATATTGGTTGTGCTCGCCTAAAAGGCAGGAATGTAAATGACGTGAACCCTATGTAACTATAACTTAACTAATTATCAAAGGGGTCTTGCAGTTGAGTAGACCCAGAGATGTAGTCCTCTAGGGGTGAACTCCAAGATCATTTTGGTTTTATGCGATACTTTTATTCTTGTGAATCATGGTTAGTGTTAGCATGTATGGATGACAATTTGATAGAAAGTATAAGTGGGTTAGATGAGATTTATTGTAATGCATGTATGTAGTCGTCTTTTAAATGCTATAAATGGATCATGAAGGAATGTACTCTAGTAATGTTAATGAAAATAAGTATGCATGAAAAGACCTCATTAGTTATGATGATATTATAGAGTGTTTTGAAACAAGATGCATGGTATGAGTTTAATGCAAATTTGTACATAATGAATGGATAACGAATATAATGGATGAACCCATTAGGTTATTTACATTTTAACCTTAATAAATGAACTTCATCTTCTTAGCAATTACTTTAACTATATTGGGTGAACTCATTGGTTATTTACATTTCAATCTAAATAAATGAACTTTACCTTATTAAGTATATTTTAACTATAATGGATGAACTCATTAGGTTATTTACATTTTAACCTTAATAAATGAACTTCATCTTCTTAGCAATTACTTTAACTATAATGGGTGAACTCATTGGTTATTTACATTTCAATCTAAATAAATGAACTCCACCTTATTAACTATATTTTAACAATAATGGATGAACCCATTTGGTTATGTACATTTTAACCTTAATAAATGAACTTCGTTATGTTAGCTATATTGTAACTAAAATGGATGGACTCGTCAAGTTAACCATATTTTAACCTTAATGGACGAATTTACATGTTATCTATGTTTTAACTTCTATGGGTAAATTTCCTCATGTTAGCCTCATCTTCAACCATAATAGATGAACGCTTCCAAATTTCTATAATGTTAATTCACTGAACAAATTATATCCATGTTTCAAGTAATAGCATGTAATTAAGATATCCTGCTTAATTGGATCAAATGTCATAAGTTGAGTTAGGTTTTAAGTTACGTAATCACGTTGGGAAACTCCTTAGGTTCGTTTAGTCTTCGGCTGTGTTATCTAAGTGTTAGATAACTCCAATGTATCTTAATGTTGTGTATTAAAGTTTAAAAAAATATATATATTTGCACTCCATTTGAGTGTTTTAGCTTTAACCCTTCAGGGTTTCCTGGCTGGGCATTACACATATGCTTTTGTTTAGCGCTGCTGCTCAATAAGATAGCTCAAATGCTGTAGTTTAGTGCTTTTGCTCAAAATTGATGTTTTTGATAAGTGCAAAAGCTAAAAATCACTTTGATGATTAGATTTAACGTGTTTGATGCACATGTATGATGAATAGGGACTTGATTAATTGATTGATTTGATTGAGTTGTTTTATTTGATTGCTTGATTGATTGATTTGATTGCTTGATTGATTGATTAATTGCTTGATTGATTGATTAATTGCTTGATTGATTTGATTGCTTGATTGATTAGCTCTAAGAAACTGATTTAGTTTCTAATGTAAGAACTTAGCAAAGTTTTGATTGAACTCAGTGATTGATAGAAAACCATGATTGATAGGTTTTAAAATGATTTGATAGCTTAATTTGCTTTAATTTGATTTGATAGATAGATAGTGTAAGTTGCCTTGAGTTTGATTTGATAGATTTGATAGATTAACGATCGCTTTGATGTGATAGATAGATAGTTGATGATTTATTGAATTTTCTTGGAAAATAGGAGAAACTTGATGTTCTCCAGTGTCGGGAGAAATTACTGGTAGTACGTCATTTAGAGCCAGATCTGACACAGGCTGAGGTTAGACATATAGATGTCTATGGTTTACGCCATCTGTTGTATATGCCTGAGATTATGCATAATAAAGGATTGTTGACAGCATTAGCCGAGAGATGGCACAGTGCGCATAACACTTTCCACTTGCCCACGAGTGAGATTAGTGTGATGCTCGAGGATGTGTATAGGATTATGCATATCCCAATGATTGGCTAGTTAGTGTAGTATGATTTTTAGGATCATATTGGGACAAAGGCTTGCTGAGCTGTGTTTGCTGATGATAGCATCGCTAGAGGAGAGATCCGATGGGAGGATATGGTGATGTATTATGAGACTCTCCTTGTGATTCTTGTTGGTTTGATTGGAGGATTTATTTGTCTTGATAGGCGATCACGAGGTTTTGTTGTTGGATGGGGTGAGATTCTCCTGAGTATGATGTAACATCATACTCGATATGCTTGGGGTGTTTGCATGCTTGCACATTTATATCACGATCTTCATCAGGTGGTGTATGATGAGAGTGATAGTTTGTCTACAGGATGCACTTTATTGTAGATATGGTGCTGGGAGCACATTTCTATTACTCGACCTATCCATCATAGAGTTTGTGGAGAGAGGTAGCCATATACATATTTTTATGCAGGTATCCTTACTCAGCATAAGCTGGGTAAGATGGAGTATTGGTGTTGGGTGCTTGATTCATTGGATAGCATTACTTGGAGACCATATGTTGATTGTGAGCCATGGATGGATGATGCACGAACATTACCATTTATCATGCAGAGTAGATATCTCATTGGTCAGACTCCTTACATTGTTGAGTGACAATTGATTAGTCTCATTCTTAGATAGTTTGGTATCATCCAACCTATGCCTACTGGTGTGATGATATATGCTTGGCAGTACAGAGATAGGCAAGATTGGGGACCTTCCTTGTCATTTGAGATTGCTCGCACAGAGTTTCTTGCTACTCTGAGAGTGGCTTATTATATGAGATTACACATTCTTGATCCTGGGGTTACTGCAGATTATGCTTAGTACATACTAGCTCATCCATTTCCTCATATTACTAATCCAACAGATCCTCCTCCCAGCTCAGGAGATGAGGATGATGATTTAGATGATCTAGGTGTGAGGAGACGTAGATAGATATGAGAGCTTAGAGCTTCTCAAGAGGCTGAGGGAGATGGAGATGAGGGTGGAGATGGAGGTGGTGGTGGCAGGAGCCCTGGATAGAGAGGAGGTCATTTGAGAGATCGTGGAGGACCATTTGGACTGGTTGGCAAGATTGGGAGATCACGGCCTATGGGTGGGAGGGATGTTGAACGGATTGGGAGGGAGCATGGAAGGGCAGGTATGCGATCATCGAGAGGGTTGCCATTGATAGGAGGAGGCAGGGTGACTGGACTGGATGGGGGTTGCAGGAGAGACATTGATTTTGGTCAGATTCAGCCAGACCCTAGGGTTATTGCAGCTCATGGTGGAGATGATGAGGATCCAGAGGGTCATGTTCCCCTTATTAGATGATGGATTGCGAGAGCTACTCGGATGAAGATTCCAACAGTTAGACAGAGAGGGGATGAGGAGGGGATTGGGGTTCATGCACCACAACGGGATTTGCCAGAGCAGGATGCACCCGAGCATGATATGCCAGAGCAAGATGCACCAGAGCATGATGTGCTAGAGCAGGAGACCATTGATAGTCTTAGAGCACAAATTGATCAACTTTGAGCACAGGTGTAGACTCTTATGGCTGAGAAGGATATAGCTGTTAGGAGACAACAAGATACTCAGGGCCTTCTTGATCACATTCAGCAGGTTAGATCAGGTACTCTCTCAGCTGACATTGTTAGAGCATTAGTTTGAGCCGGGAAGGAGACTTCCCACTGGCGACAATGATATGAGGAGGCAATTACAAAGAGCCAGAGAGAAGGTAGTTATCATACCACCATGTTGATGGATACTAGCAGTGGTGGGGTCATGGGACCTCCTCAAAGGAGTGGTGATCATGGGAGATAGGCATCTGGAGGATCTTCTTGCCCACAGCCATAGAGACAGACAAAGTCAGGTGGTAGTGGTACAGGACAACCATGACTTGATTTGGAGGCACTTGTATTGTTTATTTGATATCATTGTATACTTGGACTTTTATTATTTTTATGATGATCTATATGCAGACATGGATTCTAGATGATGATGATCTATATGCTTTGATTATATGGATGCAATGATTATATGGATGATGATATTCTATTTGATGATGATTCTTTATATGATGATGCAATGATAAATGGTTTTGTTGATTTTTGATTTTGATGATCTTGGATGCAAAATGAAAATGATTACTAACTTAAATGATATGTAAATGATGCAAATGCAATGATCTATATGGAAATGCAAATGAATGATTTCTTTAATGCTTATGATCATGTAAATGCAAATGATCTACATGAAATATTTTTTATTTTATATGTATTGTTCATGAATCTAAGTGTAAAGATGCAACTAAATGATCGTTAATGGAATGATAATGCAAATAATAATGATGATACACTACAGGATGAATGAAATGCACTTAATTGAATGCAAATTAATGCAATGATTTAAATGCAACTAAATGAAATGGATGATGATTAAAATGATTCTAAAAATGAATGCACCTACAATGATTAGATGCAAATTGTTTTTGTTTGTTTGTCCAAGTATACTCAATCTTTATTTATGACCATTTATTTGTTAATGAAATAAAATGCTTATAATGTAACTAACCATGAATGCTTATAATGCAGATGAATAATGAGCTAATGAAATGATCTAACTAAAAATGATACTGCCATTCTTCATATGTTATCTTGTAACAGTGCTTGATTTCATCATTGAGCTTTAAAATATTATAAGAAAATACAAGTAACTTGACATAATGATTCAAGATGACCTAAGTATTCCTTACATGGATTTTGATATAGAAAGTTAATACAAGCAACTTGATATAATGGATCAAGTTGACCTGAGTATTGCTTGCAGAACAGACAAGGAGTATCTCCTTTCATGCATGACTTGGAACGTCCTCCTTGATCTTTTGCCGATCATATCCTGAGACAAGTTCATACCGTAGTAAGAGATAAACCACAGATAGCAATCAAAGAAAAATAATCATGCCCCATCATAGCTTCTCTAGTCATGGACATCCCTGAGTCGCATAGAGTACATGACTAGTAATAAAATCAAGATATAAACACTAAATCTTGCATGTCATTCACATGATCTTATGGTCATTAACTGATATAATCATCTTGATGAATGATCTTTGATAATCCTTTATTACTTGCTGATCGATTCTTCAGTTTCTGAGTTTCACGATTCAGTTGTTGATGAAATGCCTTGATTGATTTGTTTCTTTGTTGCTCGTTATCTGTATCAAAATCCTAGGTGTTTTTGGTTTTTCTAAGTTTTTTGAATGTTTTGGGATCTTCAAAGATTCAAAAGATCACCTTAGCAAAAGGAATTAGGATTTTGCCCCCAGTGGAAACAAAATTATTATGGATGTATGAATTGATCAAGATCCAAACCGAGGCGGGATAGAAATGCAGATATGATCGATTTTGATAAAATCTAAGATAGTGACTACGACAAGTATGTCAAACATTGATAACTGTTGGTAAGATGCATATTTCTTGCTAAATGGTTCAGAGCAATGGATGCGAAAGATGGAATGGATAAGCTAGGATATGATGGAAGTGATAGATGGATATGATGAAGTAGATAGGTGCACAAAGTGATCTCATAGATGGAGGAACTCACTATCTAAATTTATTGCATTTTTTCCATATTTTGATTTTTTTAAGACTTTATATGCTTTTTGTTGATTTTTTTAGGACTATATATGGTTTTTGTTGATTTTTTCAGGACTTTATATGCTTTTTGTTGATTTTTTCAGGACTTTATATCTCAAGCTTATAATTTCTTGAGATGGATAGAATTGATAGGTTCATCAAACCAATCACCTTCAGGGGTAGATAACGTGTATGCTCCTGATCCATATGTTGTTACTATGACAAAAGGTCCTAGCCAATTTGGTTCAAATTTTCCCTTCTTTTCTCGATCTTGCTGATTTCTTGGATTCTCCCTTAGAACTATATCTCCAATCTGAAAAATGTGCGACTTGACTCTATGGTTATAGCTTATTTCCATTCTTTGTTGATATAATTTCAAATGATTTGTTGCATTTTGGCGACATTCTTGAATCAGTTCTAGTTCCTGGAGTTGAAAGACTCGTTGTTCTTCTTCTGGTATAAGACCTTTCAAGGATACTCATAGAGAAGGTATATCTACTTCTATAGGTAATATGGCTTTTGATCCATAGAACAAACAATATGGAGTTTCCCTGTTGGAGTGCGGATGCTAGTTCGGTATACCCAAAGAGCAGGATTTAGCTGAATGTGCCAGTCTTTCCCAGCTTCATTAACTGTTTTCTTCAAGATTTTCAAGATACTCTTTCTTGATGCCTCAGCTTGACCATTTCCCTATGGATAATATGGAGTAGAAAACCTATGTTGGATATGAAATTGTTCACATAACTCCTTCACATCTTAATTTTTGAATGGTCTTCCATTATCAGTGATAATGGTCATAGGAACTCCATAGCGACAGATTATATAATTCAAAATAAATGATGATATTTGTTTTCCTATCACTATTTTTAAAGGCACTACTTCAATCCATTTAGTAAAATATTCAGTAGCAATTAGAATAAACTTATGTCCATTGTGAAAATGGCCACGATCCTGTCATAGGATATAACTCTTGTGCTGGTGCATGAATGAGATTCCCATGGATGTGACATTGTTTGCATTTTCTAGCATATGTGAATGAATCTCTCTCCATAGTAGGCCAAAAGTAACCCATACGAAGAAGTTTCTTAGCCAATGTTAAACCACTTGAGTGTGTTCCAGAAATACCTACATGAATGTCATTAAGAACTTTCTCAGATTCTTCTTGTTCAAGACATCTCAACAAAGTACCATCTAGACCACGCCTATATAGGATATCAAAAATAATAGTATAGTGAGAGGACTGATCGATAAAATTCCTTCTCTGATTACGAGATAAGTCCAGAGGAAGGATATGTTCTTTTAAATACTGATAAGTTTGAGCGTATGAGGATTGACTGGTTCTTGATATATGGCAAATTTGGTAGGTATGCTGGGATTGAATGGTAGGAGTTAAGATATCTTCCATGAGAAATTCGTAACATTGTTGATTCTTCTTATTTTGCAAGAGAGATGCTATTGTAGCCGTTGCATCTACTACTTTATTCTCATTTCTTGGAATCTAGGTGAATGATATTTATTTAAAGTGTTCTTTAAACTCCTCCACTAGTTGTTTGTATGGCATAAGCTTATCATCCTTTGTTTGATATTCATCATTTATTTGGTTGATGATAAGTTGTAAATCACCATATACATGTAGTTCCTTGACATTCCATTCAATGGCCATTTTAAGCCCAATAGCCAATGCTTCATACTCTGCAGTATTATTAGTGCATGGAAACCGCAGTCTATATGATTTGGGAATTGTGTGTCCTTGAGGTGTGATAAAAAAGATGCCTACACCTGATCCATATTGTATATAAGAACCATCAAAGTGCAATTCCCAAAAGTTTGTACTTACTATCAAGATAACTACATCAGGAAATTCGATGTGCAAAGGCATGTTTTTTTGTAAAGGTGCATCAACCAATTGATCAGCGATAACTTGTCCCTTGATAGCTTTCTAGTCAACATACTCTATATCAAATTCACTCATTATCATAACCCATTTGGCTAGTCTCCCTATCAATGTTGACTTGCTCAACAAATATTTGAGAGGATCTATCTTTGCTATTAGTTTCACAGAATGAATCAACATATAATTTTGCAGCTTCTGAGTTGCAAATACAACTACTAGACATGTCATTTCTATTGAGGAATAATTTAATTCATAGCCAAAAAGCATTCTACTGATATAATAAACTACTCTTTCTTTTCCTTCATCATCATGTTGAGCTAGGAGGGCTCCTAATGATACATTTGTTGCTGAGATATAGAGCAACAATGGTTTCCCTTTGGTTGGTGATATCAGTACTAGAGGACTCATAAGACATTCTTTTATTTGCAAAAAATATTCTTCACATTTTGGATCCCATTTGAATGGAACATTTTTATGTAGAAGATGGGTAAATGGAAGACATCTATCTGCTAATTGAGAAACAAATCTCCTGATTGATTGCAATCTTCCTTGTAAAGATCGCAATTGACTTATGTTCCTAGGTGACTCCATCTCCATGATAGCTTTGACTTTTTCAGGATCTACTTCAATTCCACGGGCTGATATAATGTAGCCAAGGAGTTTTCCAGAGGTTACCCCAAATGCACATTTCTTTGGATTTAATCTCAATTGATATCTTTCTAGCCTGTCAAAAATCTTACTTAAAATGTTCAAATGTTCTTGTCTTGTATGAGATTTTGCAAGTATGTCATCGACATAATCTTCCATAAATGTATGCATCATATCATGGAAAATTGTCGTCATAGCCCTTTGATAAGTTGCTCCTGTATTCTTAAGTCCAAATGGCATAACATTCCAGCAATATGTTCCCCATGCACAGGTGAAAGCTGTATTTTCTTGATCTTTAGGTGCAATTCTTATTTGATTATATCCTGAGAAGCCATCCATTAATGAAAACATCTCATGCCCTATTGATAAGTCCACTATGATATCAATGTTTGGTAGCGGTAAATCATCTTTTGGACATGCTTTATTCAGATCTCTGAAATCTGTATAAACTCTTATGCTTTTATCTAGATTTGACATTGGTACAATACTTGAAACCCAATCTGGATAAGCAACAGGTCTTATAAAACCTACTTCTAATAGTTTCTTCAACTTGGTTTTTACAAGAAGAGTAATGTGTGGATGCATCTTTCTGAGCTTTTGCTTCACTGGTTTTGCTTTTAAATCCACATTAAGATGATGCATGATAAGATCTAGATTAAGTCCTGGCATATCTGCATAGGACCAAGCAAAATTTATTTGTCTTTGCTTAAAGAATTCCAAGCATTCATTCCTCTTTTTCTGATAATGAGGCAACATAATGAAGTATTTTAGGATCCTTTGATGTACCAATGTTTATTGCTTCTATTGGTTCTATCAAGATAGCAGATCTCTCCTGAAAATATGCAGGAAGAATGTCAAACTTTCCATCTTCTGGCACCTCAAAGAGGTTTTCACCATCATATACATCCTTTGTTTTCTCTTTTGATTGATATAGTGTTGCCATGAAATGGTTTTCAACAATAGGTCTCTTACCTTGTTTTATTTCACTTTTGCGACTAGAAAGTTTGGCATTCTCTTGACTATGAGAAACATCACTTGATTCTACAATGGAAGATATCTTAGGTGGGATGGGTTCAATAGTGTTAAGGTACACGACTAAGTCATGATCATTGGAAAAGATATTCAGTTCGAGGTTGTCTAAATTATCCCAATCAATTAATTCAGGATGAAGAAGAGGTAAATCATAATCACTGTCATCATTAGGTGTTTCAAAGTTCATGACATAATGATCATAACTTGGCATAGAATAGGTACTGTCATAGATTAAATGTTTTTGAGAATTATCTTTCTCAAGCGTCTCCGAATTAGTTCTAACAAAATCAATATTAGCATTTTGTAGTTCACACTCAAGTGGTTCTTCAACTGACATTTGTCCCTTAAATGAATGGATTATATCAACACACACATCTTTAATACTGCAAATTCCTTCTTGATTGACCTCATTTGCATTTTGGAGTTGACATACTTGTGTACATGATAAAGAGGATTCTTTTACTAGATTTTGCCTCCTTTCAAACTCAACTTCTTCTGGACTAATAGTCAATCCAACTTGACTATCTCTTAATTCTTCTATGGTTCTGCCACATCTGGATACATCTTGTTCCTCTTTTGATGAAAATCTTGTATTTTTAGATGCTTGATCTATCCTTGTTTGTACTTCTTGTGGCATTACTTCTTTATCTTTGTCATTCCCTTTCCTTTTTGCATATGCCTCTTTTCTATGAATTTTGAGTTTTTTTTGTCTTCTTTCTAACTCCATCTTTTGTTTTGTAATAGACAAGTCTTCTTTCATGATAGTTGCTTGGTCTTCATTGTGTTCCTTACTTGATGTAGTAGATAAGACATCTGGACCCCATTCATACTCATTTGAATCTGTCTTTGAATCATGATCTATGACTACTCCACTATACCATATAGGAATGTTGTATGGCGCAAAAAGTACCCTGATTTCTGCCAACTCTATTTTTATTGCTTCTGGAATATCTTGTTCAGATTTTGCATTTGTTTGTATTTTCAGAACTTGTTGACAAGATTTTTCTTTACCTTGGATGGTAATCTCCTCTTCTTTCTTTTCATGTTCTTCTTGCTTCTTTTGTTTATTGGTTACTATTCTGGTTGCTTGATGTAGCTTTTCTTGCCAATTTTCTTCTTTAGAAACTGATTTCTTTTTCCATTTGTGTTGTTGATGATTATGGTGCCTTTGATTGGATTTTAGATATCCAAGCCCGGATTTATCTTCTTTGGATTGCGAGTGTGGACAAATAGGTTCTAAAATACCTTGATGTTGCTTACCAATTGGTCCTTTTCCTTCATATCCCATTTTTTGCATGATTTCATAACCTTTGCCATATTGTTTTATGGGAATATTGACTTCTGCTGCTATTGCTATAGTTTTATCTTCATCCTTGTACAACCAACCAAGAATGTCTTTGTCTTCATTTTCTTCTTCAAGAGTTCCAGCACTAATGAATGTCCCTTTAAGCATATGTTTTGTTCCTTCCGATGTCCTTGATTGAATATCTATAGGCTTTCCATATGAATTAGGAAAAAGTGGAAAATTATGCAAAGAATATTTTCCCATTCCTTCATCATTTAATTTGAGCTTTTCCTCAAAAGTTTCCCATAACTTTGCTTGAATTTATTTGGTAGGATATATTGATTCTCTATTATGTGGAACTCTTGTATCTTGTGTTGGCTTCAAATTATTGCAATATTGACTAGAATATGTAATTATAGTGATCTCTTGTCCTTCATGAGGAAATTTCACACATTGATGATATGCAGAAGGAACTGCTTGCATCTTATGAATCCATGGTCATCCTAGAAGAATGTTGTAAGATAGGTTCAAATCTGAAACCTGACACAATGTATCCCTTTCCACAGGTCCTATTTTTATTGGTAGCACAATAGTTCCTTTAGAAGAACGTTCTACTTCATCATAAGCCTTGATGGTTATTTTCTTTTTCGAGTCTACTGCATTTTCTGAATATCCCAAAACTTTTATCAAACTTAATACACAAATATTTAAGCTAGCTCCTCCATCTATGAGTACATGTTTAACACGAGTTTTATTAATGGATACTTCAACATGTAAGGGAGCATTGTGAAGATTTTGTAAGGATGCATCATCATTTTTTAGAAAATGATAAGCAATGAGGAGCTATAAGGTGTCCTACCATGTTTTGGAACTGATCTATATCCAAATCTTTTGAAACTATTGTTTCTACTAAAGCTTTCTCCAAAATTTCCTTATGCATAGGTGAAACCTTGAGAAGTTCCAGAATTGATATTTGAGCAGGTATTCTTTGTAATTGCTCTACTAAATTGTGTTGTTGTGAAGTGGATGTTGGGTCTTTTTCTATACCTGGAAAGGTAACCTTTGCTTTGCTTCTAGTAATAACATTGATTGGCTCTGAAGATTGATTATCTTTAACAATGATTACATTTACCACATCATCATATGTATAAGTGTAATTCACTTTGTCTTTCCCTTTGTCATCTTTTAATTGTGATGGTTCACCTTTGTCATAATTTGGAAGTGGAGTTTTGAAAGCTAGGTGTGATTCATTTGTCTTATGGCTATCCACTATGATGGTTCCATTATCGATTAGATCTTGAATAAGGTGTTTCAATATTTGACAATCATTTGTTAGGTGTCCTTTATTCTGATGGTAATTGCAAAATTGATTGTCGTTCCACCAATTTGGCTTGATTGGTGGTTCATAACTTCTTGCTTCTAGTAAAACAATCAATTTGTTGGCAAGTAGAGTTTTTAGAGCCGATTCCAAAGGTTCTCCAATGTTTGTGAATTTCCTCCGAGGATTGGAGAAAAAGGACTTGGCTTTATTGTTTTCTGGATTATTATTGCTTGGGATTTGACTTGATAGATTAAAAATTGGTTGTTGTTGTTTTGTAGTACTATTATCGTCATTTCCTTCATTGCTAACATTCCTATTCTTTGACCAGAACTTGGGTTTGTCATTGTTGTTGTTGTTGTTGTTGTGGTTGTTGTTATTGTTGTTGTAAGAATTATTGTAAAGTTTTAGTTCTCCTTTCTTTACCATTGCAGTCTCTATTTTCATACCATTCTCGATCATTTTGGCAAAAGAGGGAGGACATTGCATTCTTAGTCAATAACTCATTTCACTGATAATATTATCAATGAATATGTCTATTTTTTCTTGATTAGATACATCTCAGGGATACCTATTAAACATGTGTTTCCATCATTGTAGGAAGATCATAAAAGATTCACCATTATTTTGTTTAAAATTACAGAGATCCAACATCGTTAGCTCATTCCTTATATTGTAGGAGTATTGTGAAATAAACCTATTCACAAGTTCTTCAAAAGATTTGATTCTGAATGGTAATCTTGAAAACCACTCCATTAATTGTCCATTTAAACTCCTAGGAAAAAGATGCATAAGGTAAGTTTCATCATGAGAAAATTTCATGCTCATAGTACAAAACTCCCTAATTTGATCCTGAGGATCGGATTTTCCATCGTATTTGTCATATTTAAGAATCTCGCAATGTTGCAGAAATGGTATCATGTTCAAATTTTTATCGAAAGGATATGGGCATATATATTCTAATGAATAATTCTTGGAGCTTGTTCCATTTTGCATGTCTTGTATCTGTTGTTGTAGAGTTTGCATTTGTTGAGTAAGGTTTTATAATGGATTATCCACATAGTTCCTCCTTGTTTCTTCATGAGTTCTTTTATCACTTCGCTCTTTTCTTGTGTCATCCCTTTCTTTCCTTGTTTCTTCATGACTTTCTTTGTTCACATCTTTGTTATTTGGATCACTTGTGTTTTGGGTGTTACTTGCCTCCACACCTTGTTTCAAGCTTTCTATGTTAAATTCTTGTGGTAGTTTAGCTCCAGATTTTGCAAACATCAAGAGATATTTCTCTTTTTGTTTTGCCAACAATTTTTCCTTTAGCCTATCAAATTTTAAATCTTGCTCGAGGTCTCCAATGGTTCTAGTGGTAAACCAAAAAGTTTTGAATACAAGAGTATCTTCTTCCTCCATTTGTTGTTGTTTTCTAGGTTGTTCGTATTGGGCTCTAGTCCAAACTGGCATGTGATTATTTCAAAGTTGTTGAAATTTCCGAAGAACAAAGTCAATAGGTGATTATTGGTTTAGGAAGATATTCTTTGTTGATTTTACCTCTATTGTTTGTTCATTGTGATAAAGCATCTCTTTGTTGAAAAGAACGTCTTTGCAAAATTTCACCATCAAACTCTATACCGCAACCATGTAAGTAGTGACGAAAATGGTGTAGGAATGTCCTATGTTTTAATAAGATCTTGCGATTTATATACAAGAATCTTATTCTTTTCTGAGTAGCTTTATAACTGGGTTTTCTTTTCTTAAAGTGATACTTAAAATTCATATAAGCATTTGACAATTTATAAGTTTGTTTGATTCCAATGTTGGTACAATTTTGATTTTGATATAACCTAGGTTCAAAATAGGAAAGATATATCCAAGATTATGAACCTAGTATAGATTGATCAAGCTTCGTGATAGAGGATTTGATTATCCTGATGAGAGACTTGACAATGATGTTGATTTTTTTGCACTTAAGATGTTTGAATCAATATATTGTTGAATGTTGATGTTTATACAAGTTTTTGGGAATAACCTATTGGATTAGTGACCTAGTTGTTGAGCTAGTTTGAAAATACGTGATGGTTTTAGAGACAAATCTCCTTCAAGAAGTATTACGATATTGAAGTTTTGATACTTTAGTTTTGATCTGGTGTTTCAAGTGTTTGAAAGATTTTGTATTACCCTTTTGATCAAACTTTTTCAGCAGTTTGTTGGGATTTTGCTTACTCGTAGATGATAATTTTCTTCAATTTTTGACCATTCGGAACATGTTACAGACATAGAAGACACAATGTCTAATAAACAAAAATGCACAAGCAAGTACAAATCTTATTGCAAGCTGAGACAATAGTTTTTGAATATCACGTGGGGTTTCTCCCGAGGCTACGCTATTCAAAGCGGATATTTAGATGCTTGACCCCACTAGCTCCACCCTCGACACTCACTTCTTTAGGGCAGCCAAGCACCATTTTCCATGAAAACTCCCCATGGAAAACTGTATATCTCTACTAGGAACCGTATGTGTGTGAGCCACTTCAGAGGTCCGATCTCCTACGCCAACAACTAGAAGGATTTTGGAAACTAGTACAAGTGGTTTTTTAGTAAAGGCTTCCGGTCATGTGGCCATACATGCAGAACTTTCAGCTCTGTAAATACAGAAGGTTCCCAGCCTATAGAGGTTACGCTCCATAGGGTTTATGGGGAAACATAGTGTCGGTATGAACTTATCAACACATGTTGTTTGGGACTTTCGACACAAACATGATTTATTTATAGTGGATTGGAAGGACTCGGTATTAGCCTATTTCCACTTTAGGTTGTTCCCCTCTCACTGGCCCCCTCAAGGCAGCTCGGGAAGGCAAGCCCTCTAAAGGATTTAATTGCTTGAAAGTAAAGAAAGCATAAAAGAGTGGGTTTGGCTTTTTGGTCACCCAATTAAGGGGAAAGCATATACCTACCACTTTCGAGACATGGAATATAAGCATTCTTTTTAACCTTTTCAAAGCAATTGTTGGCTAAGTCCTATTTGGAGATGTTGCTCCAACAAGCATGGTGTTTATTTTAGCCTTTTTAAAAGTCTATGTGCAACTATTTTAGAGAAGTTATTAAAAATGCAAGTTGCATGTTGTCAATTTATCCTCTTAGTTAGACTAAATGAACAAGACATGATATATTACTTCCCAAAATAAGGCCTTTAATTAACTAGATGAGGAAATGCATAAAATTTGCCTTAAACACCATCCTTCAAATGCATGTTAGTAGTTTGAAAAATCTAATTTCTTGGGCATTCAGACCTGCAAGAAAATTTTGTTAGCTGGAAACAAAAGCGTTATTCTAACATATGCACTATCTTTCTCCTCAAAAGTGCTAACCTGTAGAGAAAAATCACTAACCTAGACTACAAAAGCATTGCTCTGCGGATACAAAAGCATGATTTATTTAACAAATGTGCTAATCTAGAGGACAAAAGTGCTAACCGACGATGCTAATACACAGATTTTCAGACAAAAGCGCTAACCTGCATGGAATATGCGCTAACCTGTGATGCAAATGCACTAACCTATGAGAAAAAGCGCTGTCAGAATTCACATATGCATGAATCTGCATTATAAATGCTTTAATTTTACTTTTTGCAAGATTTTTAAAGGTATATGCGAGGTCCATGAGCCCCACAGTGGGCGCCAGAATGTGTCAACTTGAATTTCATCCTCAGAATGCTACCTGTGACAAGTTAGTTTCACAAAATACAAATGGAAATGCTACAGGAAATCCAAACTCAACCAATGAAACTACATGAAATACATATAAAATTAAAATACTAATATTACCTTCATGGTTTATGTCTCATTGTGTCCTAACTCCATTGTTCCTGGTTGCAGATGGTGCGCTCTCAAACAATGCACTGATAGCTTCCACGATGGCATATGAAGAATGGACTGATAATTGATAGTTAACTAATACTATGATATGCAATGCTACATGATTATGTTAAAATTATTATACTAAAATGATTATGCTATTTTGCTTCAAGATTAAAACTCATGGATGCATAAGTTTTACAAATGATTTGCTTGAAAATGCACTTGAATTCTCTTGAAGTCTCTTGAAGTTTCTTGAAGTCTGACTCTCTCTCAACTGAAGCTCTTGATTTTATAGACCTTGAGAGGATGAGATGATGTGGCTTAGATCAACGGTCATGATTAGATCTATAGATTTGAATGGCTGTGAGCAAAGGTGAAGGTTGAGAGAAAGGGGGAAGGAGAAGACAAGTGTCACTCATCTCACCTTGACTGGGTTGCTGATTGAGGGAATCTAGGGATGGTTGGAGAAGATTTAGGCATGATAGGACAAGTCGACTCAAGTGCTTCCTAAGATGTAGGGGTGTTGGAGAGAATATAGGAGATGGTTATGAAATATGTGTACGTACATAATATTCATTAAATTTGGTGGTTGAAGATAAATGATGAATTAATATTTAAGAAATATTAATTTCCTTAGCCACATGTTTGATGAATGGGAAAAGGGAAGATGAAGTGGAGATGGAGAGTGAGTTGGAAAAGAAAGATTAAATAATTTAGTTTGAGACTATAGGATAGGAGAATGAATATTAAATATTGGATATTTAATTAACTTGATTAAAAGGAATAAATAAATATTAGATATTTAATTAACTTGATTAAAAGGAATAATGAAAATATTAGATATTTAATTAATTAGAAGAATATGATAGATGAATTAATTAATAAATTATTAATTAATAGAAAGGCATGAAAATGAATTAAATAAATTAATATTTTCAAATTAACTATTTAATAGAAGAATAATCATTAAATAAATATAAAATATTTATTTAACTGCTCATAGCCATTTTTATGTGTATACAATATCTAATTTTAATTTCCATGTGATTTATTTCTCAATGGTTTGCCAATAGTATCCCATTCGGAGCAATCTTTGAACTAAGGATCTACCCCCAAAATGCCCCCCACAAACACCTGAATGTGATTCCTCAAGAGCAATAGGGATTTCAGCCTTGTTTAAGCATAGAAGAAGAAGACCATTATAACCCCTCCTATAAAGAACATTAGAAGGGATAATGTATCTAGCAACCAATTTGTGAATCCTAGCCCTAGTATTCTTATTCGTAGAATCAGGAAAGGTACCATCTCTCAAATATCTCACAATATACGAGTACCATTCATTAGAATCCATAATGCAAAAATATGCCACATCACTAGGATTATCAGTAATAGCCGGGGTAGTGAGGTTGTGAATAGTGAATCTAAGATCTATCAAGGGGTCCTCTAGAGACACAAGAGAGGCAACACATGCCATCACATCAACATGTTGATTATCTTTTCGAGGAACAAGCTCCATGGTATAAGAATCAAATTTTTGTAACAAGGATATAACTAGATCTCTATATTGTGATAATTTGTTTTGCTTAGCTTGATAAAATCTTGCCACTTGTCTTATGATTAGTTGAGAATCTCCTTAAATATGTAGATGTTTCACATTCAACGCCAAGGCTTCTTTAATTCTAGCTATAAGAGCTTCATATTCAACAATGTTGTTGGTACATAAGAAATTGGGACGATATGATAAAGGAATAGGATTATTTTTAGGAGAAATTAAGACCATCCCTACCCCCAATCTCGTACGACACTTAGAGCCATCAAATTATAGTTCCCAAGGCTCGTCAACCTCAATGGAAAAATGTATTCATCGGGAAAAGACTCTGGATTAGGTAGGGAGAAGGGTGAAGGAGCATCAAATAAGTGATCAGTCAACGCTTAACCCTTTATTGCCTTTTGTGAGACAAAATTAAGGTCAAACTCGGTCAACATCATAACCCACTTAGCTAAACGTCTAAAAAGATTAGTTTTGGAGAAAATATGCTTAAGAGGATCAAATTTAATGATAACACGAATCTCAACATTCAAGAGATAATGCATCAACTTTTGGGATGCAAAGACTAAAGCAAGGCACTATCTTTCTATTGTAGAATATCAGACCTTATAATCAAGTAGAGTATGACTTATGTAATAAACTGGGCATTCTCTACCATCCTTATCGCGTTGTGCCAATAAGGCTTCAAGAGCTTGAGGAGAAGCAGTGGTGTATAGAAGAAAAGACTTAGTAGGATCAGCAAGTTGAAGAATAGGAGGATTGGCCAAATATGTTTTTAGGTTTTCAAATGCCTGATGACAGTCCTCATTCCATTGGAAAGTGATTTTCTTTTTAAGCAATTGTGTAAAGGGAAAGGTACGATCCACAAGTTGAGAGACAAACCTACAAATAGCTTGGATATTTCCTTGCAATTTTTTTAGTTGGGAGAAATTCTTAGGAGGTGGCATATTAACAATAGCATCTATCTTTTTTGTATCCACCTTAATGCCATGATGTGAAACTATGAATCCTAATAGTTTTCCACTATCCACACCAAAAACACATTTTTGGGGATTCAAATGCATGTTATACTTACTAATTCTCTCAAAGATTTGATGAAGGATCTTAATATGATATGTACGAAGAGAGGATTTGGCTAAGATATCATCAATGTAATCTTCTAAGGTTTTATGCATATAGTCATAGAACATGAGAGTCATAGCACGATGATAAGTTGCACCTACGTTTTTTTACTCTAAAAGGCATCACAATCCAACAAAACATACCCCAAGGAGTGGTAAAATAAGTTTTATATTGATATTGAGGGTTAATGAAGATTTAATTATATCCTGAGAAACCATCCATAAAGGATAGTAAAGCATGCCCTGCTACTAGATCCACTATCATATCGATATATGGGAGAGGAAAATCATCCTTTAGAGAGGCCTTGTTTAAATCACAAAAATCCGTGCACATCCTAATCTTGTTTTCAGCTTTAGCCATAACCACAATGTTTGAAATCCATGGGGAATAATCGATAGGATGGATGAATCCAACATCCAACAATTTTTCAATCTCATCTTTAACAAGTAATGTCACTTTAGGGTGAATCTTTTGCTTCACAAGTTTAGCATCAAGAATTAAGACAATGTTATGAGTTACAATGTTATGATCTATGCCAGACATGTTAGAATATATCCAAGCAAAGATCTCAGGGAATTCATGTAACAACTCATCATATTGTTTTTGCTCTTCTTTGTCAAGACATTTCCCTATCTGGATGATCTTATCTACAACACAAGGATCCATCTTAATATCAATGGTGTCATTTATTAGGAGATTTCTTTGTTGAGGAGCGTCTTTTAATTGAGGGATTTCTTTAACTATCTCATCGTTATTTCTTTCTTTCCTAAAGTAAGCTTCAACATTTAGACAATAGGGAAAACTACAGTTATGGTGATAACGAGGAAGGTTGTCAAAATCTCCCAAGAATTCAGCTCAGGAATCATCAATAGAAAAAACATCCAAAGCAAAGACACAAGAAGGGTCACAGTCAATATATTCTGGGTATTTTAGCAAGAGAGAAGCATAACTGACATTAAAACTAATAGATGGTCCCTTAGAGGATTTAGTATGCTTGAAAGGATCATAACCAAGCCCAAATGTCATATCACAAAAGTTTTTTTCCAAGGGAACCTTAATCCCTTGTTCTTGAGCACCACATCCATTTCTATTATATCCACACCTAGCTAGGATATGAAAACCAAGACCATAAAGGTTAGTCATTTCTAAAGAAGGAGAATTTTCAAATAGTGAAGGATCAAAATTTTCTAGACTAGAAACTAAGGGAGATGAAGTCTGAGAAGCCACCACAAAGTTATTACTCAACGTCCCAGATAAAGTAGATTGCTTTTTAGGTTCTTCTTCTTCTTTCTTCTTTAAGACCTTAGGTTCCCTCAGGGGAATTTTGTATTCTCGTACGAAAGTAGGATTGAAATCAAGGGATCCCTTATCATCTTCCACAAGAATTCTTTCAGGAGAGAAAGTGTTCTTAGTCATAGAGTTAGGTTAAGAAGACTCTTCCTCAAGAACCTTAGGTCCACTTGAGGAAGTATTAGGAATCGATCCAGATATAGGAGATAGGTTTTATGAACTGGTCACACTAATTGGAGTATAAACTTTAGAGGATTTGTCTAAGATAGTTGGGGAACAATTGATTGAAGAGGATTTAGAACTTGATGTTTGTAAACAAGACTAAAATCTTGTGTCACCTAAAAAGGTGTATGTTGTGTTGTTGTGAATAAACTTGATTTGCCTATGCAATGTAGAGAGATCAAATTTCATGCTATGAATTCAAGGTCTCCCTAGCAACAAGTTGTATGTCAACTCTCCAGACATGACATGGATAGGAGTAGGTAATGTAATAGGACCTACCTTAACATGCAAGGTGATGATACCTAGTGAAGATTTAGCAACATTTATCGAAGCCATGGATGGTGAGAGAATCGGGCTTAATAAGAGAATCTTATGCAACAAGTTAATGCTACAAAAATTAAGGCCAAAACCATTGTACACTAGTGTTCACCTTATCACAATATCATTTATAATAATCACAATCATTAAGGGATCATATTGTTTTTTAACTTCACTAGAGGGAAGCTCATCTTGTGTAAACACAATCTGAGCCTTAGGTGATGTAATAGAGTGAATCAAGGAAGCTATATTATTGGATGTCACTGTGGGTGGGACATTCAATGTTTTCAAGGCACCTTGTAGCATTCAATGATGAATCAAGGAAGTTTGAAGAAAATCTCAAAGGGATATCTTGGCAGGAGTAGCTTTAAGTTGTTCGACAAGATCATATTCCTTACCAAGGGTTTGTGAAATGCGAGGTGCTTGAGGTAGAATGAGTTGAGGATAAAATAAAGGAGTCAGAACGACCAAAGGAGGGTTAGGTTGCCTATTGTTTCTCATGTTATAGGTATGGGTAACTGCATTATAACTCTCCTTAGTTAGTTGTCTAGCATAGTTATAAGGAATCTTAGTGGTATTCCTTCTTTGAACTTTAATGATAGGCTTGTTTGGAGTGCTATAGGAATCATGACTATATCCACCTTGAACCATGAAAAGAGGTTGATTAGGAAGAGGTGAAGTTGGAGAAGTAAAAGCACCTTGGACAACAAAAAGTGGTTTGCTATGTTCATTCACATTGATCATATTGATTAACCTTTTAGATGCATTGTTCTTGTTTGAAAGTTTAGGCAAAGACATAAAGTCATCAAGGGCATCATCCAATAAAGCATGGTCATAGTGATTGAAAGGATTATCTTTAGACTCAAAAGGAGACATAACATCATAGAGGGAATCATGGAGTCAACTATGTTGCTAGATCTAGTGGAGGACTTGATAGGAATGTACCCATGAGAGGGATCATTCAACTTATCTCTCTCATCACCACAAAATGGCATAGTAACAAGGTTGATTAATTTTGACAAAATGAGGGTGTAGAAGGCCTAGGGTTCAAAAAATCATCTAGAGCTTCATCTAATTCATCCTTACTAAACTCATAATCAACAAAATTGCATACATCATCAAAAGCATGAACATCTTGCAAATAGAAATCTGACATTTTGAAATGAAAATTGCATAAAACTTAAACACACAATGCAAGGAAAATGAAAGAAACCTATCTTTTTTATTTTTTATTTTGAAGGTAAATGAAACAAACTAGATCTAGATCTAACAATGCAATGCAATGAAAATGAAATTGGATTCACGTCGGGTTCACCAAAGATGTTTAGGGTAAAAAGTGAGACTAAGTATGGAATCCCTAATCCCACTCTCATATACACTCATGTAATATGAAAGATCCTAGGGAGGTAACGTACGTTAGCTACTTCTTATGAGAAAGAGAGAGCCATGGATTAGCTCTTAGGTTTTCTATTCCTTTGCTATAAATGAGAGAGAGGAATGATGCAAAATGCAATCTAACCTAGAATGCAAGTAAGCAAGCAAATCCTAATCTGAGAATGCATATTAAAGAACAACAGATACACTACTACAAAATATAGATTAGAAGGAAAAATAAAAGGTGCACCTATGTCTGAAATATGAGTAGAAATTTCTGGGACTAGGGTGCCATGCCACTGTCCTGATTCTGCAATTCTGGAGCTGAAATTGACAGGAAGGATTATGGAGCTTGTAAAGTCTTATTCTGTCAAAACCTGCTGACAGAGGGTAGGACCATGGCACTATTCCACTATCCTAGGAAGGACTAGGGAACCACACCCCTATCCTTGGGGTTTCTACCAAGATCTACAACCCATAATTGTCCCTGTGTGCCCTTTCGGTCCTGAAACTTCCAACGACGCTCAAATCCAGACTTGTACCTGCAATTAAAAAAGAGGATTTGGGGTGGCTATATAGAATTTTATCTTAATCAAACCCCCATGTTGGTCATTTCCACCTCCACGAATAGTCGATAATGTACTAAAAAAGTTTGTGCAAGAACCTTGTGTGCGTGCAAGATCCTTATAATGAAAGTAAACAACCTAGAGCAACCCTAAAGAGTAAACCCCAATTGCTTATATTTGACAAAGTAAATGCTCTAAATCCATAATACAAAGTGATCTAAAGCATAAATGTGAATTGAAATGAAGCTTATGCAAAACATGAGAACAACATGAAACCATACCCAACCCTAAGGGAGAGGTACACACAAATCATCAGTCGATGATCTCGTATTGTTCTTCTACATCTTCAAAATCCCCCAATTGATAAAATGATGTTTGATGAATGTTTGATGGATGAATTTTGAATGTTGTTGAAGACTTCAAAGATCTATTCTTTCGCTGCAAAGAAGGCTCTTATGCTCCAAAAACTTTCTCTTAGATTCTTAGAAGAAGACCCCTTCAAATGAAGAAAGAGATCTCTTAAGTATGAAACCCTAGATCTTAATTTCATGTTTAGGCCGACCTATGATTTGAATTTCCCACTAATATTTTGGGGTTAAGCATTATTGTATCATAGGATTGTGCTCCCAAAATTTTGGGGAAAAAGTCGCGGACCATGTGCATTCCTGCTATTGTCCGACCAACTTTTCACCAAATTTTTGGGGCCGTTAGATATGATGATATTAGAGTGCATCCCAAAGTTACATCTAATTTAGAGATGTTTTGATGTGAAAAATTGGGCCTAAATAGTCAAAATAAGACATAATTAGGGTTTAAAATTAAATGATTCATTGGAGGAATAAGATGAAAAGGGGCACACTTAGGGTAAAGGGCCCAACTTTATAATATGTAAAGTGATGAAACATGACCTTAGATTTAATTAAATTAATTAATTAAATTCTTAAAGGGGAATGGGAAATGTAGGATGCAAGACACACTAAAGCGGGTGCTAACCTAAGTGTGAAACTGTACCACCCTAGCAAGGGTGTATAATTTACGACACTACAATATCATTTTTGGAGGTGAAAAAAAATTGTGCATGGAATTTTCTGATAATGTGTAGTGTGAATTTGAAATGTCTATGACTAGAGAAATAAGATTTTTTCTAGGATTGCAGATTAATCAGACTGACAAAGGCATCTTTATCTATCAAACTAAGTATCTAAGGGAATTATTGAAGAAATTTGGTATGGAAAATTCTAAACTGGTTAGTACTCTTATTGTTACAAGTGAAAAACTGTCAATTAAGGATGTACGCCCTTCAGTTAATTCTACGAGCTATAAATTCATGATTGGTGGTTTGTATATTTAACTCAGACTAGACCGGATATAATGAATGCGGTCAGTATTGTCTCAAGATTTCAAAGTAATCCAAGAGAAAATCATGAAAATGCAATAAAAAGGATATTCTGGTATTTGCAAGGTACAACTGAATATGGTTAATGGTACCCTAAAGATGATGACTTTACTTTATGTGCATATACAGATGCAGATTGGGTAGGTGATGTTGATGACCAAAAGAGCACATCTGGTGGATCATTCTTCCTTGAGAAGAAGTTGGTTTCATGGATTAGCAAGAAGAAGTCATGCATTTCTTTATTTGTTGCTGAAGTTGAATATGTTGCAACTACAACCAATTGTACTGAAGTTCTATGAAAGAAGCAGATATTGAAGGATATACGAGTAAGTTGTAATGATCCGGTAGTTATTCATTGTGATAACTCTACAACTATTGACATATCCAAGAATCCAATATTTCACTCTAAGACTAAGCACATATCAATCAAGTATAACTTTTTGAAGGAAAAGATGGAAGCAAAAGAAGTCAGATTGGTTTATGTGAACACTAAAGAGCAGATAGCAGACATCTTCACTAAACCTTTGTCTTGGGAATCATTTGAGTATTTGAGAGATAGATTGGGGGTTTCTACCCCTCTAGTAGAGACTTAAATGATGCAGATGTGCATCAGTCTGGTATGCATTATCAGAGCTATCTGTTGCTTCAGATTGATGAAACAATGCTACTACTCAGGGGGAGTAGTTAGCCTTCAGATTTAGAGTTTTTTACTCTACTTGATTTTTTGGCATTGCTATCAAAGGGGGAGGAATATATGTGAAAAATCATTGCTATTTATTTTTTAGATTGATTGCACTCCTTAGGGGGAGTTTGGCCTTCTGATCCAGATTTGGTTCAGAGCTTCATTGCTATATCATTTCATTGGAGATTGTTGGTGGTCTTCAATTAGGGGAGACTTGTTTGTCATTTTCTTGGCACTTGATGTTTTTCACATCTAGTGTTGCCATCAATGATAAAGGGAGAGATTGTTAGCCATATGATGGAATTGATTATGTGTTGCATTGATGTTTTGTCATTGATGTCAACACTAGTTGTTATGGTTGTTTATCGGCTTCTGGTAGAAGGATTGGATTGGGAATATAATCCGTTGATTGTCACCGGTATGATCTAGTTGATGGAATAAGTTTGTATGGATGGTTCATATGCTTCTGAAGTATGTTTTAGTTAGTTTGTATTGACTTGATGATTGGAGGCTATCTTATGTTCTAGTAAGATTGCTTTATAGGTCAGATAAGGGTTTCATCGACAGAGCTTTATTGAAGATCTTTGATGTAATGCATAAGTGGTGTTGGTGCAACTTCTAGAAGGGATTCAGGATGCTGATGGTGATTGTATTTGTGCCTCGACTAATTGGTGTCATTTCTTTGGCATGTGTGGATCTAATTTAGGTCCGGTGCTATCTAGGTTATGAACCGGTTTTCATGTAACATGTCAGTGGATCCTTTGATGCACTTCCAGGATGTTTTATTGATTGGATGATATTTGCTTGGCCTGAGGCTGATATGTGTTATAATTTTATTTCAAGATTATGTAATGGATCTATTGAATTATCATTTGTGTGTCCGACCTAATTGGTTAGATCCCGGGTTGGTATAAATATATGTAAGATCTCATTGTAGATCATTTATGGATGGATATATGGCAAGGAGTGAATAATGTAATAATCATTTGTATAGTGGATTTGGTCGATCATAGGTGATCGAGTTGGGTTTCTGTAAGATGTATTAGACCTCCGGTATTGAGCTTAACCAGAACTATAATCTGGCATGTTTGATGCTATCACTGATAGTTCTTCTCTCTGGATTGTTGTCCAAATATTTTGAGGTGGTTGACATCTCTGTAGTTAGTGAGACTCCATTGTGATGAGCAGTGCGCTCTAGGTAGTGTTCCTTCATGCATGTGTAGGCCCCTATTGTAATCATATACTTGATGTAGAAGTATCATCTGACTGTGGGTAGGGTTTCCCATAGTGGTTTTTCCCTTTACCAGGTTTTCCATGTACAAATCATCGTGTTATATGTTATGGTTACATGGTATTGATTCTTTGGTTTTAATTTATGCTTTAATGCTTAAACAAGTATTCCAGTATAAGGTTTTAAGTGCTTTAATTTACATAATCTATTAGCAATTGATTCACCCCCCCTCAGTTGTTCACCAGTTATCCTAACATATCCATCTCCCTCACTATTTTATCCCACAACCTCAACATACCATCCATCTTACCCAATAGTAGATCCTAGAAGATGCACCTACCACTCTTTCTCTCAGTGGTGTCACTCTCTCTGCATCTTCTCCCCAACTTAATCTCTATTGGAGGATAGTGAACACAGACCTCATGCTTGTCTATAACCAACACACTTTTCACAACTTCTTCTTACAACTTTAAGATGTATCAAGCACCTGCAACCAAAAAGTGTAAGAGGAAGACAAACTTGAAGAAGAGAGATGTACAATTCAAGGTGGGTGATCTAGTGTTGGCACATTTGAGGAAGGAGATATTGACATAGGGAAAATCTACAAAGTTGATGATGAAGAAGATAGGGCCATGTAAAGTGGTTCACAAGCATGGTAACAATTCTTATGAGATTGAAATCCCAGTGCGGGTTGCTATCTCAACTATATTCAATGTAGCAAATTTGTATCCCTATAAGGAATTTGATTTTGTAGGTCAAGGAGAGGAAGGAGCTGAAGATTTTGATATGGAATGGGTCAAGGACCTTCCACCTACTCAGCCTATGCAACTTGAAGCCATATTAGACTCAAGAGAAGTGAAGAGGACAAGGAGGAAAGCTTATAAGAAGCACCTAGTCAAGTGGATAGGACTACAAAATGAAGATGGCATGTGGATGTCAGAAGAGGATATATCATAGCATGTGGTCTCAGTTGCAGATCTCATTTCATCAAGAGCATGAAATCTTTCCTCTCCGGGTGTATGGTGCAGGAGTACCTAGAAACTAGTTAACATGTCAATTAGATGTTTGAATCTTAGGAAGTTAGGGGTATTGTCATTTTGATTCAATAAGGTCTATTGAGACCATTTGTAATGTTATTTCATGTTTTTAGGTCTGTATGTCAAATTTGAGTCATAATTTGCAAGTTTGTAAAGTTGCTCAAAAGTTTTCTTTCTATTGCCGGCGGGATAGTTAACCCAATAAAGTGTCGTTATTGTAAAAAGTTGTCAAAGTTGTCATCAAGATAGTTTGTTCTATCAAGATTGGAAAATACTACTTAGCTGACTGTTGATGGCTATGCCGATAGACATCCAAATTCTTTGTTCAGTATAGCTATGCTGAAATAGGGATATCAGAGTAAGTTTACTCTATTAGAATTCCATGAAATGGTTACTCCACATGTATTAGTTATTTTGATGGGTGATGAGGACCTCAATTTGGGATTCCTATTCCAACGTCGGTGTCCAACATTGATTTGTCAGTTCGGGATTGTTATTCTGATGCCAGTATCTAGTTTTGATATTTCAAAATTTGGGAGTCGAACAATCATGCAACCCAAAGGTCCGGAGTGACCGCGGGAAAGTGCAAAATTTGGTATAAATTGTATAAGCAACAGTTGGAAATAAGAAGATGTTGTGAGAATTTTGAAAATTTGAATTCCTTAAATATGATCTAAAATCATTAGCATCTAATTGGAAGCTCATTTTTTCTGAAATTACTCTATTTTCTACAGTTGTATGGTGTTATATGGATTCTATTTGATTGGATAGTCACATTTATGGATAGAGTATTGAACTACCTTCCATTTGTAGGTGATTTGAGTTTCTAATTCATTGTGAGGAAGAAATTATAGCAATTTTTCACACGGTGACCTGGTTAGTTAGGGTAACTAAGGTTTTAACAGCAATTCGACCAATTATCCCTCCTTGTCTTGCATCAGTTACATCCATAAGGACTGCAAAGAAGAAAAGAAGAAGAAAAAGAAGAAGTTTCATTCTGATTTTGAGTCCAAGAAGGAAGATGTTGATGCATTCATTGCATCTATGGCTACTCATGCAGGTAATGATGCATGGTTAATTGACTCTTGTGCATCTTTTCATATGAATTTCAATAAAGATTGGTTTTTATGAATAGAAGAATTTAATAGAGGTAAGGTATACTTGAGTTATGATTTACATTTAGATATTGTTGGTCGTGATAAAGTTAGAATTAGGTTTCCTGATGGTAGAATAAAAAGAATTAGTGGTGTGCTACATATCCCTGGTTTAAAACAAAACTTATTATATGTCAACAAACTGATAGATGCGAGTGTGCAAGTAGTCTTTTCTAATGCAGGATGTAAGATGATTAAGGGTGCTATGGTGATTCCCAGAGGTGTCAGGTTTGACACTTTGTATAAGCTAGAGGCACACACTATTGAGTGTAATAACACTTATATAAAAAGTAAATCAATGGATAATCTGTCGGAATATTTGAGGGTTTCACCTTCAGTAGATGGACATGGCTTTTGGGTACCTAAGGGTGCTCTTTATTCTGAAGAAAAGTTACTTGCAGAGAAGACTATGTTATGGTACCAAAGGCTTAGCCACATTGGAGAAAAGGGTTTAAAGACCTTGAAAAATAAAAACCTTGTTGAAGATTTGAATGGTTGTAATCTTGACTTTGATTTCTGTGAGCATCACATTTATGGAAAATAAAACCGCATTTAGTTTTACTCGAGTTCTCGTAAATATTGTGGTGTTCTGGATCTTATTCATTCTGATGTGTTTGTGTAGACACCTAAAAATATCTCATTGATCGTGTACTAATTATTCCTCTAATTCACTAAATAATTTTTTAATTCTTTAATTAATTTAATTAATCTTATTCTTCTAAATTCATATTTCTTCATCATCTTACTAATTATCCTATTTCAATTTATATCCTAATCAATTAATCATTTAACCCTTTTCTTAATATTAATTATTTAATTAATTATGATTTAATTCCTTTAATTGAATAATCTGTATTATTTAATTAAATTCAATTTCTAAATAATTAAGTAGTTTCTTTAAATTATTTAACTAGCTAATTAATTCTTCAAATTCTAATTCGAAATCCTCAAATTCTAATTTCGTCTAATTTCATTAATTCCTCAAATTCTAATTCTAATTTCACTTAATTTCGTGACATGTGCATTTCAATTTCACGATTTCAAAAATTAAATTGAATTTCAAAATTAGGTTTGCATGAATTTAAAGATCAAGTTGAATTTAAATAAAATCAAAATTCAATTAACACTCAAAAATCAAATTGAATTTCCAAGTCAAGATCTAAATATGTTCAAATAAAATTGAATTATGAGAATTCATTGTCATGCAAAGATTAAATTGAATTTCTAAATCAAGTTCAAAATCATGCAAACAAGGAATTGAATTTCAATAAATATCCTACAACACATGCTAAATTAATCGGTTCAATTAATTGATTAATTAAATCAATTACCTTTCCAATCTCTATTTCCATCTTTCACTTTGATTTTTCCCAAAAAAAATTCAATCAACCATCAATCAGTTAACAATTCGATCTTTTTAATTGATCAATTCAATTAATTGATTAATTGCATCATTCTTTAATTATCCTCCTATCATTCTTTTTCTATCTTCTAGATAGCTTTTCTCAATCAGTTAATTCAATTAACAATTCAATCTATTATGTTCCACCTCCAAATCAACAGTTCAAATATCAATCAACATGTGAGCTCACTTGAGTTCCACCTCTCATTCAATCCTCTCCAAAATTCTATAAATTCAACATCAATTCTTCATTTTCAACAATCACAAACTTTGAATCTTTGTGCCACTTGTAGGTTACCAATGCAATATTTGAGAGCCACCAAACCAAAAAGAAGAGAAGAACAATGGAAGCCATGATGCAGAATAGGGAGTTTTATATTGTTTAAATTGATTCAATTATTAATCTATTTCATTGGTATATGTTTGGATTTCTTGAATAGTTAAGGAATTCATGATTTTCCTTATTTCCTATTTAGCAATGATAATTTTAAGCATATACAGTTTGGTCTTGTAGACGTTCCTTAGATTGGAAAATCCACATATTATGTTTCATTTATTGATGATTCTAGTAGAAGGACACGGGTATACTTTCTAAAGAGTAAATTTGAAGTTTTCTGTAATTTTAAATAATTTAAAGCAATGGTTGAGTTGTAGACTGGAAAGAGAATTAAATGTTTGAGGATTGATACTGGCAGTGAATTTTTCTCTAATGATTTTGATAGATTTCGTAAAGACTGTGGCATTAACAGATGGAAGACAACTCCATATTCTCCATAACAGAATGGAGTTCCAGAAAGAATGAATAAGACACTGATGGAGAAAGCTAGGATTATGCTGAGTGGTGCTAGCCTAGAATAAATTTTTTGGGCTGAAGCTGTTTCCAATGCTTACTACCTGATTAGCAGATCTCGTACATCATCTCTTGTTGATAAAATGCCTATGGAAGCATGGTCGAGTCACAAGCCTTCATTGAGATATCTTAGAGTTTTTGGTTGTGAGGCATATGCACATGTGCCAAAGGAGAAGCAAACAAAGTTGAAGAACAAGGTTGTGAAATGTATCTTCATTGGTTATAGTTATGGGGTGAAAGGATACAAGCTTTGGGATCATGTTGTACAAAAGGTAATTCATAGTAGAAATGTTATATTTAGAGAAATTAAATCTCCTTATGTTACATTACATCCAGAACATACTAAATAGGAAGATGTGATTCAATTCCCTTCTATACCTGAAAGAGTTGAATCGAGACCACTTGATAGGCAAGAAGTTGAGGAGAGCTCATCTAGCTCTTAATCTTTAGAAGAGGAGGAAGAACTTCCTACTCAGCTCGTTAGAAGGTCTATAAGACATAGAAAACCACCTGAAAGGTATTCACCTGATGATTGGAGATGTATTTTTGCTTTGAATACTAACGTGGACAGACCTAAAACTGTAGAAGAGGCATTAGGTATGAATGATGCAAAATCTAGGAAGATTGCTATGGAAGAACAAATGACAACTTTTAAAAAGAATGATACATGGGATCTTGTACCATTTCCTTAAGGACGGAAGCCTGTTGGTTGTAAATGGGTAATCAAGAAAAAGATAGGTTCAGATGAAATCATTGTGAATTATAAAGCAAGGTTGGTTGTGAAAGGCTACTGTCAGGTTGAGGGTGTTGATTATGGTGAGATATTTTCTCCTATTGCAAAAATGTTATCCATTAGATTTTTGCTTTCTATTGTTATTTGTTGTGATTTAGAGGTTGAGCAAATGGATGTAAAAACTACTTTCCTTCATGGTGGTTTGGAGGAGGATTTTTATATGACATATCCAGAGCACTTTATGGTGAAAGGCAAAAGTAATTTGGTCTGTAAATTGAAGAAATCTTTGTATGGCCTCAAACAGAGTCCTAGGATGTGGTACCAAAAATTTGATACATATATTTTGAGTTTGGGATTTGAGAGTTTGAAATCAAATCATTATGTTTATTATAAATCAGATGGTGATCATTTCTTGTACATTGCATTATATGTTATTCATTGGTAAAGGGAAAGGTAGGATTTCAAAACTAAAGTCTCAACTTCCTACTAAATTTGAAATGAAAGATCTTTGTGTAGTGAAACACATTCTTGGGATGGAAATTAGAAGAAATAGAGTGAACAAAAATCTATGGCTAGACCTGAGTAAGTATGTGAATTCAATTTTACGGAGGTTCAACATGCAAGATTGTAGACCATTATGTGTTCCTTTTACAGTTGGAACAAAATTATCTATTTCAGATTGTCCTACATCTCCATCAGATATGGAAGACATGAGAAGAGTGCCTTACCAGAGTGTAGGTGTAAGTTTTATGCTATGGTTTATACTAGACCAAACATTTCCCAAGTAGTATGAGTTCTTCTGAGATATATGACTAATCCCGGTAGAGTTCATTGGGATGCAGTCAAAAGAGTCTTCAGATATTTGAAGGGTACATCAAATTATTCTTTGTGTTATCATGGTAGTTTGGTTGGAGACATGACTTTCCTTGATATTCATGGTTATGTGGATTCAGACTGGGCAGGTAATATTGATAGCAGAAGATCCACTAGTGCTTGTGTGTTTACTTTATTTGGTGGTGCAATTATTTGGATGAATAAGAGATACGTTGTGGTTTCTTTATCGACTATAGAAGAAAATTATATGGCATCTACTTGTGCTTGTAAAGAGGCCATTTGGATTTAGAGACTATGTTCAGATATTAGATAAAACAAGGTGCAGTGACAATTTATTGTGACAGTCAGAGTGTGATCTACCTAGCTAAGAACCTGACATTTCATGCCTGGACCAAGCACATTGATGTTTGGTATCATTTTGTCATAGATATGGTCGAAGATGGTAGGGTGAAGCTGGTTAGGGTGGATACTTTGATGAATGTTGTAGATTCTCTAACTAAGGTTGTGAGCACAAAGAAGTTCAGATGGTTTTCAGAGTCTATGGGCCTCATGGCCCCTAGCAATTAAATTATTGTGTTGATACTCCCTTTTCTCTTGCAAGGTGTTCGACAAGAGGGAGAATGTTGGGAAAATGGTGTCTCAACTTTGCATTTACATGAGGTTACTATTTATAGTAATTTTTCATTTGAGGACAAAATGGTGCAAAATTCTCCCCAAATATTATGGTTGGCTAAATAAGCATGTCAGTAAATTTTTCATCGCAAGATCATACCTAGTTTTGAAGATATTAAAGTTTTAATTTTTGAAGGGTATGATGAAAGGTTTAAATTTAATTTTAAGGAATTTAGAGGCTACTAAATTCTTTGAAAAGTGGGCATAAACAACATAGTTGTTTACAAGGTGATAGAGAAATTCGCAAGCTTTTCAGCACTTCAAACAGTTTGTCAATTGGACACATAGTTCACAAGTTATGGCCTTCAGAAGTTTGGACTCCTGAAATATGAAATATAAAATGTATTGGAAATATAAATGAGCTATAAAAGAGAGGAACATGTGTTGATGTGTGTTTTGACATGTCATATGGCATATAGAATGGGGATAAGGTTGGTTCTACTTTATTGGGTGGTTTTAGCCCATGGTTTTGTAATACCATTTGATAGTTTCTTGTATTGTATCTCCTATATATGAGGTGCGTGAGATAGAGGTTGTGTGTAAGAGTCTTATGGAAACTGTGTTACCTTTGAGTCTCTAATTAGTGGTACTCCCCTGAAGAGCTTTCTCTGCAGGTATATCATAATTTTTTATTCATTTCTGAATAATATATTGAGTTGTTTTTGGAGTGTGGGGTTTTTCTCCCAAAAGGGTTTTCCCCATGTAAATCATTGTGTTGTGGTATGCATATTATTATGTCTATTTTTGTTAAGTTTCAGTATTGCTGTAATGATCTGTAAAAGTTTTTTCATTACCCTCCTCTCAAGATTAGTGTAGGAAGTTGTTCTTCTACTTAACTTCCTTACAATTAGGCTACAAAGGCTCCCTTAACACATACAAACATTCTTGTACAACAAATTCAAAACCTACAATGATAAATGTCCAACCTTCAAACTGGGGGCACTATGAGGAGGTACACAAAGGAGGATCTTTTCTCCTATCCTTTTGACAAAACAATGTATATGTCACCCTTCCTGCCTAATTTGAGGCTCCCAAATTCAAAAATAATAAGGGAAAGGGTGACCTTGGGATCATTTTTGAGATTTTTTCACTTCCTACATAGAGATTGTTGATGAAGACACTTATTTGATGTGCCCTTTCCTTGTAGCTTAGGGGGTCAAGCTAAGAAATGGTTCTCCCATCTTCCACCTGGAATACACTCATGGGGAGAGCTTGTTGAATAATTTGTCACACACTTCTCTCACAATATTGATAATCCAGTCACATTAATGGATTTGTGTGCCACCAAATAGAAAGAGGGAGAATCCTTTGCCTCCTTCCTACAAGGTTGGTAGTCGCTTGCTTCAAGAAGCCCTTGTCACATACTTGAAAAAGAGAAAGTAGACATGTTCACTAAAAATCTTATCCATTAGACAAAATATCCTCTCTTAATACAATGCTTGGATTCATTCTACCAAGTGGTCGAGAAGGGACTTAAATCTGAAAAGGGCCCCATTATGCAAGGAATTTTGAATTTTTTTAAAGAAGCTAATTCATCCAACAAAACATCTAATGAGAAAACAAGTTTTGGTCTAAAAATAAGAACATCACGAATGTAGAGTAGTTGATGCTAGAGTAATCAATCAGGCCCAACTGGTAATCTATCTCCAAGGACCTAATAATGCAAGAACATCTACTCCTAATAAGATCCAATCAAATAATAATGATAGCTCATCTAACCCATCTCAACCAAATCTACAACATGTGTCGAGGTTTAATAATCCAAAGAAAAACTATACTCCACTTGGAGAACCCATTGAGTCTACACTCAAAAAGTTGATTGAATCCAATGTCATAACACCTCAAAGTCAAACCATACAAGCCTGGTTCTTTCAAGTTAGCTTGGTAGAATGATAATGATTGTTGTGAATATCATAGAATAAAAGGTCATAAGACCTCAAGTTGTTACAAACTCAAAAACCTCATTTAGGACCTCATCAATCAAGATGATATATATGTTGCAAATCCAAAAGAAATATCCAATAATGATCACATAATTTTTAATAATCCTTTTTATAACCATGATAAGGATAAAGCCTCCAACTCGAGATCTCATAACAACAAAACTTATTTCACCAATGCATTGCATGAATATACCATTAATCACATCAACTAAGTTGATAAAATTATTGCCATCATCACAGTTAAAAGCACAATCCTTGATTCTATAGTTGCTACATGTTTCTCCATGGTCACCCTCCAAGGAGCATCATCTAATCCTCCTTCAATAGGTAAATACAACCTATTTGATCATCTCAAGAAAACTCCTGCATAGATATCCATTTTTGAACTCCTTCACATTTCCCCAAGTCATAAAGCGATCCTAGACAAAGCCTTGCATGAATCTATTGTGCCCAATGATATTGATGTAAATACATTTCAAGCCATGGTAAATAATCTCTCCACCACAACCCATGTCATTTTTACCCAACCAGATATTATTACACATAATCCTTCCAACAACGATCCACTTCACCTTGACATGTATATCCATACACGTAAAATCAAGAGGGTGTTGATTGATGGTGGAGCTAGTCTTAATACATGGTTAAGGCACTAGGGTACTTTGAGCACACTGTCAATACTTCTACGAAGATCAACATCAAATCTTATAATAATGTGGAGTGTCCATCCAAGGGAATAATCACATTACCAATAAGAGTTGGCCCAATGACAAGAGATAGGGTATTTCAAGTCCTAGATATTGAGTTGGGTTATAATATGCTCCTTGGTTGCTTGTGGATCCATGCCATGCAAGTGGTTCCATCTACCTATCATTAGTGTGTGAATTTTTTGCACAATTACATTGAAATTAATATCACTAGAGATCCTAATCCATTCTAATACTACAATAATTTAAGGGAAAACACTGATAATCAAGTTTCATTAATTTAGGAGGCTCCACCCACCTTGTGTCTTGAGTCCTTGTCACTATCAGATCCTTCCAAATCCATACTTAACATTAAACTTCACATCAGCCACAAAGGATGCAAATAATACACCCACATATAGGCCTTCTACATTGGAAAGTTACCCATATCATTGAAATCCTTCGGAAGACCACAATCAAACCATAAAGATCAATGCAAAGGAAATTTTATAGTGCAATATCCACCTTTCTCCTCCTTTATTATATGTTAGAATTAAATGATGATTCCCTAGAAGAAGACATTTGTAAGCAACCATACCAATATGAGGAAGATACACCTCTAGTTCAACTCCCCTTAGAGCATTATGGGAAAGGGTTTAAAATGTTGCAGAAGCATGCATATGATGGCACCATTAGCCTCAATGCACAACAACAAGGAGAAACATAACAAATCCTTCCTACAAATAACCCTAGAAATAAAGGATTGGAATAAGAGTAGATAGAAGAATAACCTACAAGTTGAAGCAAGATACCTTTAGTAGTGGGAACCATGAGTACCCCATTGCCTCCTTCTAAAGAAGTTAGTATAGCTATTGATGAAGGATCTAAAGAGGAGAGTGACGTGGAGACTGATTTCCATGATTATGAATGGGGTCCCTATCTAGTGCTAGCACCTATATGCTCGATAAACCCTATGATCATTGAAAATTCAATGAAAATATTGGCTATGAAGACAAAGAGCTAAACCCTAATTCCTTGGGATGCAATTTCAATACCTATGCATGTACCCTAAACTCAACATCAACCTCCTATTCCACCAGTGATGATGACATTTGTATTGTGTTCCCTAAACTTATTGACTAGGCTCAATAAAATCCACCTCATTTAGATTTGTTCAAAAATAATGAAGCGATAGTCAAATTATTAGGAGTTTGAGAGGGGATACCATGTGGGGACCATAAAGCTAGCTTCACCATATGAAGCAGTCACCGGTTAGGAGGGACCTCAAGGACATCAATCTGAACCGGTTAGCAAGAGTAAACACAATAGAAATACAAGGACATGATGGAGACAATATAGAATAGATTTAATTATAACATGAAAACTGATTACAACCAACTGGTAACAATCGGGTTACAAAAACCGACCCACAGGCCTACTAAAACATGCTCAAAGTATAGAATAATTCATGACCAGGACCTCAAATCTCAAGATCTATCTTCTATGCTTAGTCTGACTTTTTTTTTTACATTCTAATGCTCTATTACAATTATTTATACGATCCAAGGGGATCTGGTCGGCCCAAAAAGGGATCAAAACCCAAAGAACAAGACCTAACATGGAAAACCAACAAGGTCGGCCTCCACGAAACAAATTCCTCTAGAAAATCCAAAGGATGAAGTTTAGATCATGGGAAAAGGTTGGAAACACACCAAGGAACATCAGAATCAACACTCAGGGCTCTGCAAGCTACGAAAGGGATTCGATAGATCACCAATGCAAATAGGTCCAGGCAACCAGTAACAGGAAACTATCTCAAAAATTGGTAGTGATAACTTGCTAGAAAATGATCCAAATTCTCCATAGTTTAGAAATAAGGAAGATGATCAGGTCTTCAAGCCAAAATCCAACTCCACAGGTTCCAGTGAGCCAAATCTGGGACATACAGAAAGAAATGCTGAAACTACAAACAGAAAGAAAAACCAGAAAGGAAATATTTTTGGTTGATGCAAGATTGCTATGAACCGGGGATGCTCCTGCATCAATATAGATCTTGATAGAGAAGCTTATTTTGGGGAAGCTAGTCCATCTTCTAGTAAAAAAATAAAAATGAAAATAAAAAAGAAAACAAAAGTGATAGGTCTTAGGGTGAAAACTAACAGGCACTCTCCGGCTGTAAAACAATAAAAACAAATGGTGTATCCAATGGTGGAAACCTATCCAAGGTGCTAGAGGATGGAAGAATAGACAACCTACCCATTGACCAAGAGAGATCATCACTTCTAGTATCCTCTTCTCATCTGCCTTCTCCTTATGCTTGCTATTTATTTCCTCCAAATGTTTCTTAACTTGAATATGTAAGTCCTTCATGCGATCTACAAATTCTTTTGCTTCTGAACTTCTTTGGTCTTCATTGCTAATATTTCTTAATTCTAATATACCTTTAGATTGCACTCCAATAACAATCTCAAAAGGTTTTCTTCTAGTACTCCTGTTTACTAAATTATTGTAGGTAAACTTTGCTTGTGCAAGAGTTAAATCCCAACTTTGGGTTTTATCTCCAACTAAACATCTCAACAATTTTCCCAAGCTATGATTAACTACTTTTGTCTATCCATCAATCTATGGATGAAATGTAGAACTAAACTCCAAATCTATTTTCATCTTCTTCCAAAGTGTTCTCCAAAATTAGCCAACAAACTTACTGTCTTTGTCTAAAACTATGCTCTTAGGTAACCCATGCAATCTCACTACTTCCTTGAAAAATAGGTCTGCTACATGTAGTGCATCTGATGTCTTCTTACATGGTATGAAATGAGCCATCTTTAAAATTATATCCACAACCACAAATATAGAATCATTCCCTCTTGGTGTTTTAGGCAATCCAAGTATGAAATCCATGCTTATATCCTCCCAAGGTCTTACCGGTACTATTAAAGTTTTATACAATCCAACATTCTGACTACTACCCTTTGCAACTTGACAAACTCTACAAATTTTGACATATTTCCTAACATCCTTATGAATCTGGGGCCAAAAGTAATGCTCACTCACCAATGCTACTATTTTGTCAATACCAAAATATCTGGCTAATCCTCCACTGTGTTTATCCTTTATCAGATTCTCCCTCATATAATTCTTAGGTATGCACAATTGAACTCCTTTATAAAACATCCCATCCTGAATGAAGTAATCCAACCACTTGCTTCTATCTACCGTAATCGGTTCTCTTCATGCTCTCCAAGGTTTTGCAAAATTTGGGTCATCATCATACAAGGTCTTCAATTCCTCAAATCCCAGTACTATCACTCTCATCTCTATTAGTAAATTCCTTCTCCTAATTAGTGCATCAACAACTTTGTTATATTTCCCACTTCTATGCTTCAACACAAAGGTATAACTCTGCTAAAATTCTACCCATCTTATATGTCTCTTATTCAACTTACTCTGACTATTCAAATACTGCAAGGCTTGATGATCCATATACAACACAAACTCCTTAAGAAATAGGTAATGTCTCCACTTCTTCAAGGCTTGAAGTATGGCATAAAACTCCTAATCATATACTAAATATCTCCTCCAGGCATCATTCAATTTCTCACTTAAATAAGCTATTGCTCTCCCTTCCCAACTCAAGATTGCTCCTATTGTTGTTCCACTTGCATCACAATCCACTTGAAATACATTATTGAAATCTGATAAAGTTAACACAAGCTTCTCAATCACTTTCCTTTTCAATATCTCAAAATGTTTGTTTGCTCTGGTGGTCCACTTGAATTCTTTCCAATCTCCCCGCATGGTCTCAGTCATAGGGTTACAAACTGAACTGAAATTTCTGATGAACTTCTAGTAGAAACTAGCCACCTCTGCAATGCTTTCTGATGTAGGCCACTCAAAAATTGCTTTTACTTTCTCAGGTCCCATCTTCAAACTATCATCAGATATCACAAATCCCAAATAGACTAACTCATCTTTCATGAAGGTACACTTCTTAAGATTTATCAACAACTTTTCTTCTCTCAACCTCTGCAAAACTTGTCTCAAATGCAACAAATGCTCCTCTTTTGTCTTACTAAAAATCAGAATGTCATCCAAATATACAATAACAAACTTACCCAATAATTTCTTCAATACCTCATTCATTAGCCTCATGAAAGTGCTCGGTGCATTAGTTAACCCAAAAGGCATCACCAACCATTCATACAACCCTTCATTTGTCTTGAATGTTGTCTTCCACTCATCTCCTTCTCTAATCCTCATCTGATGATATCCACTCTTCAAATCTATATTTTTTAATTATGTCTCGGCTCAAACAGTCCATTATGTCATCCATCCTAGGCAAAGGAAACCAGTATTTCACTGTGATCTTGTTTATTGCTCTGGAATCGCTACGTATTCTCCATTCTCCATTCTTCTTAGGTACTAATACTACTCAAATTGCATGAGGGCTCAAACTTTCTCTTATCAAACCTTTCTTCAACAACTCCTGTAGTTGTCTATTTAGTTCTTCATTCTCTACCGGTGTCATCCAGTGTGCATATTTGTTAGGCAAACTAGCTCTGGGAACTAGGTCCATTTAATGGCTGGTACTTCTCACAGGTGGGAATCCATCAGGTACATTATTTGAAATGTGTTCATATTCTGTTAGCAAATATTTTATCTATTCTAGTTGTTCCTCTTCATGCTTGAGATTCTTAGTCTTCTTAGGAATTAAGGCAAAACAAACATTCTCATGTCTCAATCCATCCAAGAATTTCCTTCCATCCACCAAACAGATTCTAGCATTCGTAGAGACTTCACTCTTCAAGGGTTCCTCCAAGGGAAACAAGGTTTGCTTCATCCCATTGGCCACAATAGTGTATGTATTCTTCCTCCCATCATGTATTGTCTATTTATCAAACTACCAAGGTCTACCCCAACAAAAGATGACAAATATCTATAGGCATAATATCACACAAGACTTCATCATGATAATTCCCAATTTTCAATTTCACCAAAAAATTCTCACTTACTAACAACTTATGTTCATCTTGAATCCATGCTATCTGATAAGGCTTAGGGTGTTTCAATCCTTCCAAATTCAACTTATTCACCATCTCTTTTGAAACAAGATTATCAAAACTACCACTGTCAATAACAACTTTACAACACTTACCAGATACCTTACATTTGGTCTGGAACAAATTCTTCCTCTACAAGGGCTCTTTATCTCTCTCGGTATGACACAAAGCTCTCCTCATCATCAATAGCTCTCCATATTCCAGTTTATTATCTGATCTGATGGGGTTTTCTTCCACCACTGCTGATCTTTCGATATTCTATGTCTTCTTACACTTGAAAGCATGATGTCCTTCTCCTCCACACTTAAAGCAAGTTCCTCTAAATGTTCTCTTGTCTTGTCTTCCAAAATTCTCATTCCGATAGAATCCGATTCTATCCTCTGGTAGAAATTTCTATCATCTTTCTGGTATGAATTACCTTCTTTGCTTACTTCTTTGTCCTTGTTCTTATCTGTACAAGTTCCTCTACCTCTAGTATATCCTCTTCATTCTTGAAATCTTCCTCCGAAAAACCTTCCACCTCTGCCTCGCTACCTCTGTTCATATCTTTTGTTTAGCTTTTCTTCTTCCTTGAGGGCATATTGGTAAGCCTCTTCAACACTCTGTAATTTGATCAAACTGAGTTCATCTTGTATAGGCACCCACAATCCATTCAAATATCTTACAACTTTTTCAACTTCATCATCAACATGTCTGGATCTAATATTCAACTTGTAAAATGCTTTGGTGTATTCCTTCACACTAGATTCTTTCTATCTCAAATTCTGCAACTTCTGAAACATATTCACTTGATAATCAGCTGGCATAAATTTTGATTTCAACTTAGCAATCATCCAATACCATTTATTTATGTTCTCTTTACCTCTTCTCTGTCTATCAACCTGCAAATGTTCCCACCAAAGAGATGCATGACCTTTCAACCGGGTACATGCATATTTCAACTTCCTTGCTTCTGCAGTGTTTTCAAAATCAAAATATTTCTCCATCTCTGAGATCCCATCCATCAACTCATTCAAATCCAACTTTTCATTATATTCTAGTGGGGAAAAATGAGGTTTTAGTATTCACCCTACTCAAAACCCTAAAAAATATTTCCTCATCCGGATCAACCGTCGGTGGGTTTACTTGTTCTGCTAGGGCTTCTTCTCCTTCATCTTCACTTACATCTTCAATGTGTCAGCGTCTTCTTTGGGCTATCTCCATAGCTTCCAACCGAGCTGCTATTCATCGCAATATTTCCATCACAACAAGGTCTGTATTCCCATGCACTCCACCATTCCTAGTTCCTCTTTGCATCATCTTTATGCTAGTCCTCTATAGCTGCAGGATGGATCCACAGTCTGCCACCCTACAACAAAATTCTCAAGACAATGCAACCTCCGAAATGAAAACTCTCTCTGATACCACTTGAAGCAGTCACTGGTTAGGAGGGACCTCAAAGAGATCAATCTAAATTGGTCAACAAGAGTAAACATAATGGAAACACAAGGACATGATGGAGGAAATGTAGAACAGATTGAATTATAACATGAAAACTTATTACAACCAACCAATAACAACTGGGTTACAGAAACCGACTCACAGGCCTGCTAAATCATGCTCAAAGTACAGAATAGCTCATGACCGAGACCTAAAATCTCAAGATCTATCTTCTATGCTGAGTTTGACTTCTTCATTACATTCTAATGCTCTATTACAATGATTTATATGATCCAAGGGGATCTGGTCGGCCAAAAAGGGATCCAAACCCGAAGAACAAGACCTAACATGTGAAACCAACAAGGTCGGCCTCTGCCAAAGAAATTCCTTTGGAAAATCCAAAGGATGAAGAGTAGATCATGGGAAAAGGTTGGCCACATGCCAAGGAACATCAGAATCAACTCTTAGGGCTTCGCAAGATACGGAAGGGATCCGGTGATCACTAATGCAAATAGGTCCAGGCAACCGACAACAGGAAACTATCAACCGGTAACAAGAAAATGTCTCAGAAACTGGTAGTGATAACTTGTTGGAAAATGATCCAAATGATCAATGGTTTGGAAATAAGGAAGATGATCAGGTCTTCAAGCCAAAATCCAACTCCATAGGTTCCGGTGAGACAAATCCGGGACATAGAGAAAGAAATGGTGAAACTGTAAACAGAAAGGAAATATTTTTGGTTGATGAAGATTGCTATGAGTCGGGGATGCTCTTGCATCACTATAGATCTTGATAGAGAATCTTATATTGGGGAAGCTAGTCCATCTTCTAGTAAAAAACCAAAAATGAAAATAAAAAAGAAAACTAATAGGCACTCTCCGTCCATAAAACAATAAAAACAAATGGTTTATCCAATGGTGGAAAACTATCCAGGGCGCTAGAGGATGGAAGAATGGACAACCTACCCATTGACCAAGAGAGATCATCACTGCTAGTCAAATAGTCAAAATAGGTTAACTTGGGAGATAATGAAAATTTAAGAAAGAGCCATCTTGCAAAGTCTCTTTGGCCAAAGGAAAATGAGAACTTTATCAATTTTTTGAAGGAAAGACAAGTCAACTTTTCTTGGTCCTATGTAGATATGCCAAGTCTAGACTCTAAATTAGATGTTCATCATCTGACTCTCCTTCCAAGAGTGAAGCCATACAAACAAAAACTAAGGAAGATGCATCCTACCTCTATTGGTTAAGGTTGAGTTGAAAAATTTGTTTGATGTAGCCTTCATCAAATGAATAGACTATGCTAAGTGGATCTCGAATTTGGTGCCTGTAACAAAACCAAATGGGGGTATCTAAATTTTTATTGATTTCAAATACTTGAATAAGGCCTGTCTGAAGGATGATTTATTTCTCCCCAACATTGATATGATTGTAGATCTTACAGTCGGGCACAAAATGCTCTCATTAATGGATGACTTTTTTAGGATATAATTAAATAAGGATAGCGTTGAAAAATTATCACAAAATCATTTTTACTTGTCCATGGGGAATCTACTACTAGAATATAATGCCCTTTGGACTCAAGAACGTCAAAGAAACTTATCAAAGAGTCATGACCACATTGTTTCATGACATGATACATACTATCATGGAAGACTATGTGGATGATTTGTTGGCTAAATCTACAACCAGATAAAATCACCTTGTTTTTATAGCCCAAATCTTTGATAGACTATAATAATATAATGTCTAACTAAATCTAAAGAAATGTATCTTTAGTGTTACATCAATAAATTTTCTTGGTTTCATCGTATCAAATAGAGAAATAGAGGTAGACCTGTCTAGAGTGAAAGCTATTCTTCAAATGCCTCCTCCATCAAACCTAAAACAGTTGAGAATCCTACAAGGAAAGTTACAGTCCATCAAGAGGTTTATTGCTCTATTAGTAGATAAATGCCAACCTTTTCAACATCTTCTTAGAAAATGAGTAGCATTTCAATGGACAAAACAATGTCAAGAAGCTCTTCAAGCATTAAAGGACTACTTGCTTGCACCACAAGTACTAGTTCCAACTACACCTAGGAAACACTTGTTATTGTATATCTTTGCTACAAACTCATCCTTAGGGGATCTCCTAGTGCAACATGATGACCAAGGGAGAGAGTAAGATATTTACTACATCAACAAAATATTCATTGGCTATGAGCTAAATTATACTCCTATTGAACGTGCATACCTTGTCATTATCTTCACATCACAAAAGTTGTGGCATTGCATGTTAAGCCATAAAGTAAAACTCATTGCAAGCATAGACCTACTTAATCATCTCCAGAACAAATTATCTCTCACTGGTAGGCTAGCTAAATTGGATATGATCCTCAGTGAGTTTAATATCAAGTATGTAGATATGAAGACCATAAAGGGACAAATAATAGAAAATCAACTGGCAGAAGCTCTGATTCCAGCTAACCACCCTCTACTTATTGATTTCCTTGATGAATCAATTTTTACCATACCTTCCTCAACAAAGTGAAAATTGTATTTTCATGGATCCTATACCAATCACAGAGTAGGGGTAGGGATCATATTTATAATACCACAAGGGGATGCAATCCTAAAGTCTTGCAGAATCAACTTTCCTTGCACAAATAACATGGAAAAATATGAGGCTCTCATCAATGAGCTTCATATAGCAATGCAGTGGAAAATAAAGGAACTTCATGTGTATGGAGACTCACAATTAGTAATCAAGTGGGTCAATGATTATTGTTTAACCAAATATGACAATTTGTTGCCATACAAGCGTATGGTAGATGATTTCAAGCAATATTTTGATCATATCATCTTTGAGCAAGTCCCTTGTATCCAAAACAAGACAACAAATACAATGGAAATGATGGGATCTCTATTAGACATGTCGACCAATGTGACACATTTTGAGTTCTTAGTAGAGTAGCTAATGGTGCATGCTTATGATGTTCCCCAGACTGAATGCATGCATGTGATTGTTGGTCCAAACTCACCCTGGTATAAAGATGTCTATTCTTACCTTCACGACCAATGCTTATCCCTTGACCTATCTCGTAACCAAATAAAGACCTTTATCTGACAAGCCTCTTGTTATATCATCATCAAAAAAACCTTATATCAAAAAAGTCTTGACAAAACTCTCCTTTGATGTCTTGATTCCGTAGAAGCACAAACAACTTTAAGGGATGTACATGAAGGTATTCTTAAGACTTTTTAGGCCAAAAAGTCATCTAATTCATTTGAAATGATTTCACAAGGTTACAATTTTGAGTATAGATCAAAATTGGGTCTTGAACCAAGTTCCAAGGCATGAACAGGTGACATAAGTGTTTTTATACCTTGAAAATGAAAGTTTATAGTAACATCAAGTGTTTTTTCTAGTCCTAAATGCCAAAGGGAGGGAAAAGGAAATTTTAAGGTTTTATTTATTCCTTGAAACTCTTTTACTCACATTTCATGAGGGGATTGGGGATTCTATAGGTTCACATGGAGAAACCTCCATTTTGGGTCAATTAAACAACAATTGACTGCTCTAGTTTGCAGGAATATTTGGACACATGGCTTAGTATTGGAGAAGTTTCAAGCTTTCATTTAAGTTTTTATCCACATTGTAGAAAATAAGAAATGTAGGCTTGCCCACATTGTAGGAAAGAGTGGAGGTTTCTAGGAGTTTGTTCACCACACCCACACATTCAAAGCTTCAGAAACATATCAAGTTTTGAATGGTACATTATCTCTATACTTGTCACATATATTTATCATTTCAAACTTTTTAAAATTTGTGTCACATATAGTAAGTGGTCATGGTTTCAAGTTAAAAGAACATGAAAGCGATTCAAGGATAGTGAAGTGATTATTAAGAATTGATGAAAACGAAATGTGATAAGTTACAATAGAAGTAAACATGAGTTATATGGCTTTAAAGGCTGAGAATATTGATCACTCATGCCACAAATAATCAAATTGCTGCTCACAGGGCAAATTATTGAATGGAGTAATAAACTTGTTGGGGCTTTGTTTGACTTTTGTGTTTGTTCTAATTAAAAGAATCCTAAATAAATGAGAGATATAGGGATTTAGATTTTATGCAAGGATGGTATTTGTAACATATTTCAATGGCTCTCGCAAAAATGTACACAATATTGATATTGGCTTTTTGTCTCTATTGCGCTTCTTTTTGAGTGGAGATGTTTCTATTTTGCACTAAGTGAACACATACAATGAAAACACCTTAGCTTCCATTAGTAGTGGTAACATACAAACAACATCATAATAGTTTCATGATGGATTGTTCAAGAATAATCAGTGGAATCCTCAATCACAATGTTGAAGGAGTATGAAACTATGGATTGTAGGTCAAAAGAGCCATCAATGGGTAGTGAAGCTATATATGCCCTTAGCATACCACACAACCATGAGGTCATGACTATAGAAATGCATGATACTATGTTGTACCTACTGGTGAATTCCAGATAGTATTAGACAAAAGGATATGACAAAAGTGGAGGTGGTCTATGACAATGACAATGAGAAGAGTTTCAAGAAGGTGGAGTTATAGATAGAATAATGCATGGACAAATACACTTAGCCATGAGGGGACTGTGATATGTCTCTTGTCAAATAGTCTTGACAATGCTAAGTGATAGTAACAATAAGAACTTACCCATAAGTCTTTAGGGGGTCTTTATGATAGAAAATAAGAATAGAAGAAAAGCACAAAGTAACAGTCATCAAAAAGAAATGAGAGAGCAATGAGTGTACAAGAAGTGACAATATTTCTAAGAAAAGAAAGGATAGTCCTTTTTCAAGTCACAAAACTAAGGTCTTATTTCTCAAGAACAACTAAATAGTGTGATATTTTAGCAGCATGGTGATTCATGTTTTAAGGACAATAGGGATGCATAGCTAGTGAAAAATCTTTATCAACAAGTAGATGACAATGATTATAGCAAGGAACAATAAGATAGTCTTCATATGGAAATCTATAATAGTCAAAAGAAAGAGAAAATGTTCCTTGAGGGATACATAGTCAAGATAGGATAAGACTGGTTTTATATCGTACATGGAAGTCTATGAGAGATCTAAGAAATAGGCGGCCGGGAAAAGAAGATAAATAATAATCTAAAGAAATAAGGGACAAATTTAATCACAATGAAAGAGTACATATGGTTCATTGCAAAAATAAAGGCAAGTTAAAATATGTCATGAAAATGCAAAATTAGTGACAAGAATACACCTTCAAAACCATGAGAATGCAGTCATAATTTAAGCTAATCATATGCCTATTTTAAGAATAAAAGAGAAACTTTGTAGTCTGATCAACTATGCCAAATAGATAATGAAACATTCAAGAAGCACCTCGAGGATCACAAGAATAGTCAACACAATATTATAAGAAGATGATAGTCATACAATGAAGACAAATGATAATATGCATGTGTGTAACAACAAAGGAATATGAATACTAGTAAAGAAGTACTAATGAAGAATCTCTTTAAGAATGTTCCAAAATGTGACAATTAAAGTTTAGTGGGAAGGGGGTGACAATGTCATAGTATAGTTTAAAAGGTTGTCCTAGTATAGGGTTTTAGTGACAGTCAAGAATGTATGTACAACCCTTATCAAAGTTTAATGATTGTTTTGATGATAGTGACCAACACGTGAAAGAAATGGTAACAGTTATAGTCTTTGTGACTATTGAAGATAGGAGGTTATCATGAAAAGGAATAGTCATAACTTGAGGCAGAAATTTTTGCACTAAACAAGGTAGTTATTGTAAGAAGGTGAAGACTAGAAGATCCTAAAGTTGATGAAAAGTTTCATTTATTGCCCTTGAGGATCTCCTTTAAGGAATTAAACATCTCAAGGCCTTCAGGCACATGCCCTATAAACAAGGTTGAGGACTTTGTAATAGTTGGAACTGGGATAACTCATTAGAAAGGTTTCTTCCAAGCATTTAGGCACTACTACACAACATTGAAGATTTGTCCAGCCATCTAGGAAACATTTTGACTAGTCATCCACATATCTAAGGGAGTGGAGATGACTTGCAATAATCTAGGGATTATTTTGGGGGATCATTGACAAGTGGAGAGGAGATATAGCAAAGTAGTCTACAAAAGTCAATGCCATCTCATTTCAACGCCACCTAAGTGCACTTCAAATAGCCAAAATGAAGATGAACTCTTTCAAGCATTCAAAAAGGTGGTTTGACTCAGCCAAACAAGCCAACACATGTCATCTTCCTTAAAATCATATTCCTAAATAAGAGGAAGTTGTTCCATAGCTGATATAGTATGTCAAGAGTATCTTTCCATAGTTAATTCTTACTCTTTTTGTGCTAAGATCTGTATCTATTGTTAGCTCTTTTCTCAACAGAAAATAGTACTATAACTCGGATTTAATGAAGATATAGAATTATTTTCAGACTTGTAAAAAAAAAATTATACCTTTTGGATGAATAAGGTGAGTAATTTTACCTATTCAGAGTTTCTATATTGTGTAAAATGATGAATGATTGGTCTTGTTTTTGTGATGAACTTATATGATCGTTGAACTTGTGGTTTCATTCACTTACCTATTAGTAGAAACATATGTATTTATAGGTCATAGTTTGTATCTCTATCAGTGAAAAAACCTCATGGGCTCGTTAAAACTCATTTTGGCTTTATTCCTTTTGAATATTAGCATAACTTTTGAATCTCCCTATGAAATATTCATGCAAAATATAATAATCATTGAGTTGTGTATGTTACGATGACCTTGTTTATCATATTGTGTATAATCTCAATAAATACAAGTCTTCAAAACTTTTGGTGCATCACCATATTAACTGTAGGTTCATTTTCAAGCATTCTCCTCTCCCTTTCTTTGACAAACCAATAGTTTAGAGTAAGTTTTTAGGTGAGGCGTCATAAGAAACCATCCTTCTCTAGAGATTGGTCTTGGTTACAGGTTACCCATTGTCCTAGAGGTCATTTGATGTATCACTAGATGGTTGAATTGGGTTCAACAAGGGTGCACATTTTAGTGATAACAGGTATTTGTGGCACTCACTCTAGTGGTCCCGCCTTGGAAAAAAAGCTCATGTGTATTGGGTATTACTGGCCAACCATGGAGTAGGATGCATGTAAGTTTGTGTAGAAATGTCGATAGTGCCAAATGCATGGTTACCTCATTCATGCGTTAGAACAAGATCTCCAACCAATAACATCACCATTGTCCTTTTCCCAATGGGGACTTGACCTCATAGGGAAGATCAACCCTACCTCTTCTAAAGGACACAAATTCATACTTGTGACCACTAAGCACTTCACTAAGTGGGTGGAATCAATTCCACTTACTTACATAACAAGCAAAGTCTGAATTATTCTCGATGGGTCAATGATGATTTCTTTGGTGCACTAATGTGCTCACTAGATCCAACCTTGAAAAAGAGAAGAGTCTTTGAGGAGGCTTGGAATATATTGAAAAAGTATGGATGTCTTTTTCTTCAATTAACCACTTTAAATTACATCATAATTGGATATTATGAAGATGAACCTTTCATGCTACCCAGATACCCAAGTGATAAAATCATTCTAATGGAGTTGAGTAAATAAATTATTAATGTCTATGGTTAGCAATTAGAAGCTCACAAAGTAGGTTTCAAGTTTCCTCTTGATATAGGTCCTTACTCTGTGATTGCATCCTACAAAGCAAAACAAATCAAAAATAAGATGCAGTGAGTGACTATGAAAAGATTCAAGAGGAGAGAATACTTTGATTACTATGGTATAAAATCCAAGATGAAGAAGACCTACACTCATGTACATAGGATTAAATATATATGGGTGGAATGTAGGATTGATGAAGATGTGAGAAAGATGGACTACAATTGCCTCACCCTTAAGCAAATTGAGAACCTTGACCTAGGAGATATCCCTAATACCATGGAGGATTCCAATTATATTATGGATCCAAAATATGTTCAAGGTAAAATTCCTGAAACTCCACTCCCAAGGATCCAGTGGTCACAAAAGGAATCTACTTACATCAGAGAAAGGTTCCAATATATTCTTGCTAATACAATTGTCTGGTTGCAAAAGAAAGGCATTAGATTGAAACCTTTCAAAATGAGATCATAGGAGGACACTGTAGGGTCTCCAAGGGAAAGGTCAGAGCATAGGACCAAAAATAGGGAAGATCCTTCTACTCCCAAGAAGGATCCAAAACTCAAGTTCACATTGGTAAAAGAGAAGAAAAAGGATAAGGATGAAGCACTTCCTTAGGTGTAGAAGAAAGTTGATGTTATGGAACATGATAAAAAACATGAGTACGATAAAGACACACAGGAAGAGGATCTTTCAAAACGTCCCATGGAAATAGAACAAGAATCTAACTCTGAGATAGCTATCAAGGCCTCAACTCCTTTTGCCCCTACAAGTGTGCAACATACTATTTCTACTACAATTATCTCCTCTTTAACTGAAAGTTATACTATATTGTCAACACCTTTGGTCACTACCACTTCCAATGTTGCTCCCATGATTTCTATCCATTCATCCACCTCAAATAAATCATTCCTAGATACACCTTGGGACAATGTTTTTGGATCTCTTTCCTCTTTTCCAAGTCTTTCAAAAGTAACTACTATGATGCTAAAAATTTGGTAAATAGGAAAGACGTACACATATAATGAGACAATAAAACATAATGGAAAGATTAATTGAAAACTAAATTAAAGATGCAAACCATAAGCCTCCCTTGAAATGTCCCATTTTCCTCTATTCTTGAGGACCTTGAAAATGTTGGATTGTTTGGCTCTCAACGGAGCAATGACCTCCAAAGTGGCAACTCAAGAGTTGAGTAGCTACTTCATGATTGATTGTGCAAATGATATGAAATGCATGATCTAAGAAACTAGATTAAAATTCTATGATTAATCCAAAATTCTAATTACTAGATAATTGAAATGAAATTTGCCTATAGTAATGATGCTAAAACTATGAATGCAAGGGATCCTTATTGCTCTAAAATGAGGGGTATTTATAGGAATTCCAAGGCCAAAGCTGAGGTGGCAGGAATTGATGGTCCAAATTTGATCTGAAGATATCAAGGGTCAAGATTGAGGAAGTTGGAGAAGAGGTTGGAAGAAGGGACACTTGTCATTTCTATGGTGACAAGTGTCAAGGAGCCTTGCTCATGAGAAGGCAAGTGTCCAAGGGACGAGACATGTGGAAAAAGTGCCATGTGTCTCAAGGGGAGAATATCCACACCATAGGAGGTTAGGATGTGCAAGATAGGATAGTGTTAGTTAAACCCAGGGTTAGGTGGAATGGGTTAGGTTAGGTGGTTAAAAGTTAGGAGCCATGTGCTCATTTGAATTTAGAAATTCAAATAATTGGAAAATGGTAATTAATCTTAACAAACTTGAGTTTGTTAATCTTAATTAGAAACTAGAAGAATTGATTAAAATGAGGGAAGGATTAATTAATTTAGAATTAATTAATCAAAGGGGGATATGAAATGAACTATATAAATAAATCATGTAGATTTATTTACTAATAGATGAATAGAGAAATTAATCAAATTGCTTGTGAATTCAATTAATTGGGAAGAGGGATTAATCAAATAACTATGTATTTAATTAACTATCTTCAGACCATTTTTAGGTGTATACATTTTGCCCCTCTTTGAAGCGATGTGTGATGATGTGTTGGTTCAAAGAAGACTCGATTGATGATGTTGCTGATATTGATTTTGATAGGATGCAGATTTGATCTTGATTTCGATGCGGATTCAGTTTCAATATGATACTGATTCGATTTTGAGATGATAAATCTTGATATGATGCGGATTTGATGCGGTTTCGATTTTGAGATGATAAATCTCGATATGATGCCCCAGACGCTGACTAATAGATATCGATGCGAGGATGCCCCCTCATGATATGAATCGAATAATTTTTCTAATGTTTTTGAATTTTTCGCGATTTTTTTTTTTTTTGATATTTTTTTGAATTTATTACGATTTTATGATTTTTAATGATTTTTTGATTTTTAGATATTTTTAGAGTCGATCCAATTCATTTCTCGAAAAGAAATTTGAAAATGTTTCCCTGCATGACTAATTAGTTGATTAGATGATTTAAAAATTAGTGGAATAAAAATCCCACTTAAATGCCCCATTTTGAGTTTAAAAAGGTGAATTCCTTTTATCACTCTTCATTTGTGCACTTTAGTTGTTTGGAAAAGTTTTGCTTTGGAGGAAGGAACGATGATCCCATATCACCAGCACAGGTTCGAGTGAATTCGGTGGACATAAACGTCCTCCGACCTACGGTCCACTAGTACGTTCTTCGAGAAAACCCAGCTTTGTCAATTTTTAGTTTGATTTTTGAAAAATTTAGCTAGTTTTATTAAAAATTGTTTTTTTCCATTTTTGTTATATGGGTTTTTAAAAAAATTGCATTTCTGATATGGGTTTTTGGTGGGCCAAAAACATTTTTTTTTTGGGGGGGGGGGAAGGGGGGGGGGGGGGGGGGTGTCATGGTGGTGCCACCACAGATGCTGTGGGTGGTACTGTCGGTGCCATCGCAGGTGCCGCGGGCAGTGTTGGGATAGTTTTTTTTGTTTTTTTTTACCTTTCGATTTTTGCGATTAGTGCAATTTTTAGACATGATTTTCGCGATTTTTGGCTTGATTTTCGATTTTTGACAAAATGTTTTGATTTTTTTTATTTCAAATTATTTAGTTATTTTTTGATGAATTATTGAGTTGATTTGAGTTTGTGATTGTGATCAATTTTTGGATGATTGATTTTGATAAAAAAAAAATTCACTGCTCTGCTAACCTCAAATGTCACGATGTTCAATATAGATGCGGAAATGCTGTCAATTTGATTTGATTTTTTTTCGATAGGGTAAGATAGATTTGATTAGCTATCTAATTGATAAAATTAGATACTCTTGATTTGATGAAATTTGATGAGCGGTTCTGATTATCTCGGTTTATGTTTGAGATGAGATAGGATTGATAATGACCTCATGATAGATGAACGACATTGATAGGGACTCAACGAGATTTGATAGAAATCTCAAGTGAGCAAGATAGACTACTAGATAGATTGATTTGATAGATAGATAAATCAAGATACTGATATGATGAGATGATTCGATTGCAGGAGCACTTTAGTGTCCTCCAGTCTCGGGAGTGCTTCCCGAAGACATGGATATTGATACCTCGCCTTAACCAAGCGGAGCAAGAGCATATTGACAGGTGTGGTTTATCTTCCCTTCTTGACATGCCCTGACCTTTGATTAACCGAGGATTATTGACAGCCTTAGCAGAACGTTGGCATAGTGAGCACAATACTTGTCACTTACTGATGGGCGAGATGACAGTGACACCCGAGGATGTATACCGGATACTGCGCATCCCTATGATGGGAGAGCTAGTGTATTACAATCTTAGTGAGTAGGGTGGGACAGATGCACTTTGCTGAGCTTTTGAGGATGATGAGATTGGTGGATATGACATTGCATGGCAGGAGATGTTAGAGCTAGATTATGCCACATTACCCAATGTTCTTGTCGGATTCATTGGGGGTTTCCTTTGTCTCGATCATGGGTCAAAGGGATTATCTATTGGATGGGGTTGCCTTCTTGAGCAGTTGGTGACACAAGGGACCCAATTTGCATGGGGGTCATGCATGCTGGCTCATTTATATTATGACTTGCACCGAGTAGTGTACCAAGGATCGACTAGATTATCGATAGGGGTGCCATTCTCCAGATATGGGTTTGGGAGCACCTACCTATCACACGACCATTGGTTGACAGAGATAGACCTGTAGGTAGGGCCTATTCTGACGGGTATCTAGGCACCATTTTCCAACGAAAGTTGGGTAAATTGGAGTATTGGTGACAAACACTAGATGATCTAGATACTGTGATATGGAGACTGTACAGAGATTGTGAGATCTAGCCCAAGGATGCAGTGGAGATGTATGTATTCTTGATGTGATACCTGATTGGATCGACACCCTATGTTATCGAGCAATTCCTTTGTATGAGGGTGTTGAGACAGTATGGTAGGATACAGGGGATACCACAAGGTACAACTCATTATGCTCGTAGGAGACTAGATGTGGCTACTTAGGGGCCCTCTATTTCATATGAGCAGGCATGTGCATAGTATCGATCATTGGGGCCACTAGATTGGGATTATCTATCAGGTATGATAGATGAGTACGCTGTATATTTTACTGCACACAGGTTTCCTAGGTTGACATGTCCAGATGAGCCAAAATCAGTTCTAGAGGAGGATAATGAGAGGCTACGACATAGAGCTCCTAGATGATCGAGGGATGGTGGGGAAGAGGAGGTGTGGGCAGAGATGATGGCAAAAATGGAGGGGATGATACAGATAGATACGGAGGAGATGCAGGAGATCATGGTGCTAGCGATGATGATGGAGGAGATGTTGATGAGGTAGATGATGATGGGGGAGATGGTCGAGAAATGGTAGTGGCAGTGGTAGGCACACCAGGAGCCAATAGTTCTAGGTCTACTAGAGATGTATACATGGATTGGATGACCTGGGTGGTCTGACGGAGGAGATCAGGTCCAGTGGATTAGGGGCACTAGGTCCCAGAGTAGGAGGCTCCCCAAGTTGAGCAGGTACCTACAGGAGTATCATAGGTTGAGCAACCACAGGCAGAGGCACCTCGACAGATCCTCATTAGGATGTTGTCTCATTAGCAACAAGCTCAGACTACTGACTTATAGGGTTAGGTGTAGCAGCAAGAGAGCCAACTAGGAGAGAGGGACTCTTAGATAGCCCAGCTAGAGGTCCAGATGACATAATTACAAGTACAGGCACAAGCACAAGCACAAATTGTTTAGGTAGAGGCCTGGATGGCCTCTCTCATGGTCCAAAGACATGCAACTAGGGATAGGTGTTGGTAGGCTGAGGCACAAGTACAAATTTCAGGAGAGTCTAGTTCAGAGAAGGCTGCCCTGAAGATGTTGCATCAGGCGGTCTAGGAGGCTAAGTATTACAGGATATTATACTATACTACTGTTCTTGCTAATTGGAGGGCTCCAGGATTTTCACAGCTGAGCAAGAGATAGGGATAGAGCCAGTCAGAGAGTCAAGGAGTGATAGGGACACTTCAGAGAGAGATCCCCCAAGTGGGGACCTAGATATAGAGGTATCAGCTAGTGCTACTAGACCTGCCGCATTAGGATGGAGTTCCGCTCCGCATCCTAGTGATCACACTAATATGAGACATTGATCCATTCATGTGTATACACCTTTTGTGAGGAGATATTTATGATTCCCGTGATGTATATTTGTGATGTATCTCATATATTTTTCTGATATCATTGTACCTTGGACATTGATCTTGTTGATGATATGATATGCAGCTGATCCTATTCTCTCTACATGACCTATGAGATGATGGACACATTCTATTTGTTATATGATTATGTTGTGCAGTTACTTTCATGATGTATGCTTTATTTTCTATATGCTTATAGATTCTAGATGATGGATGTATGCTTCTTATATGATGATACAATATTTACATGATGGTATGCAAATGTGAATATGTTGTTAGATAGTTCAAATAACCAGAAGAGAACTGAGGAAGGGGGGTGAATCAGTTGTCAAAGATTACCAAAACCATTAGCAATTTAAACTTTAATACCAGAATCCAAAACATTAATACCAAAATAGCAGTTAAACCAATTAAGCATAAACAATAATCACAGAATAAATACATCCACATAACACCAAGATTTGTATGTGGAAAACCCGGTAAAGGGAAAAACCATGGTGGGAAGCCTACCCATAGTCAGATAATACTTCTATAGTAAGTATGTGAATTACAATTGAGGGGCACCACGGTGGGAAGCCTACCCATAGTCAGATAATACTTCTATAGTAAGTATGTGAATTACAATTGAGGGGCCTACACTTGCATGAAGGCCAACAACCTAGAGCACACTGCTCATCACAAAAATAACCTCACTGAATACATATAAATCCATACTACAATCCAGAGAAGTGTTGAACTACAAAAGATAGCATCTCCTATGCCTAAGTACAGTTCCGGTTAAGCTCAATACCGGAGGACTAAATCCTCTTACATAAATCCAATTCGATCTCCAATGATAGACGAAATTCTTTGCCTAAATGATATTTACATTATTTGCACATTACATTCCTTGACCATGACCTCTAACAATAACCATGATGATCTACAATGAGATCTTACATCTATATATACAAACCCTCGACCATAAAAAATCAGGTCGGCCACCAGACAATAAACCAATTACATAATTACAAACCATGTCAGCCTAAGACCAATCAAATAATATCAACACATAAGACATCCTAGAAAGACATCAATAGGTCTTATCCACATGTTACATTAAAGTCATTCCATAACCTAGATCAACTGGGACCAAGTATAGGTCCACACGCTACAACAATGATCTCCATCCACCAAGTCTCGAATATGATCACCAACAACATCCTGAAACTCCACCAGAAGTTGTACCAACACCACTTATGCAATTCATCAAAGATCTCCACCAAATGCTCTACCAGTGAAACCCACGTCGAAACTAGAAACCAAGCTTCTAGGCAAGCAGGATAGCATCCGATCACCAGACCAAAACCAATTGTCCAAATATGAGCATGAGTATCATGAACAAGGCAATTCCATCACCAAACTATACCAGAGCCTACCGGATCATGCTGGATCCAAGTTAACTAGAAACCACTCAACCTACCGGGACCGGAAGGGTATCGGCAAAGCATCCTAATAGCTAGTGTTGGCATCAATAAAAAAACATCAATGCAACACATAATCAATTCCACCAAATGGCCAACATATGTATGATGATGCTTATAAGTACTATGTGATGTATGTGCAATTCTTTCTATTTTTATGATGTTTTTAATGATTTGTTCATGCATGCTAATAGGAGATTGATGCAATACAATGCAGTGATGCTACTTTATATGATTGATATGAGATGGATGCAATGCAATGATCTAACTAAATGAATGAATGATTGGATTTTCTATATGAATATGTCTTAGTATGCAATGGTTACATGAGATGAACTAACTGTAGCGTCGTAAAATTGTGACACTTTTAATTTCGACTGCATTTGGGTCTTCACGATGGCGGCGCAATGTTGAACCTGAATGGAGACCCCGAAACCTGTTTATGACATCAAAAACTGCATCTTTCTGCACCTTGGCCTGATCCTCCTTGCACCCTACTGTCCCAGGAGGTGGGACCATGGTGCCCAGCACCCTGGTCCCTGGCCCTATTTTGGGCCTGGTCTCTTGTTGGGCATTGGGTCTTCAAGTTTGCAATTTGGAAAATAATGTTCCTAGGTCGGCCTAAGGTCAGAAAAATCAGTCTTCTAGCCCTAATTGACAAGTATATAAACTACATTTCCCCTCCCAAAAGGGGGCAGAAAAATATATGTGTGCAAGACATGGAAGCGATAGGCAAACATTCAAACATTCAAGCATTCAAGCATTCCTTCAAGCAATTGAGCATTCTAAGTCTCCATTCAAGGCTAGGTGTTGCATTCAAGACAAGGATTCAACCATTGAAGAGGAGACCACCTACAACATACAACATACAACATACAACATCATTACACCTTCACATGTAAGAATACAAACATTCTTACAACAAGGTATCAGTACTTGATTACATTACAAACACTTACATTTATAGCATTCTCATTTCTTGGTTAATTCCAAAAAACTGGGGTTTGACCTGAAGGCAAACCCCTAATCCCTAACCCCCCAATCATCCTCTCTTTTCTATGTGAAGGTTGCAGGTACGCGGCTGTAATTGAAGATCTGGAATCCTTGTGCAGAGATGAACAGATCCCCCTTCGTTTCGCGGATTTTTCGGAGGATCGTGTGCACCCCGAGCACCATCGTCCCCGACATTTTTTCTAAAATTTCGGGAGCTAGATCTTACTGTATTTTTCTGCTAGAATCCAGAATCTTGGTTGATTTCATCAATTCCAACACTTTCAAAATTAAAGTCAAAGTTGGTCTAGTGATTGCTTGGATTAAGGCTTATAATCATTCAAAAATTGTTGAAATTAAAATTTTGTGTTAAAATTGTGTTTCTTACAATCCTAAATCTAAAAAGTGTGTTGGCATTCATTCGAAATTTCAGTGCTTTATTCAAATTCTTGCAATTTGTGACTTTTGAAATTAAGTGTTTAATTGCAACAACCTTGATTTCCACTTTCAAAATTGAATTTTGCATGAAATTGAGTCAACTTTTAAATTTCAAAGCTTGCATTGCTTTTAGTATTCCCTCTAAAATCATAAAATTCAAAATTTCAATTTCCCTCTCTTTTTCAAAATTCAAATTTTGCATTTTTCAACAATCTTGGTAGGATTCAATTTTGAGATTGCAACTTTAATTTGGCCTATCTATAGATCGTAAAGTCACTCAATTTTTTTTTCAGATTAGCTTTAAAATCATCATAACTTTCATCCCTGAAAATTTTGAAAAAAGTTGCGAGGACCATGTGCACTCCATTCGCCACGGTCCCCGACATTTTTTCTGAAACTTCGGGAGATTGTCATGATTGCATTTAACAACTTAAATCCAGGAGATTGGCTGATTTTATTGAAATTTGCTACCTCTAAATTCGAAAATAAATTCAAAATTCAAGATCTCAATTTTCAAGATAACGATTAAAATTAAATGCTGCCCCCTTGGCCCTAATTTTCAATTGTGCCTACCTTTCTTGGAAGTTGTGTTTCTCCCTTCTTTCACAAAGTTCAAATTGGATAATCATTATCTCATCATTCAATTTCACCAACTTTATTTTCAAAATTCAAAATCTTCTCTCTCTCTCTAGTGCATGAGTTTTACAACAACAAGCCCTACTTACACTATTCCCGTTAGACGAAGCCTTAGAATTAAGTCTTTCCAAGGTTTAATTACCGAGGAGATGGAACCTAATTTGAATGGCCTTTTTAACAAGGACATGGGTAATTCCTCTAATCCTCTTAATGATGAAGAAGCTCTCCATGAGGTTTCTGTAGAACAACTTTCGAAATTGGATAACCAATTTGATGATTTTCAGCAATGGATGTCTCAAGAATACCCCGATAGTCAAGCTCTTTCATTAATTAAGGGTCTAAAACATATGGTTCAAAGTGATAAGAATCAAATTGATATTTTACGTAGTATTGCACACATTGTGGATTCGAATGTGATGCCTATGAAGAGTTGTGCCGAAACTTTAGGTTATACACAACCTCCTACTCAAGTCAATCATTCTACCCCTTTGACAACTTTTATTGCTAGTATACCTACTTTTACATCAAACATGATGACTACTTCAATACAAAACATTCCACCTATGATCACCAGTCATGGGGGCAATCCTTCTTCTTCAATCAACCCTCTCCCTTCATTCAATCCGACTTCCTCATTCATTCCTTCAATGAGTGTCCCTATTACATCTCCACAAATGAACATGACGCAAGGGGGCAATTCATTTAACCATTCCATTCCTCCTTGTAGTGTTCCTTCTTTCCAATCATCTCCTATGACTAACTATCATAGTGTCCCACCACCTTACTCTCAACCAATACCTTCTTTCAATAACATAATACCTCCATCACAATCTAACATGTCTAATATGAACTCTTCGACTGAAGTGACCATTAACAATCTTGCACAAACTGTCTCTTCTTTACAGCAACAAATTGCCTCTATGAATCAATCTAAGCTTAGTGTGCCCACATTTGATGTTGCGAGCCCACTTTCTCTTGACATTGTTCGAGCTATCCCCCCTAAGCATGTTGAAATCCCGCAGTTGGAACTTTATAATGGTAAAGGTGATCCTCTAACACATGCTAAGACCTTTCAAACAATATGTACCAATTTTGCTCATGACCAAAGGTTGCTTGCAAAACTGTTTACCAGAACATTAAGAGATAAGGCTCTACAATGGTATTGCTCATTGCCTTCTTATTCTATTACTTCTTTCCAACAACTTGCAAATGCTTTTATTCAACAATTTCAAAACAATATAAGTCCTAAAGTTACTTTGATTGATTTAATGCATTGTAAACAAGGTGTTAAAGAAAAAGTGACTGATTTCATTGGTAGATATAAGCATTTATGTGCTCAAATTTCTTTTCCAGTACCTGACAATGATATTCAAAGAATCTTTATTTCTAATTTACAAAAAGATATTAGAGAAAAACTTCTATTTTCTGAGTTTACTTCTTTCCAACAGTTGTGTGCAACTCTTCACAATTATCAACTGACTGTGAGTCAAATGGAACAAGCAAATCCTATGGCTCCGAGTGATAAGGGTGATAGTAGTCAACAACCATTTGGGAAGTTTAAACCGAAAAGAGGGTTCATTAAGTTCAATGAAAACATCACCGACAACAATGTGAATGCAGCATCAGGTGTGCCTCCTATTTCTAAGTTTTTCAAGAAAGAAAGAGAGTTTACTCCTTTGAATGAATCATTGCATAGTATTATGAATAAGTTATTGGAACAAAATGTGCTTACTCTCCCTCCTATAAAGAAAATAGATCTTGCAAAGATTAATTCACCCTATTTTGATAACAAATCTTTTTGTCAATTTCATCGTCAACCTGGGCATGATACTGAAAAATGTTTTGCTTTAAAGGGTAAAATTCAAGATTTGATCGATAATAATACTATCTTTGTTTCAGGTGTGAATGATAAAGGCAACACATCTGTAGCTCTTCCTAACCAAAATCTTAAGATTTTTACTAATCCATTACCTTCTCATACCTCTAATGTCATTGAGACTAATGATTCCTCTTTCTCACCTGATGGTCTTGTGTCTATGACTCCGAATGTGATTAACTTTGTGGAGCAGCAGAAAATCCCTAAAGAACCTTCCATCACATTTGATTCCAGTGAAACTATCAAGGCACCTGATGGTCCTTTATATATAGTTGCAAAATTCAAGAATACACCTTGCCGTGGAGTGCTTATTGATCCTTCTTGTATGGTTAATGTCATTACTAAAGAATTTCTTTTTACTTTGCAATTGAATCAAGTGATCTATGACAAAACAAATGTGGTTGTGAAACTATTTGATGCATTTTCTTCTCCTGCAATTGGTTCTATTACATTACCTATTGAGGTCCATAACAAATCTCTTGATGTGAGCTTTGCTATTATTCCATCATCCGAACAATTTCGTGTGAAGCTAGGCTATCTTTGGCTATCTTCCATGAAAGCTATTGCTTCTCCTATTCACAAGTGTTTGAAATTTCCCCATAATGGTGAAGTTGTTACTGTCAATCATAGTCTCTTTAAACCAGCTAAAAGAATTTCTAGTGTTCCTATTGATTATTTTTGGCCTAAACAATTTCAATCTCTTCCACCGTGAAGTGATCATCTTTTCAAATCCTATCAAAAGTGGAAAAAAGATATGATCCTATCTCTAAGTGAACCTAGAACACTCAAACTTGATATTCCTATCATTCTTGAGAAGGAAGTTCTTCCTTTGAAAGATAAAACTAATGTCTTTCCTCAAGAAGATTCCCAACCCATCCCTATGGATGTGACTATGTCTATGTCTAATAAACTTTCTAAAGATAGACCTATACCTCCTCATCATGAGGGACTTGGCCTCCTTCCTAAACCAGATATTCCTCCTTTATATGGAGCAGTTCCTCCTCCTTCCTCTTATAGAGAGAAGAGACCTTCCTCTTCTCCTATTGTCCAACCTAAGAGACCACAACCTAAACACCCAAGTGATAAGGATGAGAACATTCCTCCTCTTCAATCTTCTCAACTTCCTACTAAGACTAGACGAAATTGTTCTGTGCGTGAACGCCGACGAAAGCATCATCTTAGAGCTCGTGCAGCTGCTTCTCAAACTTTGCAATCCCCAAAAACACCTTCAGCTAGTATTATTCCATTTTCTCCTCAGCCAAAAATTGAGCCAAAATCTCCTAAACATAAGATGCATGATGGTTTTGATCCTGTGCGAGTTAAAGATCCTATTTTTATAAATCTTGATGATGATATAGATGAAAATGTTATTCATGATGAAAATATTACTCCTCTTTCTTCTGATAGTGAATATGAATATGTTGATATTGATAACCATTTATCTAACGAATTTTCTACAGCACTTATCCTAGCTCCTAGATGAGAACAATGTGGCTTGGAACATGAACATAGCCCTTGTTTGGATCTTGTGATAGCTCCATCTGCTATGTTGGATGTTCCTCCTCTAGCATGTTTCTTGCCTTCCCGAAATATTGATCAGCAAGATCGGGGGGTGGATGATGTGCTAGACTAGTTTCATTAGCATAGCAGTCTCTCTCCTCCTCTCTTGATCTCTTTTGTTACTTCTTCTATGTGTTATTCTCATTCTTCTATTTTTTGTCCTTAGTGTTGTCTACTTGAGGATGATGCAAAGCATTGGGATCTCTTTTGGTCTCTCTCATGTTGACTCAAAAGACACATGTGTTCCCTTCTTCTAGGTGACCTTCCTTGATTGGGGAATGAAGAACAATTATGCATACATACATATGATATACATGAATTATCATACAACATACTGACCCCAAGGAAAGCGAAGTCACCTCATGCTTTGTGTTTTGTGTCTATTATCCTTGGGTTTATCTCACACTTGGGGGCTAAATCTTTGTGAAAACATGCTCCTTTCCCTTCTCATTTCTTATGTGTATCACTACCTTAAAGCAATCACCCCCGATGAGGCATGTGCGATTTCTTGAATGTAGGGGGCATACACTCCGTTCATATCTCTTCAAGATACTTGAAAATTTCTTGGCGAACTTAGCTTTGCCTTGAAAATTTTTGGTATTTTTCTTGCATGACTCATAGTGAGGGAGCCTTACTACTAATAGTCATGGTCCCTTTTACTTTGTCAATCGAAGTCGTAAGATCCTTAGTCCACTGGGGGCTTGGTGTATCTTGCCTCCTTGACGTGGTGAAAGCCTTTCAATGTTGTTTCCTTGTACTTTACCGAAAGTATGGGCGTACACTTATACTCCCACTAAAGTGGGGACTAAATGTAGCATCATAAAATTGTGACACTTGCAATTTCAACTACATTTGGGTCTTCACGATGGCGGCGCAACGTTGAACCTGAATGGAGACCCCGAAACCTATTTATGACATCAAAAACTGCATCTTTCTGCACCTTGGCCTGATCCTCCTTGCACCCTGTTGTCCCGGGAGGTGGGACCATGGCACCCAGCACCCTAGTCCCTCTGGACCATAGCGCCCAGTGCCCTGGTCCCTGGCCCTATTTTGGGCCCGGTCTCTTGTTGGGCATCGGGTCTTCAAGTTTGCAATTTGGAAAATAATGTTCCTAGGTCGGCCTAAGGTCAGAAAAATCAGTCTTCTAACCCTAATTGACAAGTATATAAACTATATTTCCCCTCCCAAAAGGGGGCGGAAAAATATATGTGTGCAAGACGCGGAAGTGATAGGCAAACATTCAAACATTCAAGCATTCAAGCATTCCTTCAAGCAATTGAGCATTCCAAGTCTCCATTTAAGGCTAGGTATTGCATTCAAGACAAGGATTCAACCATTGAAGAGGAGACCACCTACAACATACAACATACAACATCATTACACCTTCACATGTAAGAATACAAACATTCTTACAACAAGGTATCAGTACTTGATTACATTACAAACACTTACATTTACAACATTCTCATTTCTTGGTTAATTCCAAAAAACTAGGGTTTGACCTGAAGGCAAACCCCTAATCCCTAACCCCCCAATCGTCCTCTCTTTTTTGTGTGTAGGTTGCAGGTACATAGCTCTAATTGAAGATCTGGAATCCTTGTGCAGAGACGAACAGATCCCCCTTCATTTCACAGATTTTTCGGAGGACCGTGTGCACTCCGGGCGCCATCGTCCCGTCAACTTTCGCTCAAACTTGCAGGACAACATCATCTCGACATTTTACTACTAATTTCAGGTTCGTAGCTTCATCCCGTGTCCCTATCTCCATCTACAAGTGAATCTTTCTTACTTTTACATACACTCCTAGTTCAATCCTTCTATCTACATTCTTTACAAAAGAGGGTATCCTTGATGTCTCAACCCTCGAAACTCATTTAGAATTCAGTCTTGCATTGTGTGGGATTGGATCTTGTGGGTTTCAACCCCTCTTTTGGATGTAAAGTCTCTCCTAAGTGAAAACCGTCAATCCTAGTGACCTCCTTTCTCTCTCATTGGAGTGGGGGAACACCTAGGGTTCGATTTTCCGCTTTACACTAACTTATCATGCAAGATGAATGAATTGATTATTTTTGTTATTGTCCAATGTACTTAATCACATAATAAGAGAGATAACACCATGTTGAAGCCTTTGGCCTTGGAAAAGATGAGTGTTGTGATCCCATGCAAAAAATGAAATACAAATCTATTTTAAAAATGCAAATGCAAAATGAAAGGCAATGCGGCGATCACACCGGTCATGTGGACATTGTTTTGTTTCATCATTGAGCCTTTAAAATGTGGGAAGTGGGTGCAAACATCAATGGTATAGTTGAACCATGATGACCTAAGCACTACTTTCTTGGGTTTTGATATTGCAAGTTATCACAAGCATCGAGGTATAATTGAACCAAGATGACCTAAGTGTTGCTTGCGTAAAACAAGCAGTATTAACCACTTCTATATGCAAGTCCGAAATGTCATCTATGATACTCTGATGATCATGTCCCGAGACAAATTTGCACATATTAATGATTAATTTACAGATAGCAGACAAGAAAATATCATGTTCCTTCCATGTTCCTCTAGTCAAATACATCCTGGAGTCACTAAAAAGTCATGATAGCGAAAAATCAAGATAAAATAGTTGAACCATTATTGTCAAAGTGTTAAAATCATTAGTCGAAAGATATCATCCATTGATATATGTTTGTCATGTTTAGACTGATATTTGATAGTTTATAGTTGATAATGTGATCATGTGTTCAATGTTGGATGTGTCTCAGTTTTCGCTTGACAAGTGTTGCCTAACTGTTGTTCTATCTGTTTGATTAAGCTCAAAACAATGAAAATTTTTGCCCTCAGCTAGGTTCAAGATTTTGCCCCCACTCTAGAAACAAACTTTATTATGACATATACAATGATCCAAACCATGGCGAGAAATCACCTGGGATGCCTGGGTATGTACAAAGGCTTTATTATGGATATGAACATCGTTGATGGAAATGAATGCAAGCGGAAGGATGCATGAACCAATAGATGGAAGAGCTAGCTGACAGATAGCGCCCGTTTGCTAGGTTTTCACCATCTATTTTTATTGCACTTTTCATATATTTGATTTTTTTTGTTGTTTTTCACTGTTTTCATTGTTTTTTGTATTTTCTGCTTTTTCACTATTTTTGGATTTTTCTACTTTTTCACTGTTTTTGGATTTTTCTACTTTTTCACTGTTTTTGGATTTTTATGCTTTTTCAAACATAAAACTTCTTTAGATGCATGCTATTTTTGTGTTCCTCGAGTTGATCCCCATCCTATGTTGATAACTGATATGCTCCTGACCCAAATACTGTTGTGACCACAAATAGACCCAACCGGTTTGGTTCAAACTTCCCTTTCTTTTCTCGATCTGACTAGTTTCATGGATTTTCCTTTAGCACTAGTTCCCCAGCTTGAAAGACCCATGGCTTGACCTTGTGATTATAACTTTGACACATTCTTTGTTGATATACCTTTAAATGAACAAAGGCTTTTGGTCTTCGTTCATGGATCAATTCTAACTCTTGCAATCTAGATACTCATTGTTCTTCATCTGGGATAAGGCCTTTTAATGATACTCATAGGGAAGATATCTCTATTTCTATTGGAATTATTGCTTCTAATCCATAGACAAGAGAGAAAGGTGTGGTGCCTGTTGGTGTGCGGATACTGGTATGGTAGGCCCATAGAGCAGGGTTCAATTGAATATGCCAGTCTTTGATAGCATCATTCACTATCTTTTTGAGGATTTTCAAAATAGTTTTGTTTGATGCTTCTGCTTGCCCATTCCCTTGTGGATAGTAGGGTGTGGAAAATTTGTGTTGGATCTTGAATTTCCCACATAGCTCTTGGACATCCTGATTCTTGGATGGTCGCCCATTATCAGTGATAATGGTCATGTGTAGTCCATAGCGACATATGATGTAGTTCAAGATAAATGCAACAATATGTTTTCATGTGATATTGATGAGAGGTACTGCCTCAATCCATTTGGTGAAATATTATGTAGCTACAAGGATGAATTTATCACCATTGGATGAAGGAGGATTTATCTTTCCTACTAGATCAAGACCCCATTGGCAGAAAGGCCAAGATTTTGCCAAAGCATGAAGTTCTTGTGCTGGTGCATGAATTAAATTTCCATGGATCTGACATTGTTTGCATGTTTTAGCTATCTGAAAATAATCTTGTTCCATAGTTGGTCAATAATAGCCCAAGCATATGAGTTTTTTGGAAAGGGTAAGACCACTTGAATGAGTGCCACAAATGTCATTATGGACTTTATTTAAGGACTTCTTATATTCTTCTTTCTTGAGACATCTTAAAAGAGTACTGTCTATACCTCGTTTAAAAAGGGTATCCACAACAAGAGTATAATGGGAAGATTGGCGAATAAAGTTTCTCTTTTGGTTTTTTGACAAATCAGAGGGAGGGTGTTATCTTTTAGGTATGTATAAGTTTGGCCATAGCGGGAGGAATCATGCCCAACAAGGTGATAGATAGTTTGGGGATCAGGACAATTATGAGTACGGTAAACCAACTCTTCCACCAGGAATTCGTAATGCTCTTGATTTTCCTGTGTCTGAAGTAGAGAAGCAAGTGTTGTCATGGTGTTTGCTACTTTGTTGTCATTCCTCGGAATCCGCTTAAAAGTTATTTCTACAAAATACTTCTTGAAATCATCTACCATTTTTTTATAAGGCATGAGTTTGTCATCCTTTGTATGGTAATCGTCATTAATTTGATTGATGATGAGCTGAGAGTCTCCAAAGACTTGAAGTTGTGTAATGTTCCATTCTATAGACATTTTGATACATGTAACCAAAGCTTCATATTCTACTATATTGTTGGTGCATGGAAAGCTTAATTTGTATGCTTTTGGAATTGTATGACCTTGTGACATGATGAATAGAATACCTGCTCTTGATCCATGTTGTGTATATGAACCATCAAAGTATAATTGCCTTTTTTTTGTGGTGATCGTTAGGATATTAGCATCTGGAAATTCAATGTGTAAAGGACAATCATCTTGAAGCGGTGCCTCTTCTAGTTGGTCTGCAATGACTTGCCCCTTGATAAATTTTTGGTCCACATACTCAATGTCAAACTCACTTAGGATCATGATCCATTTTGCTAATCTTCCTGTTAATGTTGCCTTATTGAGAAAATACTTCAATGGATCGATTTTAGCAATCAACTTGATGGAGTGAGATAGTAGATAGTGTCTTAATTTTTGAGAAGCAAAAACTACCGCCAAGCATGCTTTTTCTGTTGGTGAATAGTTGAGCTTGTATCCTACTAGTGTTCTGCTGATGTAGTAGATGGCTCATTCTTTTCATTCATTATCCTGTTGTGCAAGAAAAAATCCTAATGATACTTCGGTAGTTGATATATAGAGTAACAATGACTTTCCTATAATTGGTTACATTAGGATGGGTGATTGCATTAGATAGGTTTTGATCTTGTTGAATGCTTCTTCACATTGATGGTCCCACTTGAAATTAACATTTTTGTGCAATAGATGAGTAAATGGTTTACATTTATCTTCTAGTTGAGAAACAAATCTTCTGATTGACTGCAATCTTCCTTGGAGGGATCTAAGTTGACTGATATTCCTGGGAGATGCCATTTCCATGATTGCTTTGACCTTAGATGGATCTACTTCAATACCTCTAGCTGAAACAATGTATCCCAATCACTTGCTTGAAGTGACACCAAAGGCACATTTCTTAGGATTTAGCTGTAGCTTGTACTGTTCTAACCGATCAAAGATCTTTTCTAGTATCCCTATATGTTATTCTCTATTGTATGATTTGGCCAATATGTCATCGACATAGTCTTTCATGAATGTATGCATCATGTCATGTAATATCATTTTCATAACTCTTTGATATGTGGCACTTGCGTTCTTTAGTCCAAAAGGCATGACGTTCTAGAAGAAAGTACCCCACGGACATGTGAAAGTTATCTTTTCTTGATCTTCAGGTGCTATTTTAATTTGATTATATCTGGAGAAACCATCCATTAGAGAAAACATGGAGTGTCTAGTAGTTAAATCTACAATGATGTTAATGTTAGGCAAAGGAAAGTCATCCTTTGGACATGCATTATTAAGATCTCTAAAGTCTATGCATACTCTGATACTTTTATCTGGTTTGTAAATAGGAAAAATGTTTGATACCCATTGAGGATATGCTACAAGTCTGATGAATCCTACATCCAATAGTTTCTTTAGCTTTGCTTTGACCAAAAGAGCAATATGAGAACTAGTTTGGCTCCTGGATTGACATTTAAGTGATGCATATTAAGCTCTGGAACCAACCCTGGCATGTATGCATATGACCAGGCAAAATTGATTTGTTGTTGTTTGAAGAATTCCATATATTGTTGCATTTCTTGTTCTGACAAAGAAGTTGCTGGATGTAGAATCTTTGGTTTCTCTCTTGTCCCAATGTTAACTGCCTCTATTGGTTCGATCAAAATTGATGACCTTTCTTGATAGTACTCAGGTAAAGTGTCAAATCTCCCATATTCTGGTGCCTTGAGGAGGTTTTCACCATTAGATGCGTCCTTTCTTTTTACTTTTTCCTGGTCTAATGTTGCTAATAAATGGTTTTCAACATTAGACCTGATAGTGTTTTTTTTATTTTCCTTTTTGTGATTGGGAGATTTGGCACCCTCTTGACTAGAAGATGGGTTGTTGAAATTCCTAGTGAAAGTTGTTGTAGGTTTGACTGCACTAAGATATGCGGATATGGCATGGTCATTAGGAAAGGTATCAATGGAAGTATGTCTTTCATTTTTCCAATCAATAAGTTCACGATGGATTAGAGGTAAGGGGTCCTCAAGTTGAGATGTTTTGAGGATATCAAGTTTCATGATAGAGATGTCAAAGTTTTTGATATATGCTTCAATGTCTAGAATAGTACTCTCGTTAGAATGACCTCTTGCAAGTAGCTCTTGATTGTCCTTGATTAAGCCCAAGTCCGAATGGGATTCTAATTCAAGTGGTCTAGTTCCTAACGTTTGCTCTGCATACGTATGAACTACATCGAATCCTACGTCTTCTTCAAAGAAAGTTTCTTCAGTTGATTCTTCAAAATGATAGGAATCCCATTCCCATTCATTAAAATCTATCTCACTTGCATCTTGCAATCTATAGATTTATTCATATAGTGTTTGATTTGTTTCTTCTATTTTTCTTCCTATATCTTTTCTTCTCCCATATTCAGCTTCTTCTGGACTGAGATTGAGTTTTGTCAACCTTGCTATCAACTCTCCTTGATTTGTACTAGCTTCTTGTTTGTTTTGATTAAGAGTTAATGCTTCTTGGGAGGTGCCTTTAGTTTGTTTTTCTTGTTGATCAAAAGCTTGCTTCTTTTACCATTTCATGTTTGTTTGTTCTCATTGTTTGGCAGTTGTTTCTTCCCTTTCAATTGCAAGTTTTTCTTGTATGTTTTCATATTGATCTTGTTGTTGTCTAGAGGATGTGTTCTCTAGTGGAGTAACTTGTCCATACCCTAAGCCTTCTTTATATGTAGCCTGCTAAGTATGAGGTTGGATAGGCTCTGAGATACCTTCTTTTCTTTTTCCTATAGGACCCATTCCAGTGTATCCCATATTTTGAAGGATGTTAAATCCTTTTCCATACTTTTCTGTAGGTATTCTGACATTGTTGATCTTTTGTTGGACTTCTTCATCCTTGTATAGCCACTGTAGAACATTTTTGTCTTTTTTTTCCTTTGATAAGGTCCCAACACTAATAAATGCTCCATCAAATATTGGAAGATGTTTCACAATTGCTTTCTATCTAGAGTTTGATGGTTTTCCATAGGATTTAGGAGAAAGTGGTAATTGGGATAGTGAATATTCTTCGATCCCTCGATCTCTTAGATGCATTTGTTTTTGCATACTTGACAAAATTGAGGCAAATGATTTTTCCTTGGTTTGTGTGTTTGAAGATGATGCCTCCCTATTATGAGGAACAATGACCTCTTGAGTTGGTTTTAGATTACTACAGTACTGAAATGGATTTGAATCTACTAAGATCGTGATTTCCTTCCCATTGTAGGGAAATTTTAGGCATTGCTGATATGTAGACGGAACAACTTGTATGTCATGTATCTAGGGTCTTCCCAAGAGTATGTTGTATGATAAGTCCAAGTCTAGAACTTGGCATGCTGTGTCTTTCTGCAAAGGTCCCACTCTGATGGGTAATATCACAATTTCTTTAGAGGAACGCTCTTCTTCATCATATGTTTTGATGGTGATATTTTTTCGGGGATCAATTGCATCTTCTGAATAACCTAGAGCATGGACAAGACTCAATGAGAAAATGTTTAAGCCAACTCCACCATATATTAGGACATGTTTAACGTGCATCTTGTGAATGAGGAATTCAATATGCAAGGGAGTGTTATGGGGATGTTGCAAGGACATGTCATCTTCTTCGGTAAATGATAAGTAGTGAGGGGTTGTGAGGTGTCCCACCATGGTTTGGAATTGATCTATATCAAGATCTTTGGACACTGTTGTATCTACTAACGCTCTTTCTAGAATTTCTTTGTGTGCAGGTGAAAGCTTTAAAATTTCTAAGATGGATAATTGCGTGGGGTTTTTTTGTAGTTGATCCACTAGACTGTATTGTTTTGTTGTGGATGACGTGTTAGTTGTAGGACCCAACAAAACAACTTTGGCTTTGCTTCTTGTGATAACATGAGAGGGTTCTTGATGTTGATTCTCTTTAACCATGATCACATTTACCACATTGTTATATGCATGAGCATATTTCACCTTTGCTTTACCTTTACCGTTATGCATTGTTGATGATTCACCCTTCTCATAGTTAGGAAGTAGAGTTTTGAAAGCTGTGTGAGATTTGTTTGTCGTATGTCCATCCATAGTTATCACTCCATTATCAATAAAATGTTGGATGACATGTTTGAACCATTGACAAGCATCTATTTGGTGTCCTTTGTTTCAATGGAAATCACAATAATGGTTGTCATTCCACCAAGTAGGTTTTACCTTGGGTTCAAAGTTTCTTTCTTCTGGAAAGGTAATCAACTTGTTTGCAAGAAGTGTCTTTAATGCTGACCCAAGTGGTTCACCATTGTTTGTAAATTTCTTTTGAAAGAAATTGTTGAAAGCTGATTTTTGATGATTTTTGTTTTGTTGAGCCGCTGCTGAGTGATTAGATAAATTAAAAACCGGTTGCTTTGGTTTTACATTGTTGTTATCCACTATCCCATCATTGACAACATTTCGATCTTTCTTTCAAAATTTTGGCTTGTCATTATTGTTCTTGTTATTGTTATTAGGAGGATGAACTCCTTCTTTATATAGCTTTGAATCACCCTTCTTTACCATAGCTTCCCCCATTTTGATTCCGTTATCAATCATTTTTTCAAAATTTTGATGACATTGCATTTTCAGATTATCTCATTTGATCGTTTAGGTTGTCAATGAATATATCCATTTTCTCGTATTTTGGCACTATACGAGGATATCATGAAGCTAACTGTCTCCATCTCTATAGAAACATCATGAAAGGTTCTCCACTCTTTTGTTTAGTATTACATAGGTGAAGCATTGTGAGCTCATTTTGAATGTTGTAAGAGTATTGCGAAACAAACTTATCCACCAATTCTGTGAATGATCTAATTCCAAGTGGAATTTTGGAGAACCATTCCATAGCTAGTCCACTTAAGCTCTTTGGAAATAATCTCATTAGGTATGTATCTTCATGTGCAAACTCCATAGTCATCATGAAAAATTATCGTATATGATCTTGGGGATTAGTGCTTCCATCATATTTATCATATCTCGAAGTTTCACAACCTATAGGAAATGGTATCATGTTTAGATTTTTGTTGAATGGGTAAGGAAAAATTTCCTGAAGCGAATATCTTCTAACTATTCCTCTCTGCATATCTTGAATCTATGTTTGTAGCATTTTTATTTGTTGTGTAAGAGATGTGAGAGGATTATCCACATGATTTATTCTTGCATAACCATGAGTTTGCACTCTACTATGATCTTGGTCTCTTCTCATATCATCCTGACTCTTTCTTGTGTCCTCATTAGATTTGACGTTGTTGAGAATTTCTACGTCATCCTTTTTTGGGAATGGAATTTTTCTCATGTTAGATTCAATGACAGTCTCAAAGACACTAAGAGGGGGGGTGAATCAGTGTCTAACCGGTTAGTTAAATATTTGAACTTATTTATAACTTTGTAACCCAAAACAATGTACTAGTAAGCAAGAAATAGTGCAGTAAATAGAAGTAACAGAGACAACATAAATGCACACCATAACACAAGATATTTTAACGAGGAGATCCGGTGTGGGAAAAAACTTGGTGGGATTTGTGACCCACAATATTTACTGGCCAATATGAATAAATACTACTTACAATAGGGGCCTGCAAATGTAGGAAGGCCAACTTCCTGGAGCGCACTACACAAAAGAGTCTCATTGACTACAATATGGATATTTAAATCCAATACAATGTACTGCTCAAAATAGCATCTCAAATGCCTCGTTCAGTACTAGTTTAAGCTCAGTTAGATACCTTAACTAAAACCTTCGTTGTCCACTATATTACCTCATACAATAATCTCCTATTCATTATATTCTACCATCTTACAATGTGACCTATGAGATCTCATACATATATGAGTCTTTACAATATACCAAGTTGGCTTACAAATAATTAATTACATTTACAATACAATTCTTATAAGCAAAAATTTATCCCATGTCGGCCTGATTGCCGGTATACTTCATTTCCAGTGTAGAATGGCAAAAATCTTGGGGGAGTGTAGCACCAGAGTTTGCTAACATTAAGAAGTATTTTTCTTTTTCTCAGTCCAATATTTTCTCCATAAATTTATCGAATTTAGGATCTTGTTTGATTTCTCTGAGATGTTGTTTTGTTATTTCCTCTTCTTCTTGTATTTCATTTTGCTATTCCATGTTCCTATAATCTTCAGCCATTTCAAACGCTTCTATTTTTGTTTCTTCGATCTTTCGCCTCTGAGCCTTGGTTAAAATGGGCATACACATGTTCTGAATGTTTTGTGAGGTTTAAATATTCTATAATATGTCGTAATAAGTGATCAATTGTTGAGGTAAATATTATAGATGGATAAGACACGAAATGATCTTTTCAAGTATTTGCTTGTTTGCAAGTTTTTCGATCTTAGTTTTGGAGTGAAAATTTTGTGATTTTTGATATGACCAAGTTCAATAGGAACGATATATCCTATGATAGAGAATGAGGTTAATCTGATCAAGCATTGCAATTTTGTGATAAAGGATGATAGATCCTGATGAGAAACTATGTTTGAATGATCAATTTATCAAAGAAAAATGTGATGTTTCACTTTAAGATGTTAGATCTTGAACTTGTTGGAGGTGAATACTTGAGAACCTTAGTGTGTCTAGCTTTGAATCTATTTTGATAGAAGATAACCTGACTGAGTGACTCAAGAAGATGACCTAGTCTCTATGTTTGACTGTATGAGAAATGGGTTGTTTTTGTTTTCTGATTTTGTGCAGTTTACCAGAAACACTGACAAAATGAACAAAAATGTTGCTATATTGACCAAAATCGCTAACAAACTAACTAGAAACGCTGAGGAACAAACCAAAAATGCTACTATACTAACCAAAAATGCTAACAAACTAACCATAAATGTTGAGGAACAGACCAAAAACGCTGCTATACTGACCAAAAATGTTGAGGAACAGACCAGAAACGTTGCTATACTAAACAAAAATGCTATTTTGTAATGCAGTGACTCTAAAGTTCAAAATAGTAATGTTTAGACTCAGCAAATTTGGTGTTTGAACTTAGGAGATTGTTATTTTGACCCAACTTTATGATTTTCAGACTTAGATAATTGATATTTAGACCTAGCAAGTGCAAACTAGGAGATCTAGTGTTGAAACATGAGCAATTTGACATTCAACCCAAAAGAGTTGTTGATTAGACCAAGGGAGCTGACATTTAGACCAACAGAGCTACTGTTTAGAATAAGAACTCTGTTGTTTATACCAAGAACTCTATTGTTTATAGCAAGAGAGTTGTTGTTTGAACTAGAATCTCTATTGTTTAAACCAGAAACTTGACTGTTTAGACCAGGAGAGTTGTTGTTTAGACTAGAAACTATGTTGTTTAAACCAAGAACTTTGAAGTTTGACTAGTGATGTTAGAACTTAGACAATGGTTATTTTGACCCCAAGAGTTGATGTGTAGACTAAGAAAATTGATTCTTATACCTAGCAAGCTCAACCTTGGAGAGTTAATGTTGAAATATAAGAAAGTTAACATTCATATCAAGAGAGCTGATGTTTGGACCATGAGAGCGACTATTTGGACCAAAAGTGTGACTGTTTGGACCGTGAGAGCTGTTGTTTGGACTAAAAACATGATGGTTTGAACTGTGAGAGCTATTGTTTGGACTATGAGAGCTACTGTTTGGACCATGAGAGCGACTGTTTGGACCATGAGAGCTACTGTTTGGACCATGAGAGCGACTGTTTGGACCATGAGAGCTACTGTTTGGACTAAAAGTGTGACTGTTTGGACCAAAAGAACTAATGTTTGGACTGAAAGTGCAACTGTTTGGACCAAAAGAGATACTGTTTGGACTGAAAGTGCGACTGTTTGGACCGTGAGAGATACTATTTGGACTGAAAGAGCTAATCTACTGTGAAACTTGTAAATTTGACAATTTAAAGTTTGAGTTTGAAATTTTTGTTGTATTTCAATGAATGATATCTTGACTTGAATTACAAACACAGAATTCAGATTGTATTTTTGTCCCAAAGGACACATAAAGTGTATGTTCAAAAATCTTTAAAGAAAGCCCAAGTTTTCATGGGTTTTGAACAATTCAAAACACATCATTCAGTCTATCCTAAGGAGATTAGCTTCATTATTAGTTCTTAGCCCACACTTGGTACCCTGTCAGCTCACACAGCCTTGTCAACCCCTAAAGGGCACCCGTGTTTTTGCCTTTAAGAGAGCTAGTGGAGTCCCATTATGAGCCTAGCAATAAGGTCTCAAAAGGGGAGTTCACACATACACTCAAGAGGGACATATGGTGAGTGTCTTAAGGAGAGATTCTTCTGCCTCCATGCACTAAGAATTTAATAATTTTCGGAGGTAAACCGGGTAACTTCTAATTTAAATTGGAACTAGTAAGGGATCCATTTGGCACGTCGGGGTATAAACTCAATTAAGAGGTCTCCCAGCCTTGAAAACCAAGGTTTGATATACCTGAAGGTTTGAAGGAGAGCTATTCCCGAGCACTGTCATTGACTTGATTTTCATCAAATCACATTTATTTTATAGTGGGTTGGAGTAATTGGCATTAGTCATTCCCACTTGGGTTGTTCCCCTCTCACCGACCTTAATGGCTTTGGCCTTATAGGCTCCTCGGGAGGGCAGACCCACCAAAGATACGCACTATTGAAAAGAAAAGATGAGTCTATCTTTTTGATCACCTAAGAAAGGTGAGAGCATACATGCCTATCATCAAAAACACATAAGACATGTTTGTTCATTTCCATTGTAAATAGTCTATGTCCCTAACTTAACAAAAATAAGTGCAAAATCTCACGGCTATAAACAAAGTTAGTAGTTTATATTGCATTCTTTGACGGTGAAATGGTTTATGACTCTGGCCTCTCACAGTGAAATAAGTATCTGCAAAACCAATAATCTGCAAATTAGGTTCGGGAAAATGAAAGTCCAGAAGCAGAAATAAGAAATGCAAAATACAACATTCAAAAATTCAATAAAAATTTGAAAACGCCATAATATGTGCCAACAACGTTGCCAAATTGACTAAAAACACTATTCTGAACACCAAAAATGTTGCTGAATTGACCAAAAACGCTGCAGAAATGACCCAAAAAACTGTTAAACTGACTAAAAATGTTGTCAAATATACCAAAAATGCTAAGGTACAGACTGAAAATGCTGAAGTAGAGAAAAACATAAAAACAGAGTTGAGAAATCTCCCATAAACGCCATTTGAGGTGTCGGGACGCTACAATAGAGACCAAGAGCGTGATTCGGGAGCCCGAGAGAGCTAATATGCACATCGAAAGAGCTACTCAACCTGTCAATGAAATTTCCTGCAAGCAAGCTTGTTAAAGATCAAAGGGGCTAGGCCCCATGATGGGCGCCAATTAATGTGATGCTAAAAATGTGGTAAATAGGAAAGGCATACACATATAATGAGATGATAAAACATAATGGAAAGCTTAATTGAAAACTTAATTAAATATGCAAACCATAAGCCTCCCTTGAAATGTTCCATTTTCCTCTATTCATGAGTACCTTGAAGGTGTTGGATTGTTTGGCTCTTAGTGGAGCAATGACCTCCAAAGTGGCAACACAAGAGTTGAGTAGCTACTTCATGATTGATTGTGCAAATGATATGAAATGCATGATCTAAGAAACTAGATTAACATGCTATGATTAATCCAAAATGATAATTTATAGATAATTGAAATGAAAATTACCTATAATAATGATGCTAAAACTATGAATGCAAGGGATCCTTATTGCTCCAAAATGAGGAGTATTGAGGAAGTTGGAGAAGAGGCTAGAGGAAGGGACACTTGTCATCTCTACGGTGACAAGTGTCAAGGATCCTTGCTCATGAGAGGGAAAGTGTCCAAGGGAGGAGACATGTGGCAAAAGTGCCATGTGTCTTAAGGGGAGAATATCCACACCATAAGAGGTTAGGATAAGGAGGTTAGTATAAGGAGATTAGGATGTGCAAGCTAGGATAGGGTTAGTTAAACCTAGGGTTAGGTGGAATGGGTTAGGTTAGGTGGTTAAAAGTTAGGAGCCATGTTCTCATTTGAATTTAGAAATTGAAATAATTGGAAAATGGTAATTAATCTTAACAAACTTGAGTTTGTTAATCTTAATTTGAAACTAGAAGAATTGATTAAAATGAGGGAAGGATTAATTAATCAAAGGGGGATATGAAATTAACTATATAAATAAATCATGTAGATTTATTTACTAATAGATGAATAGAGAAATTAATCAAATTTCTTGTGAATTCAATTAATTGGGAAGAGGGATTAATCAAATAACTGTGTATTTAATTAACTATCTTCAGACCATTTTTAGGTGTATACAACTACCACCATGCTTTACAAAAATTATATTAATTTTAATAATTTTATGTTTGATACTTTTCCGAGCACTTTAGACATAGAAATTCCTCCCATTGTAATGACTCACACTAAGTCAATTGTAGTTTCTTATGTCCCACAACAAGCCATTCCAATCTAAACTACAGTAGCTTGCACAAGAGAAACTTCTACTCTTCCTCCTAGGTTGCAATCAGTTACCCCAAAAAGAAAGAATCAAGTTATCTCCCTAGATGACTTTGATTTTGAGCAATTGGAACCTCCTAAACCCAAAGGTGTCAAGAAAGCAAAAACCCTTTTGACGATTAGGGTGGATGAATCAAGTAACAAATATGCAAAAGTTGACATTCCATTGCAAGGCAAATCAAGAGATGAAATTCAAGATACAAATAATGTAATAAGGAGGACTGACCTTGGAAAACAAACCCATGAAAGTGTCAAGGAAGATTCCCAATCAACACTTGAATATTTCATCAAGAGATATGATAAGGATAAAGAAATCAAAGACAAACTCAAAATTCAAGTTGAACAAATTACTTTTGTGTTATACAAGACCACTCGATCTTCTCAAATGGTTGAACTATTTGGCTACTCCATTGATAAACAAATTGTAAAAAAGGTAGAGAGAACTATAGTTCATGGGAAAGCTATGGTAGAATGGGCAGATATGATGTTGTCTCAAGGAACTCATCTTTTGAGTTCTACAACCAAATTGTTGAATAACCTGGGTAGTGTGAGATATCAGTTGGATCAAACACTTGATCATTTGTCACAAGAAATACAGGTGAAAGAAAAGGACCTTGATGCTTGGCTTAAGTTTGAGGATTTTAATCTAGATGTTCTTGTTTACAATGAAGTCATTCCCACTCAGTAAATATATATTGAATAATGGGAAACTTTGGAGTACAAAATAGACGTAGGAACTATTGAATCTATCATTTCCTTTGTCTCCACTATCACCTCCCTCACCCTAACTATCTTTCTTCTATCTCATCCACCATCCTATACGACCAACAATAGGAACTATTGAATCTATCAAAGGAGTAGGCATATTTGTTTCCCACCATATGTCATACTTTGGAGTAGTATCGACATCAATCACTCTTGACCCCCATCCCCATTGTACCGAAAGTAGACTATCAAACTCTATAGATGCAACCTATGCACTGATACAAGGGCCCCATTCTGATACCTCCGCAGCTGAGCGAGAAAATAAGTTTGTTCCTTGAGAAACACCTGTAGCTCTGCAAACTGTCTAAGAATACGGTCCAACACCTACACATCAATAATTTGTTGTGACCTCACAATCTAGCCTATAAAGTATCTCTATTGCAAACAATATGGCAAATTATGTGCACCATTTGCTCATTTGGGGCAATCTTTGTATGGACTCCATATGAAAAGTTGTAGAATATTGATCCCATGTCGCCAATATAAGGTGTAACGCATATGCCTCTAACGAACTACACCTAAATATTTGTAGGCGTAAGGTTGCTCACCCTCTAACTATACATGATCAACCAGTGTGAACACAACTTAATTCTCCCAAGCCCACACTTGAAGGAGTGTTATCCCACAACTAATAGACTAATCACCTAGATAAACTACCATGTGAAGCGAATAGTACAACATGACAAGAATGCAGGAACCACAAGCATAAACTCAACTATCAAACATCATCCCATACAGACCTTGACACCAACTGATAGGAAAATCATGATTCCATGAATCCAAACTGATTTGCCAACAATCAAGCTACAAATAATTACACTAATCTTATCATATGTCCTTATCATAACCCCCCATCCTACCTCATAAAGAACCTCTATACCTAGCTCATTCATCTCACATTCATACATCACACAATGTTGTGATCACTACGCAACGATCATATGTAACCCTCTCCCCATGAATCGGAATGTCTAGTATATGCTACACATCATCTAAAGTCACTAATGCCTCTCTAGTGGGTAAATCGAAAGAGCTCATCTCAAGGTGCCACCACTTTGCAAGTGTTGTAATCAAACCCCTATTGGTTGTAATCTCGTTCATATATCAAATGTAATAAAGATGAACATAATAAAAGAAATTTCACTCCTCCTCATCCAGTTGGCAATGCAAGGCAAGGCCCTTATGCCTATTCTCTTGTGCACCAAGGAGTAGGAGAATAGTTTACAAATGCAATTTATTGTCAGCTTAAACCTATCAAAATCCCTAATTGACCAAGTGCAAATACTTAAGTGCAAGCGTAATTGCCAAATAAGACTAATTGAATAATTGCAAAAATATATTAACATAAATGTGATAGCCTTACACAATTGCAAAATTTTAATAACAAATGTGAAACACAGTGAATAGTTGCAATACTCTTTTGTACGATTCCAAAAATTCATGCAAACAGTTGTGAAAATAAATAGTCAAATGCAAAAAAATTACAAATGTGAAAATCTATGAACACTTACAAAATACAATTAGTAGTTGCAAAAAAATTGAACAACAAATGCGAAACTCTTAAAAAATTGACATCTAGCACAAAATTTGAAATGAGAAATAAATGTCAAAATTGATGAGTACAAAGGAAGTACTTACCTCAACACCTGAGCCTGCTAGTTGACCAAATGCCTTGACTCACTCTAATAGGTTCTAGCTGCGCCCAATGCTCACCATTTCTCCTCAAACACTCAAGTTTCACTCTGAAAATTATAATCTCCAAGGATGCAAATAGTCAAAATGAAGCCCTAGATTCCTATTTATAACCAAAATCGAGACCTAATTAGGGTTTTTAACCATGTTGGTTGCAGTTAAATTCAACTTCAAATGCCTTGTAGGTCAATCATATGAGATTGAAACTTCTCAAAACTGCATATTTGAGATCTTGGTCACATTATCGTTAAATTGGTTTTCACATTATAATTTTTTGACCAATTTCCCAAGGGGCCACAATTATACCCTATTATTCTCGAGGCATATGGGGCATGTTTTTCTTGATTATTCTTTGAAATAATGCCTAGAAATGTAGTCTCAAAGAGTAGCAAAATGTAGACACTCAAAATTGTCTCACATCTGGATTATGTCAATATCACTAATTATTCTTTCATGTTAATTTAATATTATTTAATTAATCTAATTTTATTCTTCTAAGTCAATATCCCCCTTTTTCATCTCAAATTAATTATTCATTTTCCTTCTTAATCATTCAATCAATTAACCCTATCCCCTTTAAACTAATCAAATAATTTTATTATTTAATTGATCTCAATTTCATAGTTTAATTAAATGACCTTTATTGTTTAATTACAATCAATTTCTATTTTCCCATAATTAAATAATTATTTAAATTATTTAATTAGGTCCTCTAAGTTAAATATTTTTTAAATTTATTTAATCTAATTTTCCCTTCATTTTGAATTGACCAAATTCCCTCTGAATTTTAATTCAAATTCATTTCTCATTAATTTCAATTTCATTTCATTTTTGAAAACCCAAATGCAAGTCAAATGACATTTCCTCCAAATTTCCTACATCACATGTCAAAATACCTAACTGACACTGACTTTCAATCATCTTTCAATCAACTTTTTCTAACTAATCAATGGATTTAGTCTGTGAATCAATCAATTCTCTTAACTAATAAATCAATTTTGTTCAACTCCCAATCATGTCACTTAATTGTTCGGTCATGTGAGTAAGTCTCTGAATCATATCCAATCAAGATGAGTAATTAACTCCCACCAACCTGTCTCATTTAAGCTCTATCATTGATCAATATTGTTCCCAAATCAATCTCAACCATTGAATCAAACCTTTCAAAATCTATAAATTCAATGTCAATCCTCCCTTTTCTATAACCACGGTCTTCGTAATTATTGTGCCAATAACATTGCAGGTATCTTCCAAAGTGTAGCTTTGAGAGCCACATTCCCGCAAGAAGCAGAAGGACATTGGAGAGCAATGTTACTGGAGTTGATATTGGTTTTATTGCTTTATGATTTTACACTTTCATATTGATTTTGATTTTTAATTGTTTGTTGAGTTATGATTGAATTAGTTAATTAGATAAAGTTTTTGTGGTTGCCTATTGATCTAATTGACATGCAAATTTTCTATCGTGCACACTTAGACATATTGTCACATGGACTAAGGGTTGTAACCTAGAATCTAGTTTGTAGATAGCAAAGAGGGATTCTATTAGATAAGGTACATTAATGAAGTTCATGTTTGGATTGATGCTATTTTTGTGTCTTGACTAGGGAGACAAAACTTTCTAAACTCTAGGATGAGAGTAGTCTCCAAGTCGAGTAAGAGGTGAGTGAACTTATGACTTTTGAAAAATAAAACTTTGGCCAAAGTGTCATATTTATCACTACACGTGACTACTCAGTTAACAAGTGTCATCTGAACATAGATCTCACAAATTGGTCATACTTAGTTAGAAGATAGTCTAAAGTAGTATGGTTAGAATGAGATATGTGGCACATGACACCAGTACTCAAATGGCTTGAGAGAGGTCCCCTTGTTTATACTCTTCATGAAGGATAGGGCCACTTCCAATAGGAAGGTGTGTGGGAAACCGTTGGTCTGTGGTTGGAGGATTAGCACCTAGATCATGATCTCCCTCTTGTAGTTGACTAGATGAGGCTTGTGAGATAGATACAGGATTCCTAAGTAGGTAACTTTGGTGGTTTGTGTTTATGCCATGTAATCTATTATATTTTCAATTCAATGAAAAGAAACATTACCTTTTCATAAATTTTCATGTGAATACATTTATGCATTTAGTTAAATGATTGTTTTAAATAAAATAAAAAAATTCATAATTTACTACCTTTTTGGTCTTTAACTTATGAAAAGTAAATTGAGTTTAGGTCATTAGTGTTTAGTTCATCAGTCGTTACAATCAGAGCAAGATGACGTATTGCATACAAGTTTCAAAAGATCACATAAATAAAATAAAATATAAACATATGAGCCACTATTTACAACAAAATACTTGTCCAATAACTAAGAATTTCCTCCAAAAACATGTGAATTTCAAAATTTGGAACCTATGGGAAGTACTTCGTTATGAATTAAGTAACAATGAAAGTTGAGAAACATAATGGACATCAATTCCCTTATTGGTAGTTGGGATCCCTTTGAGATGAGTGTTGAGAACTTTGTAATGAATTTTATCTCTTACACTACACATGACTAGCTAGATATCATGCCTTAGGCACTACGAGGGAAGGGGCATTGGAAATCAAAAGTTTAAATGTACTCATGAGGTAGAATCTAAATTTTGAGAATACTGATTTAGTAAAAAATATATTGCTCAATAGAAGTTCCTAAGAATTCCCTCGAGGAAACCATGGATATTAAATTCACTTAATATGTTAAGAGATGACATATAATGACTTCTCAACTCTTCCATAGCTTGGACACATGCATTTCTTTCTCTTGGCTCAAAATTTCCTTTATATCTTCCACTTGCTTTCATAGATTCAGTAGTCTACTTATTAGTTAAAATCTAGCTCTTCAAATTTCCCAACTAAATTGTTGCTCATCCTCAAGATATTTTTTTGTCTAGATTTGCTTAATTATCTTCAACTTATGTAGCTTTTTTTACAACTATAATTATATAGGATTCAAGTTCCCTAATTTCATCTTTGAGGTCTTTATCATTTTTTCCACTTTAGCTTAATTTACTTCTTATTATAGTTCCTCTCCATAGATATCAAAGTAGTGTGCACTACTTGAATTCCTTCCTATGGGTATAATACCCTATCTTGTGCTCTTTTTTACTTAATGCTAACACTTGTTGTCTCATTTTGATAATCAAGTGGTCCCATATATCCTTTGGGTTGTCTATGAGAGGGAGAAATATACAAAATATATTGCATCATAACTTTATTTGTACCCTCTTAGAAGTTGGATTAGTGTCTTATTATCTTTATATTTTTTTATTTTTTTTAGCCCTCCACCTATGTTTATTGCATTCATAGTTCATAGAAAATGGGTTCCATTACAATTTTGAAACCTAGGGTATTGAGTAAACCTTGGAGAGAATATTGAAACAATTTGGATCATTTGAAGTATAGTGAGAAAAGAGGTGAAAACTTGAGGGTTTTGAATCTACATAAACTAGGGAGGTGAGTATGATGGTAGAGAATCCAAGATCACAAAGGGTGTAGGAAAAGGCACTTGTAAAAGTGATATATGATAGCCTTTATTTAAGGTAAATTATAATATTGGTATTTGGTATTGGTCCACTAAAGGAGGAAACTATGATGGGGAGTATTGTAGAGGAAATTGGAATTGCAAAGGGCATTGCAGGAATTGTTGCTATAGGAGACAATGAGTGGTTCTTGGGACAAAACATTATTATAAGGAGAAAAAAGGGGAAGAGAGATGGATAATATGCAATGGAATGGGATTGATTTTTGTAGATAGGAAATTGGAAATCATCAAAGCAAATATCAATATTAGTCATAGCTCAATCACAAAAGCTCAAATGCAATGATCAATCCTAATTACATCCAATAGAGATATGAAAACAAGATATTCAAGATTGAAAACTTAGGCAAACCAAATGCAGACTTGAATGTCTCCTTCATGTGACTCCATTGTCCTTCTTTCTTCTTCAAATAGCTTTGTTTGTGGATCTCACCTACAAGTGCATACACATGAGATGAAAGCAAGTAGACAAGATAGTAGCGCAAGAATACTCGAAGCGTGATTGATTCGACAAAGTGATTCGAAAAAGTGATTAGTTGGGATTGAAGAAAATCATCCAATTTATACACAAATTGGAGAAAAGATCAAATTAGCATGAAGAGATTCAAATGGAAATTGCAAATCAAGAATGTCAATTATGACAAATTATGACAAATTTGCACTTTCTATGCAAAATTGATTGATTGGTAATTCATGACAAGATTATGACAAATTTCTATGTCAAAATTGATTGATTGTCAATTATGACAAATTGTGACAAATTGAAATGTCATTCCCATGAAATTAGGAGAAAAATAGGAGGAAATTGAATTAGAAATTAGGAAAATTAGAAAATTGGAAAATAGGAATTTGGAAATTAGAAAATGAGGAAATTAGGAATTAGGAAATTAGAAAATGAGGAAATTAGAAATTGAGGAAATTAGAAATTGATGAAAATTAGGAAATTAGGAATTAGAAGAAATTAGGTAAATAAGGTAGATTAATTAATAATTTGTCATTTATTAATTAATTCACAAAAAGAGGAATAATTAGTTAGCCAATTAAATTAAACATTTAATTGTGACACGAAGACCTAGGATAAATAAATAAATAAATAATTTAACCTAGAGGGAGAAATGACAAACAGGGTTAAATGAATAAAATCATGAAACCCTAAAAGATGAATTAGAAATGGAAGGATGACAATTAGGTCCTGATGAAGGATAATTGATTATCTATTCGATTTGATCATGATTCTGACTTAATAAAAGACCAATGCCGACAAACGATTTGATTAATAAATGTGCCAATTGATGAGGAACAATGACTAATTGATCCAAATTGACACAATTGAGAAAGACGATGATTGATGACTAATTGATTGCAAAAATGACAAAATTGACAAGAAGACAAGGATCGATGACAAAATAGATTGCAAAATGACAAGATTGAAAATGTCAACGATCGATGACAAATCGATCATAAGACAACAAGATTGATGACAAATTGATCAAAAGACAAGGATCGATGACAAATCGATCGCAAGATAATAAGATTGAAAATGACAACGATCGATGACAAATCGATCGCATGATGACAAGATTGATAAGAGGACAAAACCCTAATTAGGATTGATGATGTCCAAAATGATGACAAATGAATACGCACATTGATGCGACAGGATAAGATTGACCAAAATCATGATTAAAGATTGTTATCAACAAGACCGAATTTGAGAGCAAGACAAATGAAGAAATGCAGAAGAAAGACTCGATGCTCGCAAATGATAAAGACCAAGTGCGAATCATAGGAGAAATGTTAATGTGATGCAAAAACCCTAAAATACGGCAATGCGCAAATGTTAAAGTATGATTCCGCAAGCGTTGACCATTTTTAGACGTCTACATTTTGCCCCTCTTTGAGACAATGTGATTTTTAGCGTTGTTTCAAAGAATGATAATGAAAATGCCCCAGACAACTGACAATGACATATGCATGCCCCCTCAAGGAATTGGCTGGAAACATCTAGAAAAGAGGCCAATTGATCGATAAGAATGATAAAACATGATAGGAGCAAACAGACTGAAAATCAGAGATCAAATGCATGAAGGACAAGCAATTAAAGATGCAAAAGACCATGACCAACATAAGATGAAGAGGGTGCACATCCATCTATGCACTGACAAAGATCTATAAATGAGACAAAGGGAGTGAAAAGTGCTCATTTGCACTAGCCAAAGAGGAGAATTTGTTGCTCTGGAAAAGGACACTTGCAGAGAGATGGCGAACATTCCAATGGCAGATCACCTCAGAGAACATGTACGCACATACAGATGATTGGATGATGTGGGAGTAGCGGTATGTATCTCAAAAACCCATATCTTCAATTTTATGAATTTGACTTGCTTGCGGGACATTGCGGGGCCCACAGGGAATACAGAAACTGACTTCTGCGCTTGTGTAGGGTGAATTCTGTGCTTGTGTAGGGTCTTCTGTGCTTGTGTAGGGTCTTCTGCACTTATGTAGGGGACACAGGTGCAGGTTATGTTACACAGGTGCAGGAGTGAGCACACAGGCGTAGTTGTGCATTGGCAACCCTAATTTGGTCAAAATTGGCATGCGAATGATCCCGAAAAGGGGGATAAGAATAGGATAGGTCAAAATAGAGTAAAAACACCTTGATTTGGACATGAAACAAGGAAATGAAAGTTGTAGGAGAAAACCCTAAAACTAACAAAATGTGCCCCAATTGTGATGCAGAGTCGATAGTATCCATTGATCATGCGGGAGAACCAACCAGACTACTTCATGTTACGACATAGACTCAGGAGCACGGACAGAGATACATTAGCAGGACTTGGAATGTACTATATCACATTCATGCCCAAGATTAGGGAAAAAACAGGACTACTTACCACATTGGCAGAGCGATGGCATTCGGAGACTTCCTCTTTCCATCTGGCGACTGGAGAGGCGACGGTGACACTAGAGGATGTATGGCGTATCCTCCGCATTCCGATTCATGGAGAGATGGTAGAGTATGACCTAGTGACAGGGAGAGATGCATTGTGCAGATTATTTGAGTGTGACATAGATGATATGGATATCGTAGAGAGGGAGATTGGCTGGGAGACCATGGCATCAGAGTATGATCGATGATATGTGGTGATAGCAGTGGTGATAGCATGCCTACTAGCAGCGGACAGACTAGGACATGGACTCCCTATTGGATGGGGAAGAGTGATAGAGAAGATGGTGACAGAGGGGACGGTTTATGCATGGGGACCATGTGTACTGACTATGATGTATTTTCAGCTGCATCAGATAGCATATCAGAGAGTGCAGACTTTGAGTTGTGGAGTCACATTGCTACAAGTATGGGCATTTGAGCACATAGCCATATGTCGACCAATTGTAGAGAGATAGGTATTACCACATCGACCATATGTGTACTGCTATGGGGGAGCACTGAGACAGGGTCCGTTTGGATACATATTGTATTGGCGACACGAGCTAGATAGACTGAGAGAGTTCACATGGAGGCCATATCGAGATTGCCCTGGATGGCCAGATGATAGTGATGAGCTACCATATTGTAGATAGGAGAGGTACTTGATTGGGCGACCAGTGAATCACCAGAGGGTGATTGAGATGTACCTGCCAGAGAGAGTCAAACGACAGTTTGGAGAGAGGCAGGATGTACCTAGGAGGACTGCACACTTTGTCCGATCTCACAGAGAGACGAGTCAGTGGGGGAGAATGATTTAGCCACACATAGCATATGCTGACTTCACACAGCTATAGCAGAGACAGTGGGATTGGAGATCAGATGTGGTGGACGTCGGGACGATAGAGGAGTATGAGCGATGGTTTGCACGACGACGGCCAGTGCCATTGACAGATCCTGATATCCCAGTACCGAGGAGATAGGAGGACTTCCCACTCACAGGAGAGGAGGAGGGAGATGATGAGGATGAGGAGGATGAGGGTGGTGAGGAGGATGAGGGGGCTGACGAGGACAGAGATGATGATGGGGATGACGATTATGAGATAGGTTCAGGCGAGCAGGAGGCATTGCAGGATATACCCATAGAGCCGGAGATAGCTAGGATAGAGGAGATGGAGATGTGCAGGGCTACCATAGTGAGTTAGCATGATCACATTGTGACTTTAGAGAGACAGAATGCTATCTTGAGGATAGAGAAGGACCAGTTCAGAGCGAAGATAGCCAGACTGATAGCGGCTCAAGATACAGCAATAGCTCAGGCACAGCGAGAAGAACAGAGAGTCACTAAGTATATTGGGTCGATTAGGGATGCCAGTGCACGGGAGATGACACAGATGTTGGTAGAGATCGGAGAGGAGATACGCCATTGGAGGACCTTATATGAGAGTGCAATTCCACCAGAGCAGAGAGCAGCTTCATATCGGGCATGATCAAGGACAGAGAGCAGGGCATGCTCTCGGAGGTCATTGAGCAGCATGGGGGTGAGTGGACCTATGAGACCACCACAGCCAGGACTAGGAGGGACATCATCCACGAGACATGGTAGGGATGAGGAGGACAAAGCGAGCACCCAGTGACAAAGGCACGTGCTCCTTAGGACAGAGACAGATGTAGTTTGACATTTTGTAGTCAGCCTGCGGGCCATACTTAGGACAGACAGTCCAATTTTGTACTCCGATATTATTTTGACATATGATATAATATGCATCGATATGATGGGATGCAATGTGTTATGATTTATAGTTATTTTTCATGTATGGATGGCTTATGCACTGTTAATGTACCATTGTGGAACATGTATGGATATATATTTTTTTTATGTGTTTTTTATGCATTTATAATATGAAATGGATAAAATTCTTGATGTGAGGCTTGATGTAATGCAAATGTACTAACCAAATGGATGCAGGATGCAGCATATGTGTGTGGAGAAATCGGAGCACTAGACCGAACTGACTATCCGAATTGACGGAAGAAATGTTAGTAAGAAGAAATGAGACAGAGGACAGTTAGAGATGAAGAAAAACTTGCTTTCAGTAATGCACTTTGTAGGTGAGAACCTTTATTTTAATGTAGCAAAATGGATGCATAGCATCATGGCATTGAAAGCCAGAGCTGAAATGCAACCCTTTTTGCAAAAGATAGACACATCGCAGACAAACAGCAATCACAACAACAAAAAAGAAAGGGACCATGAACCATCCCGGTCACTCTAAATCACTCAGTGACATCATTGAGCAACATAGGAACATGATCGAAGAGAAATCAGTAAATGATAAGACTCACTAATTCCAACAAGTCAAACAAACATCTTGATCTTCATTGTCAAAAGTTGAAAGTGTTGATAAGACGATCATGTTGTCTGGTTTCAGGGAGTGCGGTACCCCATCTAAGACAGGACACAGTCTGGTTTCGAGCATACCACACCCTGTATAAGACCCATGATAGGAGTGACAAGGACAGATGATATTGATGTTAACGTTCTATTGATATGACAATTGTGATCAGTTTGAATGTCTGGTTTGATTGAAAAAGTTCATCTGTGAATGTGTGATTCCATTAAAGCGCAGTGTTGGATTAATTGTTGTTGGATGGATGCTCAGTGATCTGTCTTATGCACCAAGAGGATAATTTATTGCAAAATGCTTGTTTTGTTTTGGATTTTAATGTTTTGAAATTTTTTTATTTTTTTCATTTTTTCAGGACATTATTTGATTTTTTTGGATTTTTTCAGGACATTTTTATTTTATTTTTGCCCCCAATGTCTAGCAAGGCAAGGAATATGACAGGTGAATAAATAAGCTTGTTGAAATGTTGGTGGATAGAGGGAAGACAAAGGCCTTTTAGTATCGAGACAAATGGAATGCAATTTTCAAGGGCTATGGCGTGATGGGACAAGAGACTGGATATGACAATGTAAAGCAGGAACATGGCATGAGGGACATGTCAGGAGGTTTTTGAAACTATGTTTAAATTTTGCATCCTTATGTCAGATCAAGATCAAGGAATGAAAAAGAGTGTATGGATAGTGATAAGATATGGATAGGATAAGCAAGACCAAGAATGGATAAGGGACATGGACTAAGGGTCGGGGTTGGCTAAGGGATGGTGGCAGAAAGTTGCAATAAGACAGGGAATATGGATGAAAGGTTGTAATAAGTAAATGGATAAATACCAAAAGCTATGATAGACTAAAAGCTGCAAACAAGATGCATGATGCTCATGAAGATCCTCAACCTTTTCAAGGTCAAAGGTGGAAAGAGGAAAATGGACATGAGGGACAATAGGATATGAAGGGTAATAACATGGTATGATAGGATAATGAAGGGCAATAGGATATGAAGGAGGAAACCTGCCCCCAAGTGTGGTGTGCAAGAAGTTCATAAATTACACATGACGCCTGTTTGCCAGGTTTTCATCACGGTACTTGCCCAAGGCACCTGTTTGCCAGGTTTTCACCAATGGACGAATTATTTTTCTTTTTTTTAATTTTTTTTTTATCTTTTTTTTTTCACTTTTTTTTTTTTTTTTTTTGACATTTTCAATAGAAGATGGACACATGATAGGGGATGGAAGAAGGACTCAAGCATCTTTTTGTTTGGATAGGAGCCTTGAAAAAAATGGACCATGACCTTTAAAAGTATGCTCAAAGACATTGGTAGGATAAGGACATGGAAAATGAGATGAAACTAAGGCAAGGATTTATGCAAAGGATTGGACCAAAGGGATCGGAGGATGGAAAATATGAATTGGATAATGGATAGGGTATTGGAAGAATTGGGCTTCAATGGATGGAAATGAAGGCAAGATCAACATTGGCACACACCTTGAGGGGTGATGGACTGATGGAGGAAAAATGTATTTTGGATATTGAGATTTTGAGGAAGGAAAGGCTATGGATTTTGGGACATAAGGGCCCAAAACGGATGAAGAAGGTGGTGGAGGAACAAATTTGAGAGGGTTGGATGGAGGAATAGCAACATTGGATTCCAAGTTGATTGTTTCTTTAGGCTTTTGTGCTTCAAGGAGCCGCTTAGGGATCCACATGGTTTTTGATTTTTCATGCTTTTGTGGTTCCTTGGAGTGCATTGCTTGCACAAGGGATTTAGGAACCCATATATATTTTGACTTTTCTTTATTTTGCTCAGTGGGCCTTTGTGGCCTTTTGGATATATTTTTTTCTTTATAGATCAAATTGTTCTTTGTTTTGACATGTCGATTATATTGGACATGTTGATCCTTGAATACATGTGGATTGCTAGACTTATGACTTTTATACTTGGCATCCGAATTGCTTGGAGGGGGAAAGGAATGCATGGATGGATATGAATGAAATGGAATTCTTTTGGATGGATGAAATTTAATCAAGGATGTGTGCCTTTGCTGACCTTGCATAGAGGATGAAGGGATATAAGGACCTAAGATGGATGCAAGGTATGATGGGGAAGGTGTATGTTTTGATTTTGAAGGGATACCAACGTCTTGAGAGTGAGTTGTGTAGACATGATCCTTAATATTTTCTTTCATATTGAGGAATTCTTTCTTGTGAAGGTCTACTCCTTTACCTTTATGAATATCTTGACTTGTAGGATACTCTTTTCTTTGGCAAGAAGACGCGAGTCCATTATGAGGTGGATATGACATGAGATAAATAATGAGATCTTGAAGTGGATCAGATTGCACCAAAGTGGAAGAACCCATTATGCATGTCAAGGGTTCATGAAAATCTTGCACTGACATGTTAGAATCATGAGGGGGATTAGGATCATGAGGGAAACTATGATTGTGTGGTGGACATGGTTCAATGACAGGCTCTTCAAGAGATGGAATAGGAGAAATAATGGGATCATCAAAAGAAATGCGATCTTGGAGTGTATATGGAGTATTAAGATAGGGAGATGCAGGAACAAAAGGATCTTGCGGAGAATTTAAAGGAATAATTTGATCTTGACAAGGAGGAAGATCATTGGAATCCTCTTTAAAGGTGCTTTGCTCTTGACTTTTAATGGGATCATCGGAAACGATGGAAGGGATATCTTGATCTTTCTTAGGAAGTGGAATGTCAATGGGATTTGAAAGGACATTTTTTTCATGAAATGGAAGGGGATCATTTGGGATTGGATGGACTAGGATATCTTGATCTTGCTTGGGGAATGGAGTGTCAATAGGAATTTAGATAGGATGGACAAGAATAGGGGAATCATCGTGAGTGTCTGGGGAAATGGGATCTTGGTCAACAATTGGATGGGATGATAAGGTTTCAAGATCTTGATCTTCATCTATTTCAAGACACGTTTCTTCATGCTCTAAATTATCCTCTTGACATGGGGTTGGAATTTGGATATGCATGGGGGATTCTGACAAGGAATCAATGTTTTGGCATGAAGGAAATGCACTTTGAACATTTGTGATTGATTCTGGCAAGGAATCAATGCTTGAACATGAGGAAGAGGGACTTCGAATGGGGTCCTCTAAAATAGGTAATGGCAATAAAGTGCATGGTTGCATTGGGTCTTGTATTTCTGAAATATGACAAGGATGTGCATAATGAACTGGATTATCATGGCAATCAATTATGGATAGCCCTTGGATAATTGCATCCTTGGGTGTATTGTTTGATGAGGACAATATAGAAGGTTCTTGTGAAACCTCTAGAGGTGTAGGGATAGATGCCACTGGAGAGTCAATTTGCTTGTGAGGGGATGAGGCATTGCTAGACATAGTTGTATTATCTTGATCTTCCTCAAAGAACTCACTTGGTAGGTTCCTTAAGAGCCTTGCAATAAAGCCACCTTTCTTTCGAGGTTTTGACATAGTTGTATCTGGAATTTGAACTTGTTTGGAACAGAGTTGGTTTTGGTCTGATGTCATGTTTTGATATTGGACTTGGTTCAATTGTTCTGACATGTTTGAAACTTGGGTTGGTGTGTGCTGCAACCTTTGTTTTTGAATGTTTGGTTGTGGTTGTTGACATTGATATTCCACCATTGGTTGAACCATTTGTGGACATTGTATAGTTGGTTGGACATATTGTTGAAATTGGACCATTGGTTGTAGTGGTTGTATATGTTGAACAATTGGTTGAACCATTGGTTGTATTGGTTGAAAATCTGATTGATAGTAAACACCTTCTTGTTCTTGTTGTGGAGGCACATAATGTTGAAATTGATGTTGTCTCTTTTCTTGAAATTGTTTCATCATCTCTATTTGGGAGAGGAGAGCTGGTATGTCTGATCATTCAAGAAGAGATCTTACATCAATTGGCTCAATCTTTGGATTTCGACCTGGAAATTTTTGAAACATTTTGGACATTTGTGATCTATTCTTCTCAATGTTTTTCACTCTTTGTTCCAAAATCTCATTTTCTTGAGCTAGTTTCTCCTCTAGTTTTTGTATTTGGACATTTACATCATCATGATAAGTTTGATCCAAGTTCTGAGACATGTAGAGATTGGATTGACATGATTGATTTCTCAATTGTGATGACATGGCTTCATAAGAAGGTTGAGATCTCATTTCAACAAACATGTCACTATGCAATGCAACTAATGGGATTGACAAATGCAACCTAAAGGATGACAATGCAACTTAATGTTTTTGTTGTTTTTCAAGATTTTGACAAACTCATGAATGCAATTCTAAAAATGAGACCCTTAGGAAATTGAAATGATGTCTAGACCTCAAAGGAAAAAAGGAACAAGTGACAATAGGACAAATTGACAATGTCTCACCTATATGCTTGGATACTAAGCTAGGTTTGACCAAATGACATTGATGACAAAAAGACAAAAGTTTGATAAGGTCAAGACTTCCTAACAATAACTTAGGGTTTATCAAAGATTTGCATTACTCAAGTATGACGAAACCTAGTTTTGACACTATATGCAAAGGGACAATTACTATGCAAATGACCCTAATATGATATGATAATGACCTAAACTTAATGAAGAGACCTAGGGTATGAAAATGTGACCTAATGTTATGAGGAAAAGGATGCAAATGCAAATGTATGACAATGTCAACCTAAGGCAAAACCTAAGGTTGAATTATGAAATGGTATTACTCTAATGCAAGAGGACACATGTAAATGGATGACCCTTATTGATAGGAAAAGGAGTATGACCTAGGTGAAACCTAACCTTGGTAGTTGAAAATGAATTTACAAAATGCAAACCTAGGATGAACCTAAATCTAAGTGACATGAATGTTGAGACAAGATTTTGAAAAATGTTTGACAACCATGTTTGAAGGTGTTTGAACTTTGATGAATGAAATATTCTTGTGTTTAACCTTGTTTTGAATCAATTTGTCTTGTTTTTGAAATAAGACACAACTCCACTTTTGACAAGCAAAGAAGACAAGATATTTTAACTTAGACTCAAGACAATCATGCTCATTCACACATTTCTTATGGTAGGCAAGGACAATAGGTACTTGAGAGGTAGACTCGTTATGAGATTCAAGGAGAATACATAGATGCTTGACCCCACGGGCTCCCATCCACAACACTCACTTCTCAGGGCAGCCAAGCATCAGTCCCCATGGAAATCTCCCCATGGCGAACTTAGTATCTCTTCCAAGTATCCGAACTCATCCTTCTCAAGCAACTAGAAGGATTTTTGGCCTCTAAATACAAGGTGTTTAGTCAGGATTTCTGTTAAGCGTTACTCCTTGGTGTCACACAAGCGTGATTGAGACATTAAGCCCACCAAGATACCAAACAAATGTAGTCACACAAGCACAATTTAGACCGTGAGGTCCTACTTAGATGTTGATATGAGAAAGAGTTCAAGGGTCATCACTTCCCAAGTAACTGCAATTCCCGCGTAACCCTTCCTTCAAAGCTTTCGCTCATCAGGTATTTATTTATAGTGAGTTAGAATGCCAAGGTATTCTAGCCATACTCACTTTGGGTTATTCCCTTCTCACAATTGTCACTTGCTTGCAAAAGCAAATGGTCGGGAAGGCGGGCCCTCTAAAGGTGACACACAATCAAAAATATGAGCATGGTATCGAAGATCTGGATTTCTGATCACCCTAAGAAGGATGAGAGCATACTCTCCTACTCCAATGTCAAACTCAACAATCAAAGCAAACATACATTCATTCCATCCTATTTAGAAATCATACTAGGTGCCTAATTATGAATTACAAACACCAAGTTTAGTTGGAGTATAAGGCAACCTGCAAAACCACCAAGTCAGAAGTTTGATTTTCTTAGTCTTTGACTAGCGAACCTGCATACAATGTGTTAGTAGTTTCATTTGTTGTCTTTGTCATGCATATGCCAAGGTGCTGCACAGAGAATCAGTACCAAAGAAAACCAGAATACAAGAACAGAATGCAAAACACAAAGTAATTTGCAAGCAAAAACATTGGTTTTACCCCTATTTCTGGCCTTACACAGGCGCAAAATGTCTTACACAGGCGCATAATTGCTTACACAGGCGCAGGATTACACAGGCACAAGATATCTTACATAGGCATAGGATTTCTTACACAAGTGCAGGATTACACAAGCGCAGGATACCTTTCACAGGCGTAGGATTGATTACACAAGTGCAGGATACCTTACATAGGCGCAGTTTTTTTGTTTTTTTTTTTACACAAGCGCAGAATGCATAAAGATGCACCTGTGTACCTTACACGATCACAAAAATGACTTGAAACGGGCACAAAAGTGTCCAGAAAGCTCTGATGCGCCCTGTTTCTTGATTTTTCACCTGCAAATCAGCTCAAAAGCACTCAAAAGCATAATTAGGGGGTTAGTTCATGTCGGGTTCACCAATTAATGTAGATAGGAAATCGGAAATCATCAAAGCAAATATCAATATTAGTCATAGCTCAATCACAAAAGCTCAAATGCAATGATCAATCCTAATTACATCCAATAGAGATATGAAAACAAGATATTCAAGATTGAAAACTTAAGCAAACCAAATGCAGACTTGAATGTCTCCTTCATGTGACTCCATTGTCCTTCTTTCTTCTTCAAATAGCTTTGTTTGTGGATCTCACCTACAAGGGCATACACATGAGATGAAAGCAAGTAGACAAGATAGTAGCGCAAGAATACTCGAAGTGTGATTGATTCGACAAAGTGATTCGAAAAAGTGATTAGTTGGGATTGAAGAAAATCATCCAATTTATACACAAATTGGAGAAAAGATCAAATTAGCATGAAGAGATTCAAATGGAAATTGCAAATCAAGAATGTCAATTATGACAAATTATGACAAATTTGCACTTTCTATGCAAAATTGATTGATTGATAATTCATGACAAGATTATGACAAATTTCTATGTCAAAATTGATTGATTGTCAATTATGACAAATTATGACAAATTGAAATGTCATTCCCATGAAATTAGGAGAAAAATAGGAGGAAATTGAATTAGAAATTAGGAAAATTAGAAAATTGGAAAATAGGAATTTGGAAATTAGAAAATGAGGAAATTAGGAATTAGGAAATTAGAAAATGAGGAAATTAGAAATTGAGGAAGTTAGAAATTGATGAAAATTAGGAAATTAGGAATTAGAAGAAATTAGGTAAATAAGGTAAATTAATTAATAATTTGTCATTTATTAATTAATTCACAAAAAGAGGAATAATTAGTTAGCCAATTAAATTAAACATTTAATTGTGACATGAAGACCTAGGATAAATAAATAAATTATTTAACCTAGAGGGAGAAATGACAAACAGGGTTAAATGAATAAAATCTTGAAACCCTAAAAGATGAATTAGAAATGCAAGGATGACAATTAGGTCCTGATGAAGGATAATTGATTATCTATTCGATTTGATCATGATTCTGACTTGATAAAAGACCAATGCTGACAAATGATTTGATTAATAAATGCGCCAATTGATGAGGAACAATGACTAATTGATCAAAATTGACACAATTGAGAAAGACGATGATTGATGACTAATTGATCGCAAAAATGACAAAATTGACAAGAAGACAAGGATCGATGACAAAATAGATTGCAAAATGACAAGATTGAAAATGTCAACGATCGATGACAAATCGATCATAAGACAACAAGATTGATGACAAATTGATCAAAAGACAAGGATCGATGACAAATCGATCGCAAGGTAATAAGATTGAAAACGACAACGATCGATGACAAATCGATCACATGATGACAAGATTGATAAGAGGACAAAACCCTAATTAGGATTGACGATGTCCAAAATGATGACAAATGAATACGCACATTGATGCGACAGGATAAGATTGACCAAAATCATGATTAAAGATTGTTATCAACAAGACCGAATTCAAGAGCGAGACAAATGAAGAAATGCAGAAGAAAGACTCGATGCTCACAAATGATAAAGACCAAGTGCGAATCATAGGAGAAATGTTAATGCGATGCAAAAACCCTAAAATACGGCAATGCGCAAATGTTAAAGTATGATTCCGCAAGCGTTGACCATTTTTAGACGTCTACAGTTTTAATACTAGGAAGAGGAGAGGAGGAGATATACATACAATGGGGATTGTTGAGATGTGTGCTTTCCCTAAAATTATCTTTGTTTGCTTGTGTGTGGTATTCTCCTTAGGCTTATTCTTTTCTACATTATTTTTCTTTGGAAGATCATCATCCTTTGGCATTCTATTTCTCCTTTCTTCCTCAATATCCTCATCTATACTCATAAAACTTTAGAATAAATTGTACTTTGCAATATGTGTCTATTGAGATGTGGATGATGCATCAATTTGCTTCATGGTGATTCAAGGTAATTTCCTCATTGGTTGACTAGTTAAGACCTACTTGATAGATATCTCTATTTTGGTTAATTATATCATTCATTAATATTGGAATTTTTATGTAGATGCCACTTTGACATGGCCATGGATTTGTTATCATTACCACCTCCTCTAAATTTGATTTAATGGGGCTACTCCTACGTGTTGAGAACGGTTGAGTAATAATGGTAGGTATGAATTGCTCTAATATTGACTCCTCTTAAGTAATTGAGTTCTTCACTTGAAAACCTTGAGGCATTTATTATTCCTTCTCATTGCTAGATGATATGATATTGGATTATTCCTTAATATTGGGGTTTTATAGAGAATAAAAAGTAAAAACAACTATGATCCTTCTCATTATAGTCACCCAATTTGTCATCCAAGGTTTATTCCCTTGTATTTTATACCAGTTGTTTTATTCCCTTGTATTTTCTACCATCTCCACAACTTCTTTCCTATATTTACATCAAGTGTTCATTTTTTATTACTCCAATCTATTGTCTTAAAAGTGGTCTTCCAAAAAAATCTTAACTTTAGGTGGTAGGTGACAAGATTCTTGTAAAAAAGTTCTATGAAACAACAATAATGAAGGAGAATGAGAAATATCTAGCTAAATAACTACATATTTGTCAAATTCTTCTTCTATTTGGTGCCTCTTTACCTCCATATTTGGTTAAGACTAATGAATAATTGTCTTGACCTCACTACTCTTGATTTTCTTCAACCTGCTGGAATCAAGGACACTGAGAGGGGGGAGTGAATTAGTGTTTAGAAATTTTTAATAATATTAACTCGTTCTTTCAACCATTTACTGAAAATGAACAAAGGAAAGATACTGAAACATAAAGCAATCAACAATAACACCATAACACCAAGATTTTATACGTGGAAAACCCAGTTAAGGAAAAAACCATGGTGGGGATGAGACCTACAATATAAATATACTTTGAAAAAGTATAACAATATTACATTGGGAATGCACATACATTCAGGCACACTACCTAGAGATCACTACTCAGAATATCAAGGGCTACAACCCTAGGAATACTCACTGTCTTATAATATCTTTTACAAAAGATAATTGGAATATCTGAACTAAAAAACAACATCTACAAATGCCAAAGTACAATTTGGTTAAGCACAGATCACTTAATCTCAAACTTCTTTGTTCCACTATTCTACGTTATTTTGGAGCACCAATCCTTCACTTGTGCACATGAAATTACGCAAAATCGATCAAAAAACACTTTTTACATGTACATTGATATTCAAAATGATCATATCCATCAATCTTATATATCTGCAACATGAAATTAGGTCTTCTATATGTTGGCTTCAAGAACACATAGCATATAGTGAAATGTGCATACATAGTCAACTTGATACAAACTCCAATTCATATGTGGACCAAAAATAATTGTCCATACGCTTCCCAAGTATCGGCTCAATATCCTTGATCACAAAAAAATTACCAAAATTACTCCATCAATTTCGCACAATGATCAACTATCCAAGATGGTCATACCACACTGTTCAACCCAAAAACGTATACACCATATCTTCTAACTCACATGACAATCATCACCGGAGACTAAGATTATGGAATAAGGTACTCTAAACATCTAGCTATCTTCCTCTAGCTCTACAACACAAAATATTCAATTGAAATGAAATGATAACCAAAATACTACATTATGTCTGATGCATTGTTCTAATTCACCAGACTTAACCAAATCTTCATTATGACTTCCCGTATAGAAAAATTATGAACTGCGGATAGGATGTTTGACTAGAGTTTCCATCAATGACAACACCAGATGATCTGTACAGTGTCTCTTGCCAACAATCTCCCCCTTTAGCATTAATGGCAATAATTAGTGAAAAATGATTGTGTCAAAATCAGTACCAACATATATACACTGCAAAACTCAAAATCTAAAAATCCCAAAATTTTGGAGCTCCCCCTAAGATGAGTACATCATTTTTCACTACTCTATACTCCCCCTTTGACATCAATGAAAAAGGTAGAGATCCAGATGCCAAAATTCAAGCTAAAATTCCATATATATACCACATATATACACAGACTTTACTACCTTACAAAAACTTGAAGATATCTACAAAAAAATTCAATGAGCCTAAATGGCTATCCCATTCCTTCTTGAGACACTCAAGAACATATATAAGGCCACTAAATAGGTATTATTGCATCTCTTTTTATTTAATATTTGAAGGTTCACTGACGGCTTGAGCATCTTGAGCATCCTTCAAGGCACTGAGAAATGTGTCCAATGGGAGTGATATGACTTCGAAGTTCACCAACTCTGCCAATAATCCTTTCCTTGTCATGGCTCAAACTCTTGATTTTGTCAACTAAGGATATTACTTGATCTTATTGAATCCTCACAGAAACTAACAAGGGGTCAAATGACTGAGATATGCTAACTAATTGTTTTTCATGCTCCTTGGACAATGATAGACAATATTTGTAAATATTACCTCCTTCAAATAATGCACCTTGAATGCTCTTCACACAGGTATCTAACACAACTCTATCATCTACAATAATTCTCTTCAATGTCCTAAGCCTCTTGGCATTGAATTCATTGCAGAACTTGACCTCAACTAACTTCTCTAATGACTCAAAATGAGTACTTCACCGAATTGATAAAACTTTTCAGCTAGCTAGAAGGGGAATTAGATGTATCCTTTTGAAATGCAGGCATTATTTTCTCAAGAATACTAGATGCAAGACTCACAAGCTCACTGTCCTTTATGTGATACTTTAAGATCTCCTCTCTTGTCTTGACTTGTTCAAGTGATTCTAGCTTTAGCTTCTAGATGGGAGGGAGAGAATCTAAGTTAATTGGTCCTTGGGACAATGCCGAATCATAAAAAATTTGCTTGTCCTTTTGAAGAAAATCTTTCACATCATTTGCAATGTCTTTTTCTTCAACCTTTTTACCTTTTGCATCTATTTCTATCTTGACCTTTTTAAGACTTGAATCATCAACAATCAGAGCTTGAGTCTCAACAAAGGGCATTGTATCCATGGGTTGATTTGGAGGATTCTATGTATCGTCATCCTCATTATCATTACCTGTATGCTCTTCCCCTTTATCCAACTCATCTCCTTGCTTATCTTTAACTACATCATCATTTACCAAGAGAGAGGGAACACTTGCATCAACTTGATCATCATTGGGATGCTATTTTTGTGATGTTGGAGCAAATGAGACAACATCATACTGATTCCTTTCCAAAATTGGCTTCAGGATTATCTCAGTATCCTTTATCACCTCATCTAATTTCCCAATCATAATCTTATTTATCCTAGTTTTACTTCTAAAATGTTGATGGGCTTCCTTGCATATTATTTTTACTCCCTCTACTACTATTACTTGACATATGCTAACTATTACATATTCCTTCAGTCTTTCATCTTCAGCTTTAACAGTTTATCTTCTCATTTCCAAAATATCATATAACCATTTTGGAATCTCTGACATTATTTCTATAGGTACCCTATTGTAGATGTTCAAATATTTAATTGTAGTTTCCTCTAGAGTTTTTTTTCCATCATCATCAAACTTGTCATAAAAATAAAAAAGTGTCTTTAGATTCCCTTGTACTGTTAATTCTTCTTCCACCTCTTTAACTGTCATCCTAGATTGGGTGGAGTCAGTCTTCACTTTCTTCTTGGCTTGGCCTTCACCGGAGGGCTTCTCTTTACTGATCTTCGAAGCTTTAGTGCCTTTTGGCTTTATTTCCTTTAATGCCTCATCAGATTTTGTCTACTTATCATCCTTCATAGTCACAAATCTTACTTTCTTCCTCTTCTCACCTTGGCCGAATGGCTTGGCTGGAGATTTTGCAAATCTAATAGGTTTCTATGAACTAAAGGAAGGTGCAAAGCTCCTTGTTTTATTTGGCTTACGAGTAGAGACTTTTGGTTTAGCCTTTTTCTCCTTAATAGGATCCTCTGGAGGTAGTATGTTTCTCTTTCTTGCTTCTCGAACAACCTTCTTAGTGATCCCAATGCTTTCTGCATATGCCTCTAATTCCTTCCTTGCTTTCCTTTGAATTTATGGCTTCTTGAATTGCTTCTAAAATTTCAAGCTCTTCTCTGCATAGGTTCTGAATCTCTCTTTAGAGGGATCTATAGACTTACTTAACAAGTTTTGAGCTAATAGTTCCAATATTTGCTAATCTACCTCATACCCCATGGGCATGATCCATACAATCTTGGGCTCAACAACCTCCATAAAACATTGGTCTCTATCCACCATGAAGAAAATGGTGTCCTGATATTTTTCAACTACAGACTTGGGGATACTTTCCCTATCATGCATCTCGCTCTGAATTTTTTTGAAGTAACCATAGAGAGTGGCCTTCTAGACCTTAGTGTCACCTACATTGTATAATAATTCTCTAATTTTCACTCCCACAAGTTTGTCATAAGCCCATTGGACTTGACTGACTCCCGGAACTTCATTCATGAAGTAAAAGAATAAACACAAGATCAATGTACCATATTTGAATGTATGTTTCTTGTCTTGTTTGATCTTTGCCAAATTTTTCATTAGCTCACTCTGGAGCAGTTCACATAGTCATACTTTTTATTTTCCCAGATCATCTCATAAGAAGCATATATTGTTGTTCCAGATACATAACCCTATTTGCTAGAATAGTATATCTTATATCCAATCACCATTGAAGAAAATCTGACATCATACTCCAAAGTCTCATTGATTGCCATGATACTTTTGTTGAACTTTGATATGGTTGCATCTATGATAGTTTGGTTCTTCACCGACTTTAATGAGGGAAGCTCATTAGATGAACACAGCCCTGTTACAAACCTAATAGAATTCTTAGTGATCTTTAATGACTTCTTTAACCACATGAACTCATCATGTATTTTTCTAAGAAGATACCGGACCCATTCTTGTTCACCGAACATCATAAATTTGACAAACTATACAAAACCCTTATCCTCCAACACTTGGAATTATGATTTTAGCCTGAAATTTTCATTAATCAATTGCTTGTTGTAGAGATTCAACAGATGAGATCTTAGCCACTCCTCAATGTTGCAATGTGTGTAAACCCTAATATCCTTGATATGTAGAACACCATGTGGAGTTGATCAAAATGCACCCTTTGAATCATCTTCCATGGAGATAAATGGGTGTTTCTTAAAATTTGATAATATCTACAACTAAGGGAGTTGTAGTTCCAGAGGCAACCATTTCATAAATTTCAAACTTCAATCTTGAAAGGTTTCACCGATAAATACCTTGACCACCGAATTAGGCTTTCACATGAGAAATATCCTTCACACTTTGATCTCTGAAAAATTATGCTTGCAGAGTGCTCTTCTCCTCTTTTCTTTGAATGCAAAGTGAGAAATAAATTGAAAATTATCTTTTTATTGTTCCCTTATTTGACTTTTAGGGTGCATTAAATGCATTTATCCCTAAACCTTTCAGATAATCAACTTTTACAAACAACTCACAAAGAATCATTTTTGGACCTTCATTATTTCACAGATTCTTCCAGAGATCATCTCACATCATCTACAATACCCCATCACTTCATCTACCAACCTATTGGATTCAGGTACCATCTACTACAAGGGGTGCATAATATTTTCATGAAAACTCCCCCTAGGCTGGAGGCCTTAATTCAATTCCTGGAGGAATTTCCAGCACCGAAATCAGGTGCGGACCCATTTCCAACATCTAAATCACTCTTCTTAACCCATGTCTTCTTCATCTGATCTCTGATCTCCTCCACTTTTTCTTTCCACTTTTTTTCTGTCGGACCCTTCCTATTCACATTTCTGCTTTTGTGTAGAATCTTGCAATATGATCGGATTTGTTGCAATTGTAGCATACAACACTTCCTTGTCTAGGCCTGCAATTTACTTGATTTCCTCTTGATCTGCACTAGTTAGCAACATGTCCAAACCTACCACATGCATAGCATTTTACATACCTTCTATTTGGAAAGTTATTCATCATACTTTTGCATTCATTTGACTTATGTCCACACCTATTGCAATTGAAACACTGACCAGAGAAAGATGGACCATTTTGATTCAATCTATTTCTGCATTGACTAGCTATATGACCAAATTTATTGCAAACAAAATAGTTATAATTGAATGTATGAGAATTAGGTTGCCTTACTAGATACCTTTAGCTTTGTTCCTCTAATGTTGAGACTTTCTTTGACTAGATCCGGAGCTTTCACCTTTCTCAAATCCAAGACCTCTTATGTCATCTGCATCTTTTTGTCTTTCAAGCATCTCATTAATTTTGGCTAAACTGATCCTAAATTGATCCTTGTATTCATTTGTAGCTTCAAGATCATATCTAAGAAGAAGGGTCTTCTTTCCAAGTTCTTCCTCATTGTTCTTGGATTGTAGCAATTCAAGCTTCAACTGATCATTTTCACAATCAAGTCTGCAACATTCATCAAATTTATCTTTCAAGGACTATGCAAGATTCTCCTCATTCTTCTTCCTTTCCTCAATCTCCTTTGTCAGCTTCATGACTATAGATTCCATCTCATTCTTTTGGACTACATTATCTCTAGTAAGTTTCTCACATTATTTTGTGTTTTCCTTCAGGGCTTGGTCATCAGTGCTTTATCTTTCTTTCTCCTTTAGTTTATCAACAAGTTCCTTTCTCTTCTCTCTTGACTTATTCAACTTATCTTTTAATGACAGGATGAAGTTCTCAACATCCTTAAGATTCTCTTTTATTTGTCGGACCTCAGCTTGGGATTGATCAAGATCCTCAAGTGCCACAATAAGCTGATGTTGAAGACTACCAAAATCCATTGATTCACCTTATTGGATCCCCCTCAAGATCTCCCTCAAGCTTTTAGGCTTCGTCCGAGGAACTAGGCTCTAATTCCAATTGTTGGAATCAAGGAACACTAAGAGGGGGGTGAATCAGTGTTCTACAATTTTTAACATTATTAACTTGTTCTTTCAACCACTTAATGTAAATGAACAAAGGAAAGATACTGAAACATAAAGCAATTAGCAACAACACCATAACACTAATATTTTATATGTGGAAAACCTGGTTAAGGGAAAAACCACGGTGGGGATGAGACCCCCAATATAAATATACTCTCTAGAAGTATAAGAATAATAAATTGGGATTGCACATGCATTCAGGCCCACTGCCTAGAGCTCACTACTTAGAATATTAAGGGCTACAACCCTAGCAAGACTCATTGTCTTACAATATCTTATACAAAAGATAATTGGAATGTCTGAACTGAAAAACAACATCTAAAAATGCCAAAGTACAGTTCTGATTAAGCACAAATCACTTAATCTCACACTGCTCTGTTCCATTGTTCTATGTTATTCCAGAGCACAAATCTTTCACTTGCGCACGTGAAATTGTGCACACTCGATCAAAAACACTTTTTATATGTACACCAATATTCAAAATGATCATATCCATTGGTCTTATATATCCACAACATGAAATTAGTTCTTCTACATGTCGGCTTCAAGAACACATAACATATAATGAAACGTTTATACAAAGTCGATTCAATCTGAACTGCAATTTATATGCAAACCAAAAATAATTGTCCTCATGCTTCCCAAGTGTCATCTCAACATCCTTGATCACAAAATAATTACCAAAATTACTCCATCAATTCCATACAATGATCAACTATCCAAGATGGTCATACCACACTATTCAACCCAAAAACATGTACACCGGATCTCCTAACTCACATGACAATCATCACCAAAGGCTAAGATTCTGGAATAAGGTACTCTAGACATCTAGATATCTTCCTCTATCTCTGCAACACAAAATATTCAACTAAAATGAAATGTTGTTCAAAATATTGCATTCTACTAGATGCACTGTTCAGATTCACCAGACTTAAATATTCATTCTGACTTTCGGTATAGAAAAATCATGAACTACGGATAGGATCTCTGATTAGAGTTTCCATTAATGACAACACCGGATGATATGTACAGTTTCTCTTGCCAACACAACCAAATAACAAATTATCTCAGAGGATTACAATCCACTAACCTTAAATTATGTCTAGCTAAAGTTCCTTTATTTTTTTTCCAATAGCTTCGAGGCCTTTCTATTTAAGGAACAGCCACATTGTTGCAAGGGTGACAAAGTTGGTAGAAAGAAGTTCTATCTCTACCATTACCAAACTAGATATCTATGGTGAATATTTATCTTAAATATTCTAGGGCAAACATCTTGTTAGAAATAATCTTGGGTAGCTTGTATACCTTAGTAGAATACCCATATAACCTTATGGTGGTATTGTTAGGATCATAAAACCAGTCACCTTTATAGAAAAAATTGAGAATGAGCATACAATACTTGGAGATTCCTATATTATTTTCATTGGTAATAAGGGCTACTATAGTGATGGGAAACTATTCCACCTACTCATAAAAGTCAAATGTTCAATGCAAGTATGTGATCCATATTTTAATTGGATCACGCCCTCTATGACATTGAGTGAATTTGGGCTTATGATTTGGGTAGAGAGAATATCATTAATCTAAAATCATGTGAAAGAAGGATTTTTAAATACCTTAGTGAAACTAAATCTAGTCAATTGTAGATATATCTACTTTTACAAGTAGCTATACAAATTAACTTGAATAATTTTCCTCGTAGAGAACTTAAAAAACTATATGATAAATCAAGTTGATATGGGTACATGTTCTTATTATTTTCTATCCCAAAAATATGTTTTTCTCTACTACAAATATTTTTGGTATCAACCTTCAATTAGTTCAACTACATAAAGAACCTAGATGGTTGATTGATACATTATTTTGAGTATAATTCGTTTAAGAAAGTGGTGCTACCTAGGATGTAATTACTTCACATAATTTATAGTTTCTTGAGAAAGATGAATGGATCCTAGAGTAATTCCAAACATTTCCTTATCATATTTATACTTATTTGGCATTGCAAATGGTCATTTCCCTTTTCCTCTGATTATCTAAGAGCTTATGTCATAGTGCTCTTGATAAAAAATAATGATTTATGGGCTATGGTAGATAGTAGGGATAAGGTACCTAGCTAAGAAAGAAGTCCAAATTTAGTTATGATAGTTATTTTTAGTATCCATGGGAATACATTTTAGTGTTACCTTTCTTCAGTCAAAGGCACCCTCCTTAATAAATGTTTTGGTCTTGAGAAGTGTAGGTTTGTGTCTAAAATTAACAACATCCTGCACTACATCCCTCTTAACTATATGGGACAAAGGAATAAGGTTACATAATTTGTCAATTGACTTGATTAGATATATTATTGTGAATGAGGAACAAGTTAGGTCAAGCTTAATGATGGTTACCTTCCTCTTTTTGGATGATGGTTCTAGAGGTGATAATGACTACATTATTTCTTTACCATTTCCTCCATATTTATTGCAAAGATGGAAGCTTTTCCTTATCAACTATTAATTTAATTGTATAAAATATGGTAGAAATAATAAAATCCAACTCTTAGAACTTGAAATATTGAAATTACTCTATTATTTTCTCTTTCTTACTCTTTGTAGTTAGGTGCATGTCAAGCCTTATAACTTCAATTGAGATTCGAGATTGAACACAATTCTTCACAACTCAGGGATATTGATGAAGAGCCCTCCTTGTTACCTTCTAAAAACCTCAGAATGTATGGCATTGACCCCCTAGCACATGGATGGGATCCTAGCAAGGCAAGGCTCTACAACTTTAGTACAATCTTCTCAACATCTCTAAGACCCTCTCTTACTCAATTAGGGGTATCTTGCTACAACACACTCCATGGTACCTCCAAGGGTTACAAGTCAATTTCACACCGGTTTTGGGTCATACAAAACTTGCCAAGTTCAAACAAAGCACCGGTGGCAAGGGTACCTACTCATTCCTTAAGAAACTCACTCAATTAGGCCTAGTCGCTTGTAGCCCTATTTAGCGGGTAAAGGGACCTTAAGTTAAGATTTTCCAAAACACCTTGGTAAAAAAATTATGGATTGAAATACCCTTTTTTAAGTTATACAAGTCCCCAAAAGGAAGGGTCAAGGTATGGAAAATAAAGGTCTTTGCCGGCAGGAATTTGACTATCCTAGAAGGCTAATTAGGTCTCTTTTGTGAAGCAACTATGTCCAGATGAATGAACCAGTGGATTAAAATCCCATGGGAATGTTGGGAACCATAAATAAATAGGTATTCCAGGGTTACATGCCTGGAAGCATCGCCATTTGCACAAAGGTGATTTTGTTTGTTCAAGGTCTAGGTAGCCACATAGAGATGTCTACCTAGGGTCGCTTCAAACACTTCTCTCCCTTTCTCCTCTTGAAAAAAACTCTTGGAAATATAAAATAAATTGATCATAATTTCCTTTTACCAAATCCCATGAGCCTCAGATTGGTAAAGTGCAAGATATGGCCATGAAGGAGGAAAAACCCAAGGTAAACCCTAGTTTTCCGGGTACCTATAGCAAAACTTGAATATCAGGAACAACACACACAATCAAGGCTCCAAATAAAATAAAAAATAGATTCAACTCTCCACTCAAATAAATTCACATCATTGGGAATGGATCCCAATTCGTACAGAACTATGCCACGAACCAAAACTCCAGAATTGCAGGAAAACTCATAAATGTTATTTGTTTGTTTGCATCAGAATTCTTCTCCGTACAATCACACCCCTGGAAATTGGATCCTCAAGGTGTATAAACCATTCCTCAACTTCTCTCAACCTAAAATCAAGAGGTTAGAGCTTTTGGAGAAGTTTCAAATTACAAAATGCAAAAAGTGCATAAAAGTTGCTCATGACAACTTTTGACAACTTTTGCAAAAGTTGTCAAAATGTCATCTTTCACCTCCTAATGCCTTGGGTCAAGTTCAACCCCTCCTATAACATATTGAAACACTCAAAACCAACATATTGGATCCCCTATTGTCCAAAAGTCCTAATTGGCTCATAGAAATGCCAAAATAGGAGTTTGGCTCACAAGATGGGGTTCATTATTACAAACATATAATGCATGATTGAAAAGCTATATAAAACATCCTAAAGAAATTGTTAATGCCTTATCCTCCCTTATCAGAATCTAACGTGTCATCTTGAAGGGCTTGATGAGGTGCTCCTGCACCATACTCCCCAGAAGAAGAAATCTCAAGTCCACTTGAGATGAGAGTCTGCAGGTCGGCACCATGATCTTTGATCCGTTGCTCTGTCATCTAGACTGCTACAGTATCAGGTTGTCCTTTCCAAGCCACCAAATACTCCATGTAAAATTTATTATTGGTTTTCTTGGCAACCTTAGTATCTATAACCTTATGCAACTTTGGTGGTTCATGTTTAGGAATGTCATCATCAACAATATCCTACATTGTGTCTTCGCCTGCATCAACACTACACTTATAAAGAGTTAAGTCACAAACATTAAAAATAGGGGACAAACCAAGATTAGATGGTGGTTGAAGTTCATAGGCATTTGAACCACATTTCATCAAGATTTGGCAGGGGCCAATCTTTCTTTGCATCAGTTTTGTATATCTTCATTTTGGAAGTCTTTCCTTCTTCAAGTGAACCCACACCAACTCTCCTCCATCAAACTAAACATCTCTCTTCTTCTTGTTAGCATGAGCTTTATATCTCTTTGCAGATTGTTCAAGATGAGTCTTCACTTGGTCATGGATCTCTTGTATAGCAGTAGCAAAGTTTTCTCCATCTGCACTAATGGGTTCTCCTTGAGGTATCTCTCTCAACTCCAACACACCCCTTGGTTGGATGCCATAGACAATCTGAAAAGGTGACTTACCGATACTCCTATTCACTATATCATTATAGGGGAATTTTGCCTGAGATAGTATTCTATCCCACCTTTCTCCATGTTGTCTAGTCAAACACCTTAAGAGATTCCCTAGTGATTTGTTTACAACTTCAATTTGACCATCTATTTGGGGATGGTAGGCTGAGGAGAAGGATAAATTTGTACCAAGTTTCTTCCAAAGGGTCCTCCAAAAGTGACAAACAAATTTTACATCCCTATCAGAGACTATGGTCAAAGGTAAGCCATGTATCTGGACAATCTCCTTAAAGAACAAATCTGCTACATAAGAAGCATCACAAGTTGTTTTGCATGGCAAGAAATGTGCCATCTTACTGAACCTATCCACCACTACAAAAACATGATCATATCCTTTCTTTGTCCGAGGCAATCCTAAAACAAAATCCATACTTATGCTTTCCCATGGTCTTGAAGGTATGGATAAAGGCTGGTATAAACCTACATTGGTGGACTTTCCTTTTGCCTTTTGGCAGATCACACGTGTCTCCACAAATCTCCTAACATCTGTCTATAGTTTGGGACAAAAATAGTGTCTTTTTTACCAAATCTAATGTCTTGTCAAGACCAAAATGTCTTGCCATTGCTCCACAATGTTTTCCTTAATGATATCCAGTCTCATAGAGAATTTGGGTATGCATAGTTGTGCACCCTTAAACAACAATCCATTTTGAATCAAAAATTCAGAATACTCAACATGAAACCATTCATCAAATGAATTACATACCTTGTAGGCCTCTCCAAAATCTTCATCATCTTCATACATGGTTTTCAAAGAGCCTATTCCAACACTCTCCAACTGAATTTAATTTGCAATTAGGACTCTTCTGCTCAAAGCATCTACCACCTTATTCTTGACTCCTTTCTTGTGCTTAAGAATGAAAGTGAAAGCTTGTAGGGTCTCTACCCATTTCATGTGCTGGTAATTCAACTTTTCTTGACTGTTTATGAAGCTAAGGGCCTGATTGTCTGTGAAAACTATGAATTCTTTTGGTAGCAAGTAGTGTCTCCATTTTTTCAATGATTGGACTAGAGCATACATCTCTAGGTCATAAGATGAGTATCTTCTCTTTGCCTCATTCAACTTCTCACTGAAGAAAGAAATATGTCTTCCTTCTTGACTGAGTACTTCTCCAATGGCCATGTGACTAGCATCACATTCTACTTGAATTATCTTGTTGAAGTTAGGTAGGGCAAGGACCGGTTGTTCTTCTTTTCTTTTCAATGTTTCAAAAGAGTTATCTGCTTCTTCTATCCAACTAAATCTGCATTTTTCTCCTCCCTTTATTGTATCAAGAATAGGGGCACAAATATGACTAAAGCCTCTTATAAACTTCCTAGAGAAGGTAGCTAAGCCATGGAAACTCCTAACATCATTCATTGTCCTAGGTGTAGGCCAAGACAATATGGCACTCACCTTTTTTTGATCCATTTTCAATCGACCATATGAGATCACAAATCCCAAGTAAATGATCTCTTTCTACATAAACAAACACTTTTCAAAGTTGATCATTAATTTTTCTTTATATAATCTCCTTAGGACTAGGTCTACATGCTTTAGATGTTCTCTTTTGGTTTGACTGAAAACTAGAATTTCATCTAGGTAGACTATAACAAATTTCCCTATGAAATCCCTCAAGGCTTCATTCATTAACCTTATAAAGGTACTAGGTACATTGGATAAGCCAAAGAGCATTACTTTCCACTCATATAACCCCTCATTTGTTTTAAAGGCAGTTTTCTATTCATCTCCTGGCCTAATCCTAATCTGATGATAGCCACTTTTTAAATTAATTTTTGTAAAATATCTAGCACCCCCCAAACAATCTAACAAATCCTCTATCCTAGGCATGGGAAACCTATACCTAATAGTAATCTTGTTGTTAGATCTTGAATCGGTGAAAAGCCTCCAAGTGCCTTCCTTTTTGGGTGCCAAGACTGTAGGGACTATACATGGGCTCAAACTTTTTCCAACCAATCCGGATTCCAACAATTCTTCAACCTATTTTGCCATCTCAACATTCTAATCCGGTGTGAGCTTGTATGCTGCTTTATTAGGCAATGTGGATCCAGGTATAAGGTCTATACAATGGTTTATGTCCCTCATGGGAGGTAGTGACCTTGGCATGCCATCAGAGATGACACCCTTGAATTTGTCTAGTACCTGTTGCACTGTAGGGTCAATAAACCTCAATCTGTCATCTTTCTTATCCTCAGACCTCTCCACCTTTGTTAATGTTGGAATAGGGATAAGGACATAACAAACCATGCCTTCATTCACCATGTTCTTCATGAACTGCTTCCCTCCTAATATCAACACCTTGGCTTCCTTTTGTTTGGTTTCCTCCTCACTCTCCATTAAAGGTAGCAAATCAATTACCTTACCACCCTTGGTAATGGAATATGTATTTCTAGCACCATCATGTTGTGCCTTCAAATCAAACTACCATGGTCTCCCAAATAGGAGATGGCAAGCATCCATCTTTGCAATGTCAAACATCAACCTATCTCTATAAGTTCCAATCTGAAATTCTACCCAAGCCTGCTCTTCCACAACAACTTGTTGTCCTTGTGTGACCCATGAGACCTTGTAGGGGCAAGGGTGAGGTAGTCTCCTCAATTTTAGTTTCTCCACCATCTCTAGAGACACAAAGTTCTTAGTTGAACCAGAATCTATTAGGACTTTGCAGACCTTTCCACCTACTTTGCAAGTGGTCTTGAATAGAGATTTCCTCTGTGGGGGTTCTCTATCATACATCTTCATAGTGGTTACTACTCTTCTAATCATCAAGGCTTCACCTCTTTCAGGGTATCCATAACTATCAGGGGTATTGATACTTTGGTATGTGTTTGCACTTGCCACACTTTGGCAGTCAACCTCTAAAATCCAGTTACTTCTTCTTTCTCTTGTGGAACTAGTAGGCTTCTACAGGCATCTCTTAGCCATGTGTCCTTCTTGATTTCAATTATAACATTTGATTGGACCTCTACCTTGAGATCTCCCTCTGAATGGTGGTCATCTTCCTATGAAATTACCTCTCTGATTGTATCCTCCATTGTTATTGGAACTGCTCTCTCCTTTAGTGCCTTCTTGACTAGTTTCACTTTAATTTCCAAAGCCATTTCCTTTGCTTCTGAAAAAATTTCTTCCACCCCTTTGTTGTCTTCCTCTTCCTTTATTATTCTACTCTTGTCTCCTTTTGATCTTCTCTTCCACCTTGATAGCAAGTTGATGGCATCTACCAACGATATCCGGGCTAAGAAGGTTCAATTCTTCTTGAATATTGTACCTTAATCCATTCAGGTATTGGGAAACTTTCTCACTCTCTTCCTCTTTAGTTTTTGACTTCATGCATAGCCTTTGGAACTCCTCTATATATGAGTTCATATCCATCTCTTTCTACTTGAGATTTTCTCTCCTCTTATGGAATTGTATTTCATAGTCTTTGGGTACATAGGCCTCTTTAATTAAGGAAACCATACTCTTCCAAGAAACAACCTTGGGCTTATTGTCCTTCTCTCTTTCCACTTGGACAAAGTTCCACCAAGTTAGGGATGCTCCCTTCAACTTTGACTTAGAAATCTTCAACTTCTGGTGTCCTAGAATGTCTTCACACTTAAAGAAACTAGATAGGGAGTCTAACCAATCCATCACAACATCTAGTTCCATCTTCCCAGTGAAAGTTGGCAATTCAATCTTCTGCTCCATGGTTCTTCTCTCCGTGGATTTCAGGGCATTAAGGAAGTGCCTCTAGTCAGGAGGAATCACCCCTTCCTCCAACATAGGGATCTCATCCTCATACCCTTCATCACCACTACCAGTTCCTCCATCTTCCTTCCCATCTACTTTGCCTCTCAACCTCTCTAGCTCCCTCTGTATTGCCTTGCAAGTAGTGGCTTGCTCTCTTACAATCTTTGCCAATTCCATGTTGGTGATTGGTCCTCTAGGGACCTCTTATTCTTGTCCCTCTGACATCTCTTAATTTTCTATCTCCTTACCAAATTTGTTAATAGGTTTGATACCAATTGATGTAGAGCCCTCCTTGTTACCTGCCAAAAACCTCAGAATGTATGACACTGACCCCTAGCACATGGATGGGATCCTAGTAAGGCAAGGCTTTAAAACTTTAGTACAATCTTCTCAACATCTCTAAGACCCTCTCTTACTCAATTAGGGGTATCTTGCAACAACACACTCCATGGTACCTCCAAGGGTTACAAATCAATTTCACACCAATTTTGGGTCATACAAAACTCCCCAAGTTCAAACAAAGCACCGGTGGCAAGGGTACCTACTCATTCCTTAAGAAACTCACTCAAATAGGCCTAGTCGCTTGTAGCCCTATTTAACGGGTAAAGGGACCTTAAGTTAAGATTTTCCCAAATACCTTGGTACAAAAATTATGGATTCAAATACCCTTTTTGAAGTTATACAAGTTCCCCAAAGGAAGGGTCAAGGTCTGGAAAATAAAGGTCTTTGCCGACAGGAATTTGACTGTCCTAGAAGGCTAATTAGATCTCTTGTTTGAAGCAACTATGTCCAGATGAATGAATCGGTGGATTACAATCCCATGGGCATGTTGGGAACCATAAATAAATAGGGATCCTAGGGTTACACACCTGGAAGCATCACCATTTGCACACAAGGTGATTTTGTTTGTTCAAGGTCTAGGTAGCCATATAGAGATGTCTACCTAGGGTCGCTTCAAACACTTCTCTCCCTTCATCCTCCTACAAAAACTCTTGGAAATATAAAATAAATTGACCATACTTTCCTTTCACCAAATCCCATGAGCCTCACATTGGTAAAGTGCAAGATATGGCCATGAAGGAGGAAAAACCCAAGGTAAACCCTAGTTTTCTGGGTACCTACAACAAAACTTGAATATCAGGAACAACACACGCAATCAAGGATCCAAATCAAAACCAAAACAGATTCAACTCTCCTCTAAAATCAATTCACATCATTGGGAATGGATCCCAATTCATACAGAACCGTACCACATACCAAAACTCTAGAATTTCAGGAAAACTCAAAAATTTTATTAGTTTGTTTGCATCAGAATTCTTCTCCATACAATCACACCCCTGGAAATTGGATCCTCGAGGTGTATAAACCATTCCTCAACTTCTCTCAACCAAAAATCAAGAAGTTAGAGCCATTGGAGAAGTTTCAAATTACAAAATGCAAAAAGTGCATAAAAGTTGCTCATGACAACTTTTGACAACTTTTGCAAAAGTTGTCAAAATGTCATCTTTCGCCTCCTAATGCCTTGGGTCAAGTTCAACCCCTCCTAAAACATCTTAAAACACTCAAAACCAACATATTGGATCCCCTATTGTCCAAAAGTCCTAATTGGCTCATAGAAATGCCAAAATAGGAGCTTGGCTCACAAGATGGGGTTCATTATTACAAACATATAATGCATGGTTGAAAACCTACATAAAACATCCTAAAGACATTTTTAATGCCTTATCCTCCCTTATCATAGTTTAACATGTCATCTTGAAGGGTTTGATGAGGTGCTCCTGCACCAGATATCTATCCATATTGAGGAATCTTGTATGGTTCAAAGGCTACATTTACTTGTCAAAATAGGGGTCATATAAATTGAAATAGGTCAGGACTATGTGTGCATTATGAACTTGTCTTAGGTTTCTATCCCATATTGACTGCAAAAATTGTAGTAAAGGAGAGTGCAAGAAAACAACTATTGAAAACAACTATAACTAATAAATATATGACAAAGAAAGAGTAGGTAAAATGAAAGAAAAACTTTATAATAAAACAATTTCAATCTATAGTAAATAAACCAAAACATGCATTAACTACTACTTACACTACCCAATCTGATCCAACTAATAAATACTATAGGAAAACAAAGTGAATGATATAAATGTTAACTAATTTAAATTCAAAAGATCTATCTAAATTAAATGCATGAAATGAAACTAATTAAACTAAACTAAACTAAACTAAGAGTAGATTTACTTCAAGTCGACCCCCTTAGGTAGGTAATTGCTATGGAGTTATAGAATCACACAACGAATTCAAAAATGCATTGTATTTCATTCATTATAGGCTCACAATCCTTTCTTGCAAAACAAATATACTATAATAATCAGAGTGTTGTTAACCTTTTCAAGTTATGTTAGGACTCCTTTTTACATTCAAACTTATGACTTATTCCTCTAACTAGCTACTACTTGATCCCCAAATCTAGGGAGATATTTATTAAAAAGATAAAGGAAACATAAACTGAGGAATTCTTATTAGGGGTAAAATTCATAATGAATTTCAGACATAAATATCAACTCAAATCATTAAACCATATTAATAAATAGCACACCCTTAGGTGGTTATGAACATTGTGGAAGAGATCCACCTGTGTGTGTCACTCTTGGATAGCTCGACACACTTAGAACTACTTTTGACTAGTTCAAAGTTGATTTTACCCTTGGCTATAGGAATAGTTGCTTCTAATCCGGGTGAAGTGTTGCACATCAAGTTAGTGCATACAATATTGCAAAACAATAACAACCATCCATTCTAGTCCATTTTTATACACAATTATAAGCATATATATGTATTATATTTAGATCCATTGAATAATCATACTAAAAGTGTTCATATGGAGGCTTATTAGTATGATAAGTTAAACTATGACTAAATTTTGCAGTGTTAATGCCATAAAACTTGACTAAAGTCTATGATGCAACTCATAAAAGAACAAAACAAGGATGTATAATTCCCCCAACTTAATCTCCTGCTTGTCCCAAAGGAGGCCCTAGTAACTAATTTTGTGCAAAAGTCTTTTCCCTAAAGTCTAAATAAATAGTACCCAAATTTTGTGCTAATGGATTCCAATAGAATCCATTGGATTGTGCAATTTGGTACCATCTTGGTTCTTCTTCCTCCTCATTGTACTACCTAATCCCCCTCCACTTTGGTACATGCCATAAAATAATTGGAGGCTAGAAAAGAAGTGGCATCCACTTTAGATTTTATACTTCGGCTATCTCTATCAACTTCCTGAATCTTTGGATGATTGCATGGTAGTTGTAAACGGAATGGTGATCTCTCTTTTTTAACTCACCTGTGAGTTCTTGCCAAAGTTGTGCAACAAATTGTAGTATGTCTCTATCCAGTACATGAATCATGTTTACATTTGTCACACAAACTTCTATCCTAGATACTAATATCTACTACTAAATAGTAGGCCTACTGGTGGGTAACACCCAATCGGTCAAAATAGTATTGACATCATTACATTTTTGCCCTATGAGACAAGGTAGTTGTTATTTCAACTATTATATAAGTGACCATCTACCTTCCCCTATTTTCTTCATGCTTCATATAAGAACAAAATTCTCTTAGTTGAATGTCCCTAACATACAAGAGGGGATTATAATTGGTGTTGTATGGCACAACAAGGTTGTGCAAATAAAAATCATATAGTGTGTTTTATAATTTTGGGGTGGATGACTGAAAAAGATGAAAAAAAATCTATTGGAGGGATAAGAGAAAAATTCAAATCTAGATATAACTAAATAAACTAAAATCAAACAATTATTCTCTGAGGAACAATGTATATACCCTTGATGGGAGTCTATAGTTGATGATTTGAAGAACCATGGCAAACATGGTATCCACCTCACCTCTCAATTTTGCAATCTCAATCTCTTTCTCCTACAACTTATTTTTCATTGCTTCCTGCAATTGTTTTTTTTCTTTCATTAATTCCTTTTCATGTAGCTGGAATTGTTTAACCTTTTCCATAATTTAAATGCAATGAAGTGCAAGATAGTGCAGAAGTGATATGAGGCACCTAGATATTATCAGCAATTTCTACCACTGGCTTAGTTACTTGTGTTGATTCTTTGCTCTAAATTGTCTCAATGATGTCCTATGTCTCTTTGGTGGCCAACTCCATCAACCTATCCAAGTTAGTTTCCTTAGGTTCTGCATTCTCTTCTACCTCAATCTCCTACTCCTTCACATCATGCACCTCAATTTCCCCTTCATCCTATGTCTACCCTACTACATCCTCTATTTGTTCTACCACATTTTTCTCTTAAATTTCTTCTATTATTACTTCATGTTGTTTTGTAGATCGTGGCATCTACATTGAAACTTCTACACCTCCTTATAGCCAATCTAGCATAGGTTTGTCAAATGAATCCAAATTGGTATCAAAAGAGGCTTCTATTTTCTCTACATTGGGTGGCCTCCTTTTAAACAAAAATTCTCACTTAATACTAGTTTCAAAGTCAATGTCTAAAACCAAACTAACCATTGTCCTTCCCTTGACACCTCCTTTCTTCTTCTTCATCCTATGAGACTTCCATTGTTCCTTAGGAGTGGTTTTTTGTTTCCACTTTTTATTTTTCTCCTTACTCACTGCAGATAGTTGTTATTGCACTCATGATTAAGGTCTCAACTTAACCACCTATTGATACGTGGGAATTCTCCTAGGAATTTGGGTTGCCTAGAAGTTGGAGTGGACCTACAGAGTAGGCTGGTTCCTCTTGGTACTCACCTAAAACTACTGCTTTCTCATTGGGAAAAGAAGAAAGATTACTTAAAATAAAACCTAAAACTAAGATTTGATGCACCATATACTCTTATGAATTATACTATTGTGTTAAATACACAAACATCAAATGATTCAATTGTTTGTGCACAACTCAAGCTTTTGCATACTTGTATATTAGTTTTTTATAGAAAGGTTAAGTCTTGAGAGTCCTAAAGGAAGGAAATGAAATATTATTCACAAATAGAAGCTTATTACATGCTAACACAAACTATAACCTATACAAAATATAATTTTCTATTCAATGGTACATGAGATAAGACATTTACTTGAGGATTAATGAAATGAAATCATAGAAATAAATCAACTATCAAATTACACAATATAACAAGTTGTTGAAGGCCAAAATATTGGATTTTATTGATTGAAAGGTGTTGGAGTAGCAATACAAGTCTGAAATCCTTTGACATTTTAAAAATACTAAATTTTTTTTGTCACAATATGACTAGTTTTTTAGTTACAAACTATACTTTCTTCTTGAAAGAGCTCTACAAGCTACAATATTAAACAAAAGAGAGTAAGAACTAATTGAATAATGAGTCCTAAAATGTCTTTTGTAGCATAAATATAAATCCTAAATGTTTTCAGCATGTGCAATAAAGAAAAAAAGGCCATGTGTCTTGCCTTGCTTGGAAAAATTCTTCAACTTTTGTTTTGGGTCAGATGGAACTAATTTTGGCCATTTAAGGCCTTCCAAATTGCTCCAAAAAGTGTCATAAATGATCAAAAATACCTTTTGATTGTAGTTACACCCTTGGTAGACCTTTTCAAATCTAAAAATATCACCTATGATTCATTAAACAACTCCTAGATGCTTTCTTTGTATTAGAGAAGTTCCTAGATATCCAATTGGTCTTCAAAACTAGGTAAAAAATCCTTCATAATAGCTCCTACATCAACTCCTTTGTCCCTATATTCTTGTTCCATCTATTCAAACTGATTAATCAACCTCCCAAAGTGATAAGACATGTTCTCTTTCCACACTTTTTTTATTGTAAAATACTTTAAGGTTGGATGAATATTCAAAAGGGCATCAAAGTCCTCTCAAACTACCTCAAATTGAGATATTATGGCTTCAAAATATTGTGTGGATGTAATGTTATCCATTTGGCACCTTCACACATGCCAAAAGACACTTGAGAGTCATAAATTTTCCCTTATTTCTAAGTTTTTTTCCTCTTTGTCTTTGCTAAGCAATAGACCAACTCAGACTTTCCTCTTTTTTTTGCAAACCTTGATTCACTATATACTATCCAAATTTATACCTTTTGCACCTCTCACAAGCATTACCTTTGCTTTGGAAAAAAACTAGGACTATCACCCTTTTGTCGTTCATTTCCATCATCTTCTACTAACTATGGAGGATGATTATCATATTCTCTTCATACTACTCATTCCTTTGAAATCCTTGATGATTGGTGCAAAACATTATGATAGCCCATTGTAGTCTTAGGTCCACTCCTCTGCATGCACATCTCTGAGTTCAATCTCTGATAATTAGACACTAACCAAGAGGTCTTCCTTATGTTTCTTACTAGTTATAGTGACAATCCTTTTAATATTATTTTAACCTTGATACATGTCATTGATGTTGATTGTCTTTGTGTCATGATTGTCCTTGTTCTTCTTGCATTATCTTGTCATAGAACTTTGTAAATTTTATTCCTTTGAACACATGACCATTGCCTCTCTTATGAATCCCATTCTCATATTTTCACTGAATTGATCTAATACTATTGTCACATCTTGTGGTTCCTATCATGCATTTTTCATAAACTCCCTCTGACGAAGACAAGGATCCATACCCCTATGATTTTGCAATGACTAAAAAGAAATCAAAAGTCTTGATTAAACATGATTCTTGGTCTTAATATGAAAATAACAAAACACTCTATATGCCTATTTTGACTTCACTATTCTTCTCTATCTATCTCTTTCCCATCAAACTAAGGTATTAAGTAATAGTCACTTGATGTTCAATGGGTGATCTCATATGATCTTGTACTCATTCACTATCTTGTTTAGAAAGTGACTGACATCTTTTCTTTGTGGATTGTCATTCTTGCATTGTACACCCCATTCTTGTCTCTCTCATTGTCAAGGCTAATAAAATGAGCCAAATCTCTTCAAATTGTCCTTATCAGTGAAGAGTTTTTCTTGTATAGTTGTCTTCCATTTGTTTGATTCACACCTTGTATTTTATGTTGAATTTTGCAATACAAACACCTACAAGATCAAATGACAAACAAAAACACTACCACAAGAGAGAGATACACAAATGAATGATATATTACTCAAAAACATGAATACAAAATCAATTACATTTGTACATTGAGGTGATTATAAAGAAAGCATAAAGATGCTATGAGCTAAAAATAGGAGAACTATTATGCAAGCATGATGAGCTGAAAAAAGCTAAACTCTAGCTAAACTAGAAGCACAACTAAAGTAGCTAGAAGTAAGCACTTCTAAGTGAACTTAAGAAAAAAACAAAAAGCATAACTAGTTGTTAAAAATAAACTAATAGCTCAAATGTTCTAGAATTTTATCTATCATCAATTCATCGTCCGTCTTCAATCTAGACTGTCAAAATCCTATTAACTCTACTCTTTGTTCTTGAAATATGATCTTTATTCATTGTGTCTCCATATAAGATGGCTACCATCTTGTCTATTATCACCATTCCCTCATAGGCCCTTGTAGTAGTGAGTTTCATTCATGACTTTTCACCTCTAGTTCACTATCTCTTCTATGTAAACCCTGGACATGTCATAAAAGGTAGTGACCAAACACCTACAACTATCCTTTATCCACTGGTTTGTTGGCTTGATGATGATTTTTGTAATGGATGACTTCATGTGTTGTCATTGATGGCACATTTATACACACACATATGTTCACATTGTCATAGTCATCTTAGTTAAGGCAAACCGGTACAACTCCTTTGATAAATCACATCATTATCACTTGTATCTCACATCATGAAAATAGTTCATCACAATGTCATTATATAGACATTTATATTTCATGTCAGCTCAAGAACCTCATCACAAATTCCTAGGTGCAGTGTGTCTAGACACATCATAGATTGCTGCCAAATCTGTCGGTTAGGGATAACTCATCATGACCGGTGATAACTCATCATACAATCAGTGAAACTAGTTGGAACACCGATACCGGTTAAGAGTTAACCTCTTCCAACTTATAGACTGATTGTCCTCCATTTGCCTCTTTGATGATCTCTGCAGTATCTCCAAGCTGGTGTCATATCATTCCTACATATATCAGTTGTCTACATATACCAGTTAGACACCTTCAAAACCGATTGGACTTCTCTATACAAGTGATACTGGTTTGTAATACAAAGACTTAGGAGTAGTATCAGTTTCCTTAAGTTATTGAGCACATCTGAACTTATGGAGATTGATTTTGTGATGCAATCTAGAGCTCAAAAGAAAAGATTAAAAGAACAGAGAAGAGAAGTAGAAACAATTGTACAAAAAGAATAACTAGTTGTTAAAAATAAACTAATAGCTCAAATGGTCTAGAATTTTATCTTTCATCAATTCATCGTCCATCTTCAATATAGACTGTCAAAATCCTATTAACTCTACTCTTTATTCTTGAAATATTATCTTTATTCTTTGTGTCTCCATATAAGATGGCTACCATCTTGTCTATTATCACCATGCCCTCATAGGCCCTTGTAGTAGTGAGTTTCATTCATGACTTTTCACGTCTAGTTCACTATCTCTTCTATGTAAACCCTGAACATGTCATAAAAGGTAGTGACCAAACACCTACAACTATCCTTTATCCATTGGTTCTCTTATCTTCTTTGCAAGATATGCCCTCTCAAAAATATATTATCTTTTCATGATGTAGATCTGCCTTTTCACCTAATAAACTACCCTCTTTGGCAGTGAAATTTTTAGTGGCTAATATTCGCCAATTGGCTATTTTTTGAAATTTGGGAATCAAAGTTTGGATATTAAGTTATAACTTTTAAGGTGACCCAAATTTCCACATTTTTACAAATTTTAATGAGTGTTATTTAAATCGCTAGAGAATTTATTTTATTAATTTTTTTAACTCAAAGATTCTCCATAATATTCGATACATGATTGGATCAGATTTGTAAATATTTAATATTTTATTATAGAAATATAAATTAATTTGCCAATAATATATCATAATTATTAATTAATTTAGGGTTATAAATATTTAGTTTTCACCATTGATTTAGAATATAATCTAATGACCTTCTGTATTCCATGAGGTAAATTGTACCTACAAGTTGTAATGCTCGTGGGGTTTGAAATTGCTTTTGAATTGTTGACCTCAATGAAAATCAATGGTCTAAAAGCATTTTTTGGCCCCATGAGTATTACAAATTGTTGGTACATTTTATATCACAAAATACAAAGAGGGCTATTAGATTATTTTAAGTTAATGGTAGAAACTAAATAAAGTAGAGTCTACCCCTCAAACTCATTAATGATTTCCACCTTCAGGCCTTTACTTTTCTATAAATGACTTTTTTTTAAATGGAAGGATTTTCAATAGTAATTAATGCACGCTCTTATTATTTTCCAAGATTCGCCAATATTTTCTACCAAAAAAATTGATATAAAAAAATTCGCCAATAATTTTAATTTTTTTCTTTAAAAAAAAAGGAAAGAATTGTCAAGATTTTATACAATTTTTTGAGAGGGGGTTTCTTAAAGTTATCACTTGTCTTTGGTTGTGTAGTTGCTCATGGATTTTTTGTTTGCCTTTTTGGGGTTGTCATCTCCATTTTCTTCTTCTATTCCTTGCACTATGTATACTTGTAATAGTTGTCTCAACCCTCCTCTAATTTTACCCTGAAGCCTCTTCATGAAAATGGCTCTAAACCTCCAAAGTGCTAATAAAATGTCATTGTTTTATACATTCATTAGTCTATCTTTTCATAAAATTGTTCTTTGTTATTACATGGACTATTGTATTTCTTGCTTGTATTTAATTCCTTTTATATTCCATGATTTTTTTCTCATATAAACATACCCTGTTGGATTGTTGGATTTGATTGTTGTCATTGCTACTGCTAGGATATGTTGTTGTCATTGATGCCAACATATTCCTGTGATTTATTCCGGTGAGTTTGGAAAGATTTTATGATCTGATTTTGAAGTTTGGTTTTGTTGATCATTGTTTTGCAGAATCCATTATTTCCTTTGGTATATTCCGGTGTGATCAGATCTAGTGTTGAGGCTTTGGGATATTGTTTGGGATGATCTTGTGTATCTTCAATTCTGATGGTTCATGATTTGGTGCTCTGTAAGTTATCTTTTTCTGTGACAATTGTCGATTGGTTGTGTTCTTGAGCTTTCTAGATGTTGATCAATGGAGATTTGAAAAGTGTTGTTGGTGCAACTTTTGGATGGTTCTAACGTGCTTCCTAGTGTTTCCTAGTCGCGTCCTATTTGTTTTGGTGATCCGCATTGATCATTGTGCAATTTTTTGGTGACTTCTATGAATCAGTGATGATCTTCGTGTTATGTGGTATTTATGTTGGTGTAGCGTGTTGCGGTTGATCTTGGCATGATTTTTGGTGGGTGTGATCATTTGGGAATTTCAATTAGGTCCATGTTATGTAATGTAAATCATAATATTGGTCCTGTAGTTGATCTTGTATCATGTGATGTAATTTTTGTAATTGTGAGTTGAGGATTGAGGGTTTAGCCGACCTTGCTATCAAGGTTAATGATTTGTATTTATAGGTGAGATGTAATACCCCTACCCTGTTCAGACCCATTTTGACCTCGTTGACCAAGGTTGACTTTTATGTCGCTTACGTAAATGGTTGATTTATTGTGATGGTGGTGTGTTATTATGGTGTTATGCTTGGGAATGTGATTAGGTGCATATGATTATGCATTATTTTACATTGAGGAATAGATATTGAATTTACATTATTGCTTATTGATGAGTAGTTGTAAACTCTGCTTCTGCATTGTACTTTGTAAATGATGAAATGTTAAGTTTATTTATGCGTTATTAATGATGGACTAACACATTTACTTTACATGTGAGTTGCTTTATGTATATGTTGGTGTGTTGTGTGAAAGTGTATGGGGTGCGAGGAGATGATTTTCCTTCACTCACTTCGGTGAGACAAGGAACGTCATGATTCTCCTTCACTGGTGTGTCTACTGTGTTTTTATATATATGCATATATGGTTCATTGGTGCAAGAAATTGCAGGTACAAGGTATCATCTCCACCTGGCTCCACAAGTCTGAGCATACCTAATTAACCTAATGGAAGTGGAGGAGGTATTTCTAAGGTCCTAATGTTAACCCTAGCCTTGCTCAATTGTGAGCGTCGTCAATATTTTATTTGCCTTGTCAGTTCGTCAAGTAGGCCACTTTTCTGACATTGGTATGTGTGTCATGTTCTATTTTGGTTTCAGTTGAGTGTTGCGTGTTATGCATTTTGTGTGTTTAATTATTCTCTTCTTGAGTAGTTAATGAGAATTTAATATGTTTCGTTTTGATTAGAGGGAATTAAGAATAAATTATATTGGAATCACTTTTGTGGTTAATTAATTAATTGATTATTTTTAATTGTCTAAGTTAGAGTGAATGTTGAATTATTAGTGAAAGTTAAAATATATTTGGCTTGAGTAATTGCTTAAAAAAATAAAAAATAAGACCATTGTTTTTATAAATTGATAAATCAAATTCTATTAAGCTAGAAAAATTAGAGTATTTATTTATTACCATATGGTGGAATTAAAATGGGGGTTATGCATTTTTTGAACAAGGATTATTATTTTCTAAATTTTGGAGATTTCCAACCCTACAATGGATTTTTGAGATTTTGATTGGTAAGGATTTTCTTGGAGAGATTTTGTGGGTAGGAGCTTGTTGGATTTGAGCAGGAAAACTCTTGTTGCTACTCGGTTTTCGTGAGTTCTTTTGGAGTCTTTGGCTCCATGTTTCATTTTTAAATTCTTCAACTTGAAGGTGAGTTTATTTGATTTCTCCCTTGTTTGTTTATGAAATTGTGTAATTCTTGTTGCAAATAGATAGCAAATGGATTTAGAACCTTTCTCCAACTTGAATTTTGGATTTTAGTTTGGATTTGAATTTGTATGCTTCATTTGAGAGTTGTTCAATGGGTTATTCTGTAAGAGCGCCCATAATTCGTGCCAAATAATAATGATAAGACACCTATTTAATAGCTCATTATCTTCAAGCAAGCCCTGCATCGAAAAAGGTGGAAAGGTCATTAGAAATAATGATTAAAAGTACCACGTTGCCTTGTATAGCTTCGGTCCTGATTGAGAAAGGATTTCATTTCACTTGCAATCTCCATTTCACCATAACTAGTAATGATGTCTCTCGATTGGCAAGCCACATTGGCTGCCCAATCAGCGTAAGAGTTGGCCTCCCTGTAAACATGTGTAAAAACACACATTTCAAACTCTTCGCTGATTTTCCTAGTAGCTTTAATAGCATTACTAATCGACCATGACGGTGGGAATTCCATATTTAAACAATTGATAATGTTTAAGGAGTCTCCTTCACACCAAACTTTAGTGCAATTGGCTTCTTTGGCAAGGATAATCCCATGATAAGCCGCCATGGCTTCGGCAACATGATTGGTCTGATTTCCTATAGGAATACATTTTATGATTTTACATATTCCCCATTCATCCCTTAGGACCACTCCACATCCTGCAACCCCCGGGTTTCCCTTAGAGGCCCCATCAAAATTGATTTTCATCCATCCCCTAGGTGGGCTGGTCCATATCACTCCCTCTCTAGGATTACTCTGGATGCTCTCTTGAGATTTTAATCTCCATTTTTTATAGACAAATTGATCCTCCTTACTGTTAGGATTATCAATACCACCTATAATATTCATATTTTCCACTATACTTCTTCTTATTTTTTCAAACACAATGTTAGCCTTAGTATTCTTTTCTTTGAAAATTCTATCATTTCTCTCTTTCCATATACCCCAGCACATGTGAGGTAAAGCAATTCTCCATAATAAGGTAGTGGTTCTATTTTTTGAAGGATGATGCCATGACTTGAAAATCTCCTGAATCGAGTTGGGGAAGCTCCAACTGATATTGAATTGATCTAGAAAACTTCCCCAAACATCAGCTGAGAAGGGGCAATGAAAGAGCATATGATTTATTGTCTCCTCATTCTGCTTATAGAGAGTACAGAAACTTGGCATATTGATACCTCTCTTTCTGATATTCTCTGTAGTAAGAATTTTGTCTTGAAGGGCTATCCAAAAGAAAATGTTGATCTTGGGGGTAAGACCTTTCACCCATTCTTTAGCCTAGCAAGGACATTCCATGTTATTGTATTGTTGATGGTAAAGAGATGCCACAGTAAAAGTACCACTAGCTGTGAGTTTCCAAATTAACTGGTCTTCTTCTTCAATCCTCACCATTGAGTTCATGACTTTGTTCAAACTACCCAAAGACTGATCCACTTGAGATAAGTCTTTCCACTGTACATCTTTCCAATAATCCTCCACCTTGGTTCCAAATCTTTCCTTGCATTGGTTCTGATATCTGTTCCACTCAGGGTTTTCATTTAAAGGGAGCTCCAAAAGCCAAGGGTTCTCCCAGAACTGAATAAGATTCCCTTTCCCCAACTTCCATTTTGTGCCTTTGATAATTAAGTAAATGTTATTTCTTGTGCAATGCTTAATATATATATATATATATATATATATATAATTTATAGTTTGTAATTTTTAATTTGTAAATTTGTAATTTTTATTCAGAATATGGTGTTAGATGAAATTCAATTTTAAAAAGAATTATCAGTTTAGTAATTAATATATAAATATATTTATACTATGTATTTTGAATTTACTATATGAAGAAAATGTTAATTATTGATTTAATGTAAACGCAAATTAGTTGTGCAAATAAAATTTACATTGTTAGCCATCCATTACGTTTAGTCAATATGAATTTGAATTGGAAATATTATTTTGATTTTAAATATTGAATTTAGTTTTCAAAAGTATTTTAAATGTTAATTTGCATTATCTTGAAATTTGAAATTCAAGTGGTCTTTGTTATAGCCAAACTGGCTTTAATTGAAATGATTTTATATTTGTCTTTAAATGATGGTTTATTTAGGCTTCGAGTTGCTTTTATTCTTTTTAAGGTGTATGGTTTAAAATTGAATATTGAACAAGTTTATTTGAATGTATGTTTACTTGGATTGTCTTCATGCGTTATTCCATATTCTGGTGTGCTTTTCATGAAAGAGTTAGTTATTGAATAGTTGCAGTTAGATGATATTGATTTTTAGTATTTTATGAGTGATTGTTATGAATCCTTAACATGGATGATTTAGAGTGCAAGTGTATTCATTTGAGTTTTACTCTGCTTGGTGGATTTTTTGTGCTAATTTGTAAGAGTCATTTTCATGTCATGATGGCATGTTGTTGAATGTAAGTTTATTGTGCAATTTGATTGGGTTAAGTTTTGGTTGTGGTCGTACTTGCCTTATTGTGGTTTTGGTCTTGTTTTGTGGATAGTTCAGTTGTTCAGTTCACACATCCAATTGATTTAACCTTGGTAGAAGGTTTGTTTATTCAAGTTGTCCTTCAGTTTTTCTCTTTGAACTCCTTATGTTGGTTGGATTTTGTGATTTTCCTTGGGTTTCTTTAGAGGTTGTGTAGTGTCATAAGGAAAAGTGGCTTTTGAGTGGGAGCCTTGCCCAAAGAGGTAGCAAGATAACCCATCAAAAGTTGAGTAATAAGTGATAACTTAATTAAACAATGGGGGGTTGGGTTCTACAAATACTAATCAAGATAAATTGTGCCCCACTCATGGTTGAGTGCTAATACAGACTCGGGATGTAGTGGGAAGGCCTGGAATGGAAAATCAACTACCTTGTCTTCACGAAAGGTTTGTTGGGTATCGCATGAGACATGGATGGGGGCCGAAGGTTCAATAGAGGCTACCAAGGTAACCCAGGATGGGGGTCGGGGCCTATGGAGGCCTGCCAGAGTCCATGCGAGCTATGCGATGGCACTCTTCCCTTATGCTCACTAGTGTGTAGTCATGTGTTGGTTTTACTTGGAGCACCCTTATGAGAGTCGTGTTTGTATGATTGTGCCTTGTGTGAGTACCTAATGTACATGTGAGACCATGTGATGCTTTGTTGTGGCTTGTTTGAGGGCCTTAGTACTATCTCCTACAACGGAGGGGTGGTTCCTTTTTCACGCACATGGTCAGGTGGTAGTGCCACTTTCCATTGGGTATTTTGATTGTGCCTTCTTGCGATGAATTAGCCTTGCAGGTGCTCCAGTTGTTATTTTGTATTTACTTCATTCCATGTTTTGGATGGATCCTTTTGTTCTTCTCGGATCATTCATGTATCTCTTGGACCCTATGTGGTCATATGTATCATTTGTTTATGTGCGCCTTGATGGAAGGATGTAATTGATGTAAAATTTATGTATTTTTCATATTTTATTTATTAGAATGGTCTTGCACTTGAAGCGGACCTGGAGATGTAGCCCATTAGGGGTGAACTCCGAGATCAATTGGTGTTATATGGTGTATGTGTTCATCTCGTTTCTTTTAATTTTGGATGTATGAATGGTATAATTCTTAGATTGTTAATGTAATTTAGGTGATATTAATCTTAATTGTATGTATGAAGTTATTAATTTAAATGCAGTAATATGGATTACGATGAATGTAGATTTAGTAACATAATGTAACAAATGACATATGTATATATTCAATCATGCTTAGTTTAATCTCTTATAGAATTTAATTTCTGTGTTCATGTGGTAATCATTCTATCATGAGTAGGTTTAATCAATCTCATTGTTAATTGGATTAATACACCTTAATGTTCATTGGATTAATTGAGTAATCTTTGTTGGAAACCCTTTAGGAGTTTGTGTTAAGTCTTTCTCTTGTGCAACTTCTATTGCAATGTATATCTTGTACATTAGTGTGTTCTTATTAAAAAAAAATTATTTGCACTCTTTTCGAGTGTTTGTAGTTGTTTCCTTTAGGGTATCTTGACAAGGCATTACATGAGATACTTATGTAATTTAGGTGTGGGTATTATGTCTGCATTATCAAAGAAAGGTGATTGTGCGAACAAGAGACTTATCATTCAGTGTAGTGTTGAGGTGAGATTGGTGTTGTAGAGCAGACAATTGTGCTTAACTGGAACTGTCATCAGGCATTTGTAGATGTTATCATTACAGTTCATTTCTTCCAGATTGTAGTCTGAATCATACTATAAGGGTGAGACTTTCATGAGGGTTGTAGCCTTTTGGGCATATATCTTTTGAGCTATGAGCTCTAAGCAGTGTGCTTGAATGCATGTGCATTCCCCATTGTAATATTTTCACATACTATTGTAGAGTATCATCTTACGGTGGGTAGGTTCCCACCATGGTTTTTCCCTTGATCGGGTTTTCCACGTCAAAAATCTTGGTGTTGTGTGTTGTGTTATTATTTGCTTATCTGATTCATTGTTGCAGTTTATCAGTTTATGATTATTTAAAGCTTAATTTTCTTTGATCTGGTGAAGATTGATTCACCCCCCCCCCTCTCAATCTTCCTTCTTGATTGCTGCTAATAATTGGTATCAGAGCTAGATCCTCTGGTAGAAGCTTAATCTCTTGAGGAGATCCAGGATGGCAGATCAAGGTATTCTTTTCAAGAAGGATAATTCAAGGTTTGATGGAAATGCTTATACTATATGGAAGATCCGGATGGAGGTGCATTTGAAATGTCTTGGAGAAGATTACTGGAAGATTGCTAAGAATGTCTATGTTGTTCCTCAAAATGGACCATCCACTCTTGATGAGGTTAAAGAAGCAGAATATAACATCAGAGTGAAGGAAGCATTGCTTAGTTCCCTGACTGATTCTTAAATGAAAAATGTTATGGGACTTCAGACCGCACATGAGATCTGGGAGAAGCTTGAGATCTTGTATGAAGGTGATAGCAAAGTGAAAGTTGCTAAGTTGTAGAGCTTGAAAGGAAAGTATGAGACATTGAATATGGGAGATGATGAGAACATGCATTCATACATGGCTAAAGTGAATGAACTTGTCCTTGGTATCAGGAATGTTGGTGGAAAGATTAAGGAAGATGAGATTGTTGCTAAGGTGCTGAGATCTTTGCCTCTTGATTATAAACATAAGGTTGTTGCTATTGATGAGATCCGGAGTGTGACTATAGTGACAAGAGATGTGTTGGTTGGAAAAATTATTGCCTTTGAGCTAAGTGAATTCGGAGAATCACATAGAAAGTCTAAGACTACATTCAAAGCATCAACATCGGTATCCAGTAAGAAGAAGTGTGATCCTGATGAGTGTAGGATATCCAAATATGAAAGAGAAAGAAGAGAGATAGCAGAGAAAAAAAAAGAACTTGATGAGCTGAAGCACTGATTGCTTAGAGATTTCCTAAAGGTGTCGGTAAGTATGATGTAAAGTTGCCCTTGAAATTTTTTTCTTGTAATAAGATAGGACATTTTGCTTCTATATGTCCAAAGAGAATGGCTAATTATGATAGACATGATAAGTTTGATAAGTATGATAGGAATGATAGATATGAGAAGCATGAACAAGTATGATAAGCCTTAGAATTCTAACTGGAAGTTTAGGAACCAAAAGAACTGTTATTATGTTGCAGATGAAGGTGTTACAGATGATGAATCATAAGGAGATGAAGTTGTATTTATTTTCATTAAAGATATATTTGTACCTAGTGATTCCACAAGTTTTTATGTTGAGGAGAAAGCTTTGCCTGCTAAGGTAGAAGAAAAGGGTGTATGGGTGATTGACAACGGTTGTTCACATCATATGACCGATGACAAAAGAAAATTTGTAAGCATGGAAAGGTATGATGATGGAATATTTAGATTTGGAGATGACAAAGCCTATGTAATATGTGGGAGAGGTTCTATTTCTTTTGATGGTAAGCATAACATTGATGATATATTGTATGTTGAAGGATTGAAGCATAATATTTTTTGTGTTGGATAGATGGTTGATAAGGGTTATGATCTACAATTCAAAGATGGTAAATGCAAGATCTAGAATGCCTCCAGTATAGAGATTGCATCTAGGATTAAGACTGAAGGTAACATTTTTCATTTGAATGCTGGTAAGAAAAGTTGCTTGATTGCTAAGATAGATGAGAGTTGGTTGTAGCATAAAAGGATGTGTCATGTAAACTTTGATTCATTGATAAGATCAGTTCTACACACACTCCTAGAGCCTTGTATGTTAGATTAGACAAATATTTGTTGAAATTGGGATTTATCAAAGTTGTTGCTGACAATAATCTATACTTTAAAAAGTTGAAAATGATAACATTTTGATTGTTGAAGTCTTTGTTGATGACATTATTCTTTGGTGGTGATATGCAGAAAGAATTTGAGATGTCTATGATTGGTGAGATGAAGTTTTTCTTAGGTTTGCAGATTGCACAGATAGGAAAACGTATCTTTATATCTCAAACTAAGTATGTGAAGGAGTTGTTGAAGAATTTTGGACTAGATGATTCCAAACTGGTTGTAACTCCTATGGTGACGAGTTGTAAACTATCCAAAAATGATGAATCTCTTAAAGCTAATCAGAGTTTGTACAGATCTATGGTTGGTGGATTGATATACCTTACTCAGACTAGGCCTGACATTATGCATGTTGTGTATATGTCTGCTAGATATCAATTTGACCCGAAGGAAATTCATGTCACTATTATAAAGAGGATATTTAGATATCTAAAGGGAACTGTGGATTATGGTTTACGGTATCCGAAGAATGATGATTTCATGTTATGTGCTTATATTGATGTAGATTGGGCTGGCGATGTTGATGACCAGAAGAGTACTACCGGTGGAGCATTCTGTTAAGGTAGGAAGTTGGTTTCATGGGCTAGCAAGAAAAAATATTTAATATCTTTATCTACTACTGAAGTTGAGTACATTGGTGCTGCTAGTAATTGCACTCAGATAGTTTGGATGAAGAAAATGTTGAAAGATATCAGAGTTATTCATGATGATCCTATTATTATATACCATGATAATTCCAATGCTATAAACATGTCAAAGAATCTGGTGCAACATTCAAAGTCTAAGCATATATCGATCAAATATAACTACTTGAGAGAGCAAGTTAGTGAAGGGAAGGTGAAGCTGGAGTATGTATCTACAAAGGAACAAATTGTTGATAGCTTCACCAAATCTTTGCCTACATATACATTTTTCTATTTGAGAGATAAGTTAGGGGTATCCATCCCTCCTGATGAGAATTAGATGCATTGAGTTGCATCAATCCGGTGGAATTCAGAGCCTTATTCTTTTATCCAGATTGATGAGTTGATGTTGCTCCTCTGTTGGAGTAGTCTATTGATTTGGTTGTGTATCCCAGGGGGAGAGAGATTTATGATTCTATATTGGGAGAGAGTTTGATTCTTTGTTTTGGAGATATCTGACATTGTTGTCAAAGGGGGAGAGAGATCATGTGAAAAACTTCCTTATCTATTTTGATCTTATGGTGAGTTTGTTGGTGATATCTTCTTTCTTTGCATTGACTATTTTTCACATTCATATGTTGCCATCAATGCCAAAGGGGGAGATTGTAGGATTGTTGGATTTGGTTGTTGTCATTGCTTCTGCTAGGATATGTTGTTTTCATTGATGTCAACATATTCCTGTGATTTATTATGGTGAGTTTGGAAAGAGCTTCTGATCCGGTTTTGAAGTTTGGTTTTGTTGATCACTGTTTTTCAAAATCTTGTATTTCCTTCGGTATATTCTGATGTGAACAAATATTGTGCTGAGACTCTGGGATATTATTTGGGATGATCTTGTGCATATTTATTTCTGATGGTTCATGATTTGGCTATCTGCAAGTTATCTTTCTTTGTGACAGTTATTGATTGGCTGTGTTGTTGAGCTTTATAGATGTTGATCGATGAAGATTTGAAAAGTGGTGTTGGTGCAACTATTCCAGATGGTTCTAACATGCTTGCTAGTGTTTCCTATTTGTGTCCTATTTGTTTTGGTGATCCACATTGATCATTGTGCAAGTTTTTGGTGACTTCTATGAATCGGTTATGATCTTCATGTTATGTGGTTTTTCTAGTGGTGTAGTGTGTTGTGGTTGATCTTGGTGTGATTTCTGGTAGATGTGATCATTTGGGAATTTGAATTAGGTCCATGCTATGTAATGTAAATCATAATATTGGTCTGGTGGTCAATCTTTGTATCGTGTGATGTAATTTTTGTAATTGTAAGTTGAGGGTTGAGGGTTTAGCCAACCTTGTTATCAAGGTTGATGATTTGTATTTATAGGTGAGATACTTATGCAATATTGGTGTGGGTATTGTGTCTTCATTAACAAAGAAAGGTGGTTATGTGAACAAGAGACTTATCAATTAGTATAGTTTTGAGGTGAGATTGGTTTTGCAAAGCAGACAATTATGCTTAACCGAAATTGTCATCAGGCATTTGTAGATGCTATCACTGCAGTTCATTTCTTCTAGATTGTAGTTTGAATTGTATTGTAAGTCAGTGAGACTTCCCTCAGCTTTGTAGCCTTCTGAGCATATATCTTTTGAGCAGTGAGCTCTAGGCAGTGTGCCTAAATGCATGTGCATTCCCCATTATAATATTTTCACACACTATTGCAGAGTGTCATCTTATAGTGGGTAGGTTCCCACCGTGGTTTTTCCCTTAACCAGGTTTTCCATGTCAAAAATCTTGGTGTTGTGTGTTGTGTTGTTATTTGCTTATCTGATTCATTATTGCAATTTATCAGTTTATGTTTTGAAGTTTAATTTGCTTTGATTTGGTGAAGATTGATTCACTCCCTCCTCTCATTCTTCGTTCTTGATTGTTGCTAACATACCATTGCCCTATGCTTCATGAAGACCTTACCTTACCATCTTCTTTGCATTATTTGCACCTTTTAAGCTTATTTACTATATAGAATGAACTATTCTAAAATATTTGGACTTTTCTATTTGATATTGTCAATATCTCCATTTTAATGGACTAACATCATATGACACTAATATTCTCCTTGCATAGAATACTATGATACTCTCTCAACAATCCAAATGAATAACACAATTTGAAAACACAATCATATTGTTTTCTTAAACTCTCAGTCATATATATTGATCCTTTGTGTTGGTTGTAAATAGGTCACTGCTCTTTTAATAACCATCTTGGCTTGAGCTCAATGAATACCATAATATTTACATGTTCTTTGTAGACACCTAAAAAATGTCTCATTAATCACACACTAATTATTCGTCCTAATTAATTGAGTAATTCTTTAATTATTTAATTAACCTAATTATTCTTCTAAATTTACTTAATCATCATCATGCTTCAACACTATTAATTATTCAATTTCTATCTTTAATCAATTTATCATTTAACCCTATTTTTTAAATATTAATTATTTAATTATTTACGATTAATTCCCCCAATTAAATAATATTTATTATTTAATTAATTCTATTTCTAAAAATTAATTAATTTACTTATTCCTCCAATTCCCCAAATTTGAATTTCAAATAATTCCATCTAATTTCATTAACATTTCACCAAATCTGAATTTCAATGAATTTTAGTTAATATCATGTGCATTTCATCATTCAAAAATCAAAATTTAAATCCAAATAAGAATGAAAATAAATTTCAATTTAATCTCCTACAGCACATGTTGAAAATCAAGACTAATTGATCAAATCAGTTAACTCAGTTAATTCTTCAATCTCCCCTTTTCACTCCAATTCACCTTTTCTGACTAATTAATCAATTCAGTCAACTGGCTAATGTATTCAGTCTGCTAATCAATCAAATGAGTTAACAAATCAATCTATCATGTTAACAGATCAATCAATTCACTTAACTGATCAATAAAAATCAATGAACTATCAATCAACACTTCAGTTTAATTTCTCACCCAATCTGTCTCAAAAATCTATAAATACAAGATCATTTTCTCAATTCAATCTAGAATCATAGAATTATAATCTTCAAAACAATTGTCTATCTCATGTAGGAAATCCTACTGCAACACCTGAGAGCCACCTACATACACAATTTAGAGAAGAGCAATGGAAGCCTTGTTACATCAATTGAGGGAATTTAATTAGATTTTATTCATTATTCAATTGATTTAACATTATTTCATTATAATTTAGGAATATTTCTAATTAGATTAGATTTGTGATTCACCCTTATAATCTGATTATCTTACTGATGATTGAAATTAACCCTAAGAAAACAATGGTGAACCCGGCATGAACTAACCTCCTGATGTCCTTTTTATGATTTTGTATGGATACATGAAAATGCTACACATTTGTGTACGCAGAAATTTGCATTTGTTCACAACAATGTGCATTTGTCCTAATAGTAATTCGCATTTGTGTTGACATCAATTCGCATTTGCAAGACGTCTTCAAAATTTCATAATTTGTCATTTCTGCTTCTTTGTCATTTGCATATCTAACCCATAAAAATCGTTCAATTCTGGAAAAAAATATTTTCATGCATAAGATGTGTCTAACCCTATGGTAGGAAGAGTGACCTTCCAAGATTTTAGGTTCCAGGGAGAGGAAAGAGAACAAGAGACAAAGAAGATCACATCGACGGTGGATAAGAGTAGAAAAGAAATTTCAAGATCTCAAAGAAACAACAACCCTATCCCGATATTATCACATTGTGCACAAGTACCTGGACAGACTCAATGTGTTTGATGACATTGAGATCATGGAAAATATGATAATTGATTCACCTCATGTCATAATTGATTAACTCTATCTCCTATCTTTTATTTTTGTGTCTTAATTCACATTTGTGCAAAGGTTGATTCACATTTGCTCAAACATCAATCCGCATTTGTGTAGACAATAATTCGCAATTCTCTACATAGAAATTTGAATTTGTTTACATGCCAATTAGCATTTGTTTTGATATCAGTTCGCATTTGTCAGAAGCTAGCAGAGCATTTCTATTATGTCTTTTCCTGATTCTCTGTCATTAATATGCTATGTTCCCATAGACTGTGAAGTCAAATCTGTAACCGAAGGACAAATTAGGCTTGTAATCCCACAATGTGCTAACATCTTCCTGGATTTTTGTAGGAATAATTGGACCTATATTATCCTACACTTATTTGGGTGCTTTTAAAAAGAACAACAACAAACCTACTCTATCTCATCATTGCTATGTTGGTTAAAATGAACACCATGCTTTTTCAGAGCAACATCTCCAAATAGTTTAGACAATTTTGCAATGAAGGTATAAAAAGAACTCTTATTCTTTATGTTTTCAAGGTGATAGGCATATGCTCTCCCCTTAACTGGGTGACCAAAAAGCCAGACCCACCTTTCATTCTTTCAGTCAATTTTTGCAATAGGATAAAACCTTTAGCAGGCCTACCCTCCCAAGGAGCCTTTTAGGATCAAATCATTAAGGTTGGTGATAAGGGAACGACCTAAGTGAGGAGCGGCTAATGCCAAGTATTCCAACCCATTATAATCAAATATGGATGTGATGAAAATCATGTCCAACGGTATTTTTACATTGATAGCCTTCCCTCGGTATCTTTAAGATGCGAAAACCCTTTGTTCTAAAGGTTGGGAAGCCTCCTCAGGGAGTTTATCTCTGATGCACTGAATGGAGCCCTTTCTAAAAACCTTAGAAATTAGTAGCCAAGCTAAGTCTGTAACCAGACACTTATAGTATCATAGTGCAAGGGTGGGGAATAATCTTCCCCCAAGACACTCACCATATATCTCCCAGGATAACGAGCCAATTGAGGAGCAATCTTCTTTGGTTTAATTTCCGGACAAAGGAAAAACAAATGGGCGCACCTTAGGATGTGACAGGGTTGTTTGAGCTGATGGAGTATCAAGTTGTGGGTTGTGATATTGTTTGCAACCTTTTGACCTTAGTAGAGTCTGATTGTTGTATGCTTGAAATGACCAAAATTTATCGAAAACAAAATTGGGGTCTTTAAAAATATTCCAACACTCATTGGGGTTTGAAAAAATCCTTTGAACAATACTCTCTTTATGTTAGTTTGCTTTTCTTTCTTTGTTGCTATGTCTTTGCTACATGATCAAACTTTACAAAGTGGAATATCAACTAAGTTTTGTCAAAAACATCAACAAGAATCTCAAAAATTCAAAGAAAAATCCAAGTATCAACATCAACATCAAAATCAAAATCAAGCATTGTCACATTCTGAAAAATGAAGAATATTATATATTTTGTGATCTTAGGTCCTAGGCATTTAGTCCATACATAGTCTCTTTAGTGTCCTCATATTACACAAAATCCTTGCACAAATCCTCACTTCACATAGAAATAGCTTCAATCTTTTTCAAAAATTGCATCTGTTTAGTCATTGCATTATCATCATCTAAGTTCATCTTAGGACCCACTTTGGTAATGCATATCACAATAGGTTGCATTAGAATCCACATCTACCCTCTTAGTTTCAAAGTTAACCCTTGCATAGTCTGCATTTTGATTCATCTCTCAATAGAAGTCTTAAGAGCATATCCTTTGCATGGGTCTAAAAGGCAATGGTGATTTCCCATTTGAACAACCCAATCTTGGGCCAAACAATCTTGCTTGGGAAGTGAGAATTGACCTTCCCCAATATGATGAAGTTGAAGCTGTCATAGATGATGAAATTTGAAAATATGTCTACCTTGATGCAAAACTAGAAAAAGAAATCAAGGAACAAAGAGAACAAGAAGAATTTTGACAATTTGTTGAAAAACTTATGGTAGATAGCCCAATTCCTCGTCAGAGTCATCATTAGAGTGTCGTCATTTTTTAGATTGCACACATAACTAGTTCTTGCATAAGTCTTGCATTCATCATAGCCTACCATTTGCATTTAGAGAATTATAGTGAGTCATAGAGAGTCAAGATCACTTTGGAGATACATTGATGCCATTAACAAGATCACAAAAGGCTAAGATGGATCTATACAATGACCCCTTGGTCAGTCCCACTTAGAATATGGATCTATCCACACATCAATAGCCACAAGGAAGGAGACCTGCAACGTTACCAACAAACACCAACATGATGCCTTCCATAGATGAAATCCAACATAATATAACATAAGAGGAATTGGAGGTGGCCCAACAAGATCCGACACTTCTCATGGTTTTGAATGCACTCATCCATAATGACAAAGATTGATATCTCGTACTTTTAGTTCAAAATGGGGCCAAGTTGCCTCAAGATGTGGACATTTTGTCAACCTTTCCACTAGGAGTAACATTGACCCAAAATGTAACTCAAGCACCTAGTTTTTGTACAAACTCAAGCAGCAGCAACCCACGTTGCAAACGCTTCAGCTCAATCAATGGCTACATCTTCAAACACTAGTGTCACATCTCAAACTATACCAAGTGTTACATCTTAAACAATATAAAGCATGTTTAATGCTTTGACCCAAGCTAAAATAATAATGGCTCAGAATACCATTTCTACAAGTACATCTCAACCTATAGTATCAATTGCCATGGGATCTACCTACAATGGTCAAAATATGAATCAACGATTAGCAAGGATCAATAGCTCAAGTCAGCCGAATGTCGGTGCACAATTTGCATATTTCATACCACCTAATAGAATCCAAGGCACATAGTTACATGGTCAGCCAAAATTCCAACAAGCTCCAAGATATTCAAACACCAGTCATTTTTTGGGTAGTACCTGTAGGGTCAATATACCATTGACCCAAACAAAGATCTTGGCCCAGTAAGTAGAGAATCTACAAAATAAGATGGTAACAATGCAGATAAGAAAAGACAAAAAGAGTTACACCATGGAGGATCTCAAACCTTATCCCTTTGATAGGTCATTATACATGCCACCCTTTCCTCCTCATTTTGAAACACCAAATTTTGACAAATATAGAGGAAAGGGTGATCCAAGAGATCATATCAGAGAATTTTTCACATCATGCATTGAAATAGCACATGAGGAGACATACCTTTTATGACTCTTTCCCAATAGTCTTGGAGGGTCTGAATTAGAGTGGTTTTCACATCTGCCACCATGAACTACTTCATGGGGAGAGCTAGAAGAGTTGTTCATTACAAGCTTCTCTCATAATATTGACAACCCAATAACTATCATAGACTTGTGCTCTACAAAGCAAAAGGAAAGTGAGACCTTTGCAACATTTTTTCAAAGGTGGAGATATTTATATCATTGGTATCCAAGTCATATACGAGAAGTAGAGCAAGTAGATCACCTCAAGTAAAATATCCTTTACAAATGCAATGTTTGAGCACTTTCAAGGAGATCATTGAAAAAGGGTTGAAATGTGAGAAAGGATTGCTAAAGCAAGGCATCCTTAAAAATAACAAGGATAGTGGTACGACTAACACAAGTGCGGACAAGCATAAATTTTTGTCCAGAAATAAAAATGTTACAAATGATGGAGTGGTAGATGCTCATGTGGTAAATAGATCTCAACCAACAGCATCATTGCAAGGACCAACAAATTCTCTTCCACCGAATGAGAATTAATCACAAGTCAACAATGAAACAACTACAAATACAAATGTCGTGCAATCTCACATCTTCAAATCTCCAAGGACCAATGCACCACAAACAAATTCCACACCATTAGGAGAACCAATTGAGTCTACATTAAAGAAGCTTGTGCAAACCAATGCAATAACATTGTTTGAGGTACGATAGTATGAACGAGGTCTATTTAAACCAGCATGGTTGAATGATAATGACTTTTGTGAGTACCATCGATCAAAGGGTCACAAGACATCTAGTTGTTATAAGCTAAAACACCTCATTCAAGATCTCATGGACCAAGGGGATATCATAGTTGATGCCAAAAAAGGATCTACAAATTAGGCTCACATAATCTACAAGGATCCATTTGCTAAGCACATTCAGAATCAAGCTTCTAGTTCACGGATGCAAGACAACATAACCAATTACACAAAGGTTTCTTATGATCACACAATAAATACACTTAGTGTAGGGGATACAGTAGTAGCTACTATCACTGTCAATCCTAGGAATGGAGATTGTGTCATTGTAACCCACAGATCAAAGGTTACACTACAAGGAGTGTCTTCTCATGTACCTTCTCAAACAAGCAACTTTAATGTTGTTGATCAATTGAAGAAGACTCTAGCACATATCTCGCTCTTTGAATTGCTTCACATATCACCAAGTCATAAGAAAATCTTAGATAAGGCACTCCAAGATTTAGTTGTCCCAAGAAATATGGATGAATCTACCTTTCAAGGAATGGTGGGAAATTTAGTTTCTTCATCCCGAGTTTCTTTCACAGAACGGGATATCCCCATAGATAGGGTATTACACAGTGATCCTTTATATCTGGTAGCATACATTCATAAGAAAAGGATCAGAAATGTTGGTTGATGGAGGAGCAGGGTTGAATATATGCACCCTCAAATTACTTCAAGCACTTGGCTACTCTCATCTTCACATAGACCCTACAAAGAGAATCAACATAAAAGCATATGATAATGAGGAACATCCTTCAAAAGGGGTGGTTGTGTTGCCAGTACAAGTTGGACCTGTCACCACTAATGTCACTTTCCAAGTGTTAGACAAAGAACTGGGATACAATATGCTATTGGGTCATCCATAGATACATACCATGCAAGGCGTACCCTCCACATTCCATCAATGCATCAAGTTCCCATTCAATGGGATTGAAATAAATGTACAAGGAGATCCAGATCCTTTTCAAAACTATAATTAATTCAGATAAAGTACAGATAACCAAGTCTCAATTAATCAGAAATACATGCTTACTACATAATTCAGATCCCTAACACAATCAGATACAGAAAATTCAACACCATACACACCTATTGCACCTCCACTAAAAATTAAGAATGAAGGGTGTGGGGAATACTCTATTGTTGGATCATCATCAACAAGGCATATATCTCTATCTCCTAGAACTTTTGGGAGACCCTCATCTATTGTCACCAAGCAAGATAAAGGAAAAGATATTGTCAGATATTCAAACTCTTTCTCATTTGTTAGATGGGGAGACACATAAGAAGAATCCCTAGAAGAAGACATGAATTATTGTTTATACAAGGATGAAGAAAACTACCATGTAATCAAACTTCCCTTAGATTTATATGGGAATGGATTCACAATGTTACAAAGATATGGCTATGATGGAATAATAGGATTGGGACTAACTGCTCAAGGCATCATAGAACCCATCTTACCTATAGACAACCCAAAATACCAAGGCTTGGGGTATAGCCATACAACAAAAAAGTTTAAAAAATCAGCTACCCCAGTGATTACAAACATGCCATCGGCAATACCACAACAGTCAACCAACAAAATTAAAATTTCTAACAATGTCAAACTGGGAAACTTATCAACAACTGTGTCCACCATCTTCAAATGCCAATACAGTAATATAGATAGACATAGCACCTACTAGTGACTACAATTCAGAGATGGATGCTCCATGCCCAATCAGAGGGCCACCAAATGAGATCAACACCTGTATGGCATTGTCTTCATCTTCAAATACATCAACGGATATAGATATAGCATCAGAATCAGTCATTCAAGGAATGAACAATTTTTTCATAAATGAAGATACATCATCAAGTCATGAAAGTATTCCATGCATTATCAACACTACAGAGTTCCCTCTAACTCCACTTGAAGAGGACCCATATGATGATAGATCTAACATATACACCTGTGTTGAGACAATCACTTATTCACATGACTATGAGTTTCTCTCTTCATAGCAGCAACACAGACCTTATAGACAGATATTATGATCACCTGCCACCTATGGATGATGGCATTATTTATGAGGATATAGGAATAGACCCAAATACCTTCACAAGTCAGTTTGATAATCAGGTCTGCATGATAAGTACAAGCCCAAATTTTGACGATGAAAGAGACATGCACCTTATGTACCCACATTTAATAGACGGGGCAAAAAGAGGAACCAAATATAGATTGGTTTGAAAATGACAAGGCTATTGAATAATTCTTGGGTGAAAGGGATGGACTTCTCTATGATGATCACAAGGCATGATTTGCCATAGATCTGGATAGAACAACATATTTTGGAGAGGCAAGCTCTTACTCTAATCTAGATGACTCAGAAGAAGTAGAGAGCACGGCCAAAGGTAGACTTGATGATCTCCCAATAGATCAAGAGCAATCGTCACTCCTAATGGAAGAAACTGAAGAGATTAACATAGGAGATGTCGAGAATGTACATAAAATTCACTTGGCACAATCTCTAAACCCTCTAAAGAAGGATAAATTCATTGAATTTTTCAAACAAATACCTATCAACTTTGCATGGTCCTATGCAGATATGCCAGGGTTGGACCATAAATTGGTTTTACACCATCTACCGCTATTACTAGGAACAAAGCCTTATAAGCAAAATTTAAGAAAGATGCATCCACAAATAGCCTTACTAGTCAAAATTGAGTTACATTAATTATTAGATGTGGGTTTAATAAGACCCATAGATTATGTTGAGTGGATCTCCAATCTAGTCCTAGTAACCAAACACACTGGGGGCATCAGAATCTGCACTGACTTTAGAGATATGAACAAGGCTTATCCAAAGGATGATTTTTTGCTTCCCAATATTGATATGATTATAGATCTTACAACGGGAAATGAAATGCTTTCACTTATGGACAATTTTTCTAGTTATAATCAAATTAGGATTGCACCAGAAGACCAAGCAAAGACAACATTCACATGTCCTTGGGAAACATACTGTTGGAACATCATACCATTTGGCTTGAAGAATGCAGGTGCAACATATCAATGAGCTATGACAACACTATTCCATGACATGATACATGATTTCATGGAGGACTATATTGATGATATCTTAGCCAAGTCACGAACAAGAGAAAATCACCTAGAAGTTCTTGCTAAAATATTTGATAGATTAGAATAGTACAAGGTAAGGCTTAATCCTAAAAAGTGTGTATTTGGTGTCATAGTTGGAAGGTTCTTAGGCTTCATTGTGTCAAACAAAGGTATTGAAGTAGATCCAGAAAAGGTGAAAGCCATATTATAAATGGTAGCACCAACAACACTCAAGCAACTGAGAAGTCTACAAGGGAGACTCCAATCTATAAGATTCTTTATAGTGCAATTGGAAGACAAGTGCCACCCTTTCCAGCATATTTTAAATAAAGGTGTAACATTCAAATGGTCAAAACAATTCCAGGAGGTATGTCAATCTTTGAATGACTATCTATTGACCACACCAATATTAGTGCCACCAATACATGGAAAGCCACTATTGTTGTACATATCTACCACAAACTCTACTTTGGGTGCTCTCTTAGCATAGCATGATGATCAAGAGAAAGAAAGAGCAATCTACTACATCAATAGAACCCTTGTGGGATATGAACTAAATTACACTCCTATTGAGCGTACATGCTTAGCAGTGATTTTTGCTTCACAGAAGCTCGGACATTATATGATCAGCCACAAGATTAAGCTTGTTGCAAGGTTTGACCCACTCAAATATCTATTAAGCAGAGTGGAATTGATCAAAAGGTTAGCTAAATGTGTAATAATCATAAGTTAGACATTGAGTATGTTGATAGAAAGGCCAACAAAGGGCAAATAATTGTAGATCAATTGGTAGAGGCTCTAATACAAGACTATCATCCAATATTGATAGACTTCACAGATGAGTCTGTCTTCACAATTATAGCAACCACCAGTTGGAAACTATACTTTGATGGATCACATACCAATTATGGAGCAGGAGCGAGAATTCTATTTATCACCCCTCAAAGTGATTCTATCTCCAAATCTTTCAGAATAAGTTTCCCATGCACTAATAACATAGCTGAATATGATACACTAGTAATAGGACTTCAGATTGACATGCAATGAAAGATTAAAGAACTACAAGTTTATAGTGATTCTCAGCTCATCATTAACCAAGTGAATGATTATTATGACACCAAGGATGACAAGATCATGCCCTAAAAATAGCTAGTTGAAGAACTCAAGCAACATTTCTCCAACATCTCTTTTGAGCAAATCCCCAGAGTACAGAACAGAGTTGTTGATGCAATGGCAATTGTGCTATCTCTCCTTGATATTCCCAATAATGGAAGTCTGTTTGATTTCATGGTAGAACAACTGATGGTGCCTTCATATGAAATACCTTCTTTAGAATATGTATGTGCAATAGTGGGACCTGAATCTCCCTAGTATCAAGAAGTTTACTCATATCTACATGATCAATATATGCATCTAGATCTTTCATCCAACCAGAGAAAGAGCCTCATATAGCAGGCATCTAGATACACACTTATTGCTAACACATTGTATAGAATAATCTTGCATACCACCTTGCTTAGATGTCTTAATTATGAAGAAGCACAACAAGCCCTAAAGGAACTTCATGATGGAATCTGTGGCACGCACGTCAATGGCCCAGCTCTAGCCAAGTAACTATTGAGAATAGGATACTATTGGCCAATAACAAATAATTATGCCTACAAATATGTACAAAAATTGTAGACAATGCCAGATTCATGGAGATCTGATTCACACACCTACACAGGACCTTCAAACCATCACATCAGCATGGTCATTCTCATAGTGGGGGCTTGATTTAGTAGGGAAAATCAACCCTACCTCATCTAATGGACATAAGTTCAATATTACTGCCACGGAATATTTCATGCAATGGTTCGAGGTAATTCCTATGACCTACACTATGGGAAAACAAATAGCAAAGTTCATTTTGAACTACATTATCTACATATATGTAGTCCCAATGCGCATTATAACAGATAATGGAAGACCATTCAAGAACCAAGAAGTAAGTGAACTTTAAAAGAAGTTCCACATCTAACAGAGATTTGCAACTCCATATTATCCACAAAGAAATGGACAAGCAGAGGCAACAAACAAAACAATCTTGAAAATTCTGAAGAAAGTTGTCACTAAAACAGGCCATGATTGGCACATTCAACTCAATCCTACTCTCTGGCCTACAGAACCGGTGTGTGAACTGCAACAAGAGCTACACCGTATTCATTAGTATATGGTGTAGAAGCTATCTTACCTATAGAGGTAGAATTAACATCACTTAGAGTATCTCTAAATAACATCATATCCAAGGAAGACTACAAAGTGTCAAGATTACAAGAATTGGAATTATTAGATGAAAAGAGACAAACTGCTCTAAACCACCTACAAGGTTATCAAAACATAATGATAAGAAGCTACAATAAAATAGTGAGACCACGCTATTTTGAAGTAGGAGATCTTTTCCTTAAAGAAAATCAGAGAAATTTAATAGAGAGAGAATGACCAGGTAAGTTTGAACCTAACTGGTTGGTACCATTCATCATCACGAGAGTTGTCAGCAATGGCGCTTACAGTTTATCCACCATGGAAGGAGATCCACTCCACTATCCCATGAATACTATGCACCTAAAAAGATATTACATCTAAGGGACAGGTTCATTTTAAATTTAGCATTGCATTTGCATATTTCCTTATGACATTGCATCGCATTTTAATTATTGCACAACATATAGCTGCATATCATTTACTACTTCCTCATATAGCTACATATCATTGGTTGGTTTTTCATACAGTTGCATCAATAAAACAAGGTAATTATCAAAATTTATCATCTGTTTGTATTCAAGAGAAACAAATCTCATCTCCTTTCTTAGATATTCAAACATGAGGCTTTGAGATCCTAAGGTCATTCATTTTCAACATCACCCTTTGACGACACTTTGTCTATGGTTGGGTAGAGATTTCACTATTAGTGACTTGTTAACCCAAAATCTATCAATTGCTATATCTCACACATTAACAAAATCTCTAATTCATTCTAGATGCCTAGTTGATCATATGACTAGTGAAAAATCTAGTATTCTGCTTCAGCGACGTTGTAATCCTCATACCCAAGTAGGTTTCATTACTTACAAGTCAAGGCAAGAAAATAAAAGAAAAATTTCTATGCCAAAATCAATATCAAAATATCAAGGCAAAAGAGCAATGATATATAACTGAGATATCATGCATACAAGTGCGACAAAAACCTTAACTATCAGAACATGCAAATAACTACATCATGGCTATGGACACCTACTGGCAATAGAGCAATATTTGAGAGATTACAGTCTATAACCTCGTCAGAGCCCTTAAAGCTTGTTGGCAACAAGGCTCTATCTAGGATGCTTTTTAAGTTAGAAGAATCCACATAGCTAGTCATATAGGATGCCAAGGATCTTTAGTGAACACAACAACATAAATTAAATCACTCGCATACACATGGGAAAAAGAAGATCAAAGTTTTGAGAATCAATGGGGAACTTTTATGCATCTCCATCTGCAAATCCTAGCCACTAAGTGTGTTGATTTGTATGTTCCAAGGGATCTTCAAGATCGATTGACTTCTTATCTATGAAATGTTTTACACCTCCAATTCAATTGGTGTATTACAAAATGCTAAACAAATACAATCATCCTTGGTTGAATAGGAAATGCATCTTCATCAAGCAAACTACATTAGCATTATTCATGCCAAAAATTCATTGTCTCCATGTGCATTTTTTGCAGATCATCATGCCATTATAGGTCTGCATATTAGGGGCATAACTGAAAAAACCCTAAAAATTGTAAAAAGTCCAAAAAAAATTCCTACAAATCATTAAAAGTCATGGAAAATCATAAAAATTATAAAAAGATCCTAAACAAAAACCAAAAACATTTGAAAAAACAAAAAACTTAAAAATTTGAAAAACAACAAAATCAAACAAAAACATTAAAAAATGATCCACAAAATGCCCAAAACATTGGAATCCAATAAAATCAAACAAAAACATTCAAATACAATCCTAAAATAACCTTAAACATAAAAAAAACTCTTCAAAAAATAACTAAAAAAGAAAACAATCAAAAAAATTGCAATAACATGTCTCGTAAGAAACACATACACTAGCAGATATCCAGCAAACACTTTGCACAAAGTCAAACAAAGGATATAACTATCTTATCAAACATCTACAACCAAACTAATCAAGTCTTATTAATCATCAATATCCATATCAACGTGATTATTATCTTATCTTAAACAAAAGATGATACACTCGAAATCAGACAGGTTAGTCTTAAACGAGGTACACAACTTTCTGAGATCAGACATTATCAACCATCACATCAACCAAATCAAAGTAAAGGTAGAGTCAGTATAGCTGTTGAGTTTTGTCTAATTTGGATTTTCTCTTTTTCTTAAGGATGTCCAAAAATGACTAGAGGGGAGAATGATCCTTTTCTTTGTTTGTTGTTTATGGTGTGAACCAATGAAGCTCTGGGGAAATGTCTCTAGTGGGTGTCTGTGATAAGAGAATTCAACTTGTGAATGTCACACATACCTCAGCCCCTAGCATAATTCTTAAAATGGAGGGTTCACTCCTTGTCTATTGAGTGTTTGTTTCTTGAAATGAGATATCTTTATGTCTTGGTTCTTCATACCCTAGTGTACAAAGCTCCATTGTTACAAAATAAGGCTCAGTGATGAAAATGTGTTGCACTATGAATAAAGACAAGAAGATTATTCATCAGCAATCATATCATATCATTTCATTTCATCGTGTTGATTGTATCAATCAAGATCATCATTTCTAGTGGATTGACTTCATTTTCTTTCTCATGTTTTCATCATTTTACATTATCCCTCTCTCATCAATTCTTTCATCCTACTAACATTTCTTCTACTTTAACTTAGTCAAAAGGATAAAACAATATTTTGGCACATTTGAAACAAAAACTTTAATTGCATTCATATAATTGATTCGTTTAATACTATTCATTACATTCATTCAAGTCATTATCATTTAAATCTCATGTTAATTGCATTCATTTAGTTGCATTTCGTTTAAGTACGTTATCATTAAAACCACTTTTTAGGTTGCATTCAATCATCAAAGATAGTCACATACACTTAAAATGCATTACATTACATCACATAATATAGAATCCATTTAAGAACATCATATAACTGCATCACATAGGAACTACATCACATAGAATCATACATCACATAGAACTGCATTATGCATCACATAAAAAGAACAATTAATCATATAGACTGCATGATAGAAACATGCAACATCAATAAAACACAAGAATATACATCACCACCAAAAATGCATATCATATAACTCAAAAATGATAATGTGTCAAAGTATACAACAAATGCTCAATGATTCAAATGATATCAATAATGCCAGTCGACACTGTCCATATCATCGGGCGGATCCTACCTACTAGATCTTGCCCCAGCATGTCCTGATGGTGCTTGAGGTTGACCCATGACACCCGTTGTACTAGTATCTCGACTAGTGGATCTGCTTGATCTCCTCCCAGAAATGTATGTCTTGTAGCTCAAAACTCATTGTCCCTCAAGAACAACTCACTCATACTCATGACACCAATATTTTCACTCCTAATCTAGATGGATAAGTTGGTCATCTCTGGATCCCATGGATGGATCAATATCCTACTCCTGTGCATCCTGAATCAACCTTGCTCTGTGTATAGCCTCATCATGCTCTCTATGGAGATGATCCCTCTCCTGTATCCATGTTTGTTGCTCCTGCACCACCGCTGCCCTATCATCCTGTCTCCCCTGCCTCTCCCTCACTAAGGCATCCTCAAGGCTCTAAATCCATGCTCTCAAGATTTGCATATCATCATCATCACCATCCCCTCCCTGTGCCCCTACCTCTGCAGCAAGAGTATCCTCTAGCTCAAGCATGTCACTGTAATGTGATCTCCCCTCCTCATCGCCCTCACTACTAGATGATTCAGAAGATGAATCATAATTTTCACTACCAGACTCGATGTCTACATCCTCCTCTATCTCCTCACCTATTATTGTAATGGTTGTAACATGTCTGCCTCCTCCATCTCATCCTCCACCTCTATCCCATCCTCCTCTCCCCCTCCCTCCTCGCGACCTCTGGTGTTGAATCTGCTATGGTGAGATAGGAACCATAGGATCTGTCAAAGGAAGAGGTCTATGTGGCAACCACCAACCATCATACTCATGCGTAGTCCCTGGATTAGCCGACCCAACTCCCTAACCCCACTGAAAGGGAAGAAGTGCATCGCACTCAACAATCACAATGTGTGGCTGAACACATGCTCCCCAATCCCCAATCTCCTGACATATACGAGAAAAATAAGTTGTCACATTAGGAATACCCTGTATATCTCTGAACTATAAAGTACATGACCCTGAAGATGAATGTCAATGATCCTAAAGTGACCAACATCACGACCAATCAAATATATCTGCTATCAACAATAAGGTAAGTGTTGCACATCATCGACCTAGTCGGGGAAACCAAGGTAAGGCCTCCAATTGAAGTATTGAAGAATGTCAAGTCAATGCCTCTAGTACAAGAATGTTCCCTGAACCCCTATGCCTATTCCCTGATGTATATCTTTATGTATATGGCTACTCATCCTAAAGATCTACATGTACAACCAATCAAGCAATAGAAATATGCTCCCATATCCAAACCTAGAGTAATGTAATGCCACATCTAATAGATCCCTATCTAAGATACACAGTGTCATGCATCTGATGGTACAAAGTGGCAAGAAGACAAGGACCCCATTCGAACACTCATCTATGCACAATCATGTCATGAATGACCCTGCCCCAACCAACTGGGAATCCATGTGTCCTCCTATCAAGAATCAAGAGACCTACTACTACACTTCATAACACAATGGTAAGTTCATCATAATCCATCACCTCCCAAGGTATCTCATATCGGCCTCTAATCTGGAGCTCCTCCTCTATACACTCACGAAGCTCGCACACACCATATATCCCAACTTGATGATCATATATCACTCTCATACCATAAATAGGAATGTGTAAGATGTGCCATACATCCTCCAATGTGATTGATGCCTCTCCAATAGGTAAATGGAAAAAACATGTCTCTGAATTCCAACACTCAACTAACGTTGTGATCATGGCCTTGTTGGTCGTAACCTCGGGAAAGTGCAAGACATGATATAAACCAACATGTCGGACAAAGGAAAACTCCTTGTCACTCAACTCGGATCAAAGATTGAGACCATCGAGCCTCATCTATCTGCATACTAATACAATCACATTCTCTTGCAAGTGAAAAAAATGAAAAAGTCAGACGGAGTATTCGCATGACAAATATATATCATACATATTGAAAAAATCCAAGTTTACAACAAATGTGCAACATTAAGTACAATTGTGAACCATTAAAAGCAATCGTGAATCAATAGTGGCAAATGTGCATTAATAAATACAATAACGCATCAACACATACGAATGCAAATTCATAAAGGCAATTGCACAACGTTAAGAACAAATGCAAATTAGTAAAGACAAATGCGCATTAACCGACATACAAATGCAAAATTCTTAAAAAAAAATTGCTCTGAACAAAATTTGGAAAATCTAGCACAAACAAGCAAAAAATAAGAATTATTTTTGGAATAAGTACCATGACTCCAATCCCAAGTGGTTGTCAGTATGATTGAACTTGGTCAGATAAGTGCAATCATACTTGGAAGTCAGCCATGATGCTCGCAAAGTCACAGGAAAGCTCAAAAATCAAAATGAACTCCAAGAACTCAAAAGAATGCAAATGAGCAAATGAAATATCAAAATCAATATTTATAGCTCAAAATTAGGGTTTTTACCACTCTAACAGTCATGGTCTCCCTGACCTTCAATGAACTTGTAGATAGATCAAATGAAATCAAAATTGCATGAAACTTGAACTGATTGCTCACTAACATTGTATTGGAAAAACGGTCTCAATTCCATAATTTTTCAACCACTCTTCTCGAGGGGGCGGGAATTATTTTTTTCTTTGAAACAACATCATTTCGATATTGTATCAAAGAGGGGAAATGTAGACACCTAAAAATGTCTCATTAATCGCACACTAATTATTCATCCTAATTAATTAAGTAATTATTCAATTAACCTAATTATTCTTCTAAATTGACTTAATCATCATCACCCTTCAACACTATTAATTATTCAATTTCTATCTTTAATCAATTCATCATTTAACCCTATTTTTTAAATATTAATTATTTAATTAATTATGATTAATTCTCCCAATTAAATAATCTTTATTATTTAATTAATTATATTTCTAAAAATTAATTAATTAACTTATTCCTCCAATTCCCCAAATTCGAATTTCAAATAATTCCATCTAATTTCATTAACATTTCACCAAATCTGAATTTCAGTAAATTTCAGTTAGTCTCATGTGCATTTCATCATTGAAAAATTCAAATTCAAATCCAAATAAGGATGAAAATGAATTTCAATTCAATCTCCTACAACACATGTTGAAAATCAAAATTGATTGATCAAATCAGTTAACTCAGTTAACTCTTCAATCTCCCCTTTTCACTCCAAATCAACTTTTCTGACTAATCAATCAATTCAGTCATCTAGCTAATCTATTCAATCCACTAATCAATCAAATGAGTTAACAAATCAATCTATCCTATTAATAGATCTATAAATTCACTTAACTCGTCAATCAAAATCAGTGAACTATCAATCAACACTTCAGTTCAATTTCTCACCCAATCTATCTCAAAAATCTATAAATACAAGATCATTTTCTCAATTCAATGTAGAATCACAAAATTATAATATTTAAAACAATTGTCTATCTCATGCAAGAAATCCTAGTGCAACACCTGAGAGCCACCTACATACACAATTTGGAGAAGACCAATGGAAGCCTTGTTACATCAATTGAGGGAGTTCAATTAGATTTCATTCATTATTCAATTGATTTGGCATTATTTCATTGTACATTAGAGTTGTGATTCGCTCTTATAATCTAATTATCTTATTGATGACTGAATTTACCCCTATGGAAACATTCTTCTATTTGTTCCTTTGTCATTATTGACTATAATGTTTCATCAAAAAATTTGTCATGTGCATATTAGTGACTACCTCTATGTCTTCATGAATCTTGGTTTGTCTTTTTCATCTCACCAAGCATGATGATCACTACTAGGGAAACTTCTCTTCATCTCTGAGAGCCTCATAGTCTCCTTTCACATATTTGTCTTAGAGAACTAAGAATAGTTAAAAAAAAATTACTTAAAACTTTTACCATGAAATTCCCTTTTCATCTGTATGTTTGCATTTCTTATTTAAAATAAAATCCATGTAATTCCAAATAAAACAACTAATCGTCCTTTACAAGACAACACCATAGTATTAGAAATGCAAACCATGAAGAAGAAACATGTTATATTGTCCCTTTATGTTCCATTACTCTTCATTATTACTCATACAACATATGGCTTAAAGTCTTCATTTGAATAGAAATGCATGAAGATAATGTATGACATTCAGCTACACAATGAATGAATTATTAATTTGCAACAACTTGAAGCTTTTGTGAAGCCATAATAGAACTAATATATGATTCTTTTCCACGTGCAAGACATTGGGAGAGCCATAAAAGATGTTCTTTATACTTTTTCATCTCCCTACATATGTTGGAGTTGTTTCTAACCACTTTCCCTCCTTAATGACTACCATTGTAGCTACTTGCAAGATGATGAAACATAGGATTTACTTATGGTGTGAGATCTCAAACGTAATCTCTAGACTCAACCCAATAGTGGTTAGGTAAAAATAAATGAATTTTTAAAACCAACAACCCCTCCAAAGCTTGGACGTGATTTTACAAGTTTGACTACGCAGACACAAAATTCTCATAAACATACAAAGAATGGATTGCAACATGGATGGTTAGTTGAAAAATCTAAAGGATATTAAAACCTTGCTCCAATGATAATGAATAAAAAACTAAAGACCATGCAAGTCTACCACGGATGACTAGACATGTTGGGCATTTTGAACAAAAGAAGTAAAATAATGCTAACATTCATGGCACCCTTTGCTAATGTTTTAGCTACTAAAATGTGAAAGAGAAACTTCCTACAAACATCTCTTGGGCTATAGAGTCAGAAGGACTAAAATAAATCAAAACTAGAATTGATTCATTGCTACTTGCACCTCAAAAAGGCTAACAAACTGACAGAAAACAACTACTAAAACTGAATGGACTGAAACTATGTGCATCAACACTTGGAGGAAAGAAACTAGATAAAACATGTGCTACAACACTTATTTGACCTCTAAAAATCTATCATAATATGTACAAAAGACTATATTTACCTCAAAATTAGTGCTTGAGGTGAATCCCATTGACTGGCATTGGATCCATCTCTCCATCCAGCTTGGACAACTGGAATGCATTATGTTGCTTGCATTTAGAAATAATGTATGCCCCTCTCCTAAATGCATCAAACTTGGAATGTTTTCTAGGCCTTCTCTTAAACTCATCCCATTTCAAGACCATATCACCTTCCTTGAATGTTTTGATTAAGTAAAAGAAGGTATTTGAAAGGTACCTGAACCTTTTACAAGCCAGGAAAATAGAAATACTAAAAAAAGTGCCTGATCACTTCAAAAAGACAAAATGAACCCACCGGAAGGGAATAGCTTAATACATCATCACATTAAAAACTCAGAACAAATAGCAAAAGGAAAGCACAAAGACAGCAAAGAGATAGAACCAAGGACACAAAGACACCTTCCTTGAATGTTATAGGGCCTTCTCTCTTATCAAATGATCTTTTCATTTGTGCTTGTTGTATATCCATCTTCCTCATAGCTTCATTCCTTGTTTCTTCCAACTCAACCAATTGAGCCAACCTTGCTACCATTGGTTGTTCATATAACATATTAAGATATTTAATTAAGTCAAGTGTTGGAAGCTCGAAGCCTTGTTGCCTTCCCATAAACCAACATATATGGTGAGTGTCTTGTTGATCTTTTTGGAGTTATTCTATCAAATCACAAAGAAGATTTCAGCTTGGTATGTTGTGTTGTTTGGTTGTCCTCAATATTCCTTTTGATGATATTGAGAAGGTTCTTATTTGTAGAATTTGCTTGGCCATTGTGTTGAGGATAATAGTTAGAGGAAGTATTCAAATAAATTCCATTCTTAATAGCCCAATCAATTATTCTTGTGCCAACAAAGGTAAGAACATTATTTGAAACAATGGACTCAAGAACACCAAACCTTGTAATTGGATCCTCATTGAAGTTTAGAATAGCAATCTCATTTGCCTATTTCAATGTTATAGCTTTAGTCCATTTGGTGAAGAAATCAATGGCTATATGATGTAGGAGCATCCCCAGTTCATGGCAATCTTGCATCAACCAAAAATATTTCCTTTATGTTTTGCATTTCATTCTGCATTTTCTAGCACTGGCTCACTGGATCTCATGGGGTTGGATTTTTCTTGAGGACTTGATCATATACCTTATTCCCAAATCATGGAGCATTTGGATCATTTTCCATCAAGTTATCGCTACCAATTTTTGAGATAGTTTTCTCATACCGGTTGCCTAATTATAATCTACGAGATCCCTTTCGTAGCTTGTGAAGCCCTAAGCATTGATTTTGATGCTCCTTGACATGTGGCCAACCTTTCCCTATGATCTACACTTCATCCTTTGGATTTTTTGGAGGAATTTCTTTGGTGGAGATTGACCTTGTTGTTTTTACACATTAGGTCTTGTTCTTCGGTATTTTGATCCCTTTTGGGCCAATCGGATCCCTTTGGATCATATAAATCATTGTAATTGAGCATTAGAATAGAGATAAGTAGAGATAAGATAACAGATAGAACATAGAAGATAGATATGAATATTTGAGGTCCCGGTTGTGACATATTTTGTAATTAAGCATGTTTTAGTAGGCCAGTGAGCCAATTTTTGTAACCCAATTGATACTGGTTGATTGTAAATAGTTTTCATGATATAATTCATTCAGTTCTGCATTGCCTCCATCATATCCTTGTGTTTACTCTTGTTCATCGGCCCGGATAGACCCCTTTGAGGTTTCTCCTAACCGGCGACTGCACCAAGTGGTATCAGAGAGAGCTTTTATTCTGGAGATTATGTTGTCCTGAGAGATTTTATTGTAGGGTGGCGAACTGGGATCTGACATATAGCTGCAGCGAACTGGCATGAAGATGGTGTAAACAAGAAATAGGAATGGTGGAGTGTGTGGCAATGCAAACCCTTCTGTGATAGAAATGTTGCGAGGAATTGCAGCCCTGTTGGAAGCCATTGAGACAGCCCAGAGAAGAGGATCACATATTGAATATGTAAGTGAAGATGAAAGAGAAGAAGCCCCAGTAGAAAAACTAAACCCACCGGTGATTGATCTGGATGAAGAGAGGTTTTTGAGGGTTTTGAGTAGGGCGAATACTAAACCTCATTTTACCCCACCGGAATATGATGGAAAGTTAGATTCAGATGAATTGATGGATTGGATCTTGGAGATGGAGAAATATTTTGATTTTGAAAACATCACAGAAGAAAGGAAGGTGAAATATGCATGTACTCGATTGAAAGGTCATGCATCTCTTTGGTGGGAGAATTTGTAGGTTGATAGACAGAGAAGAGGTGAAGAGAAGATCAAGACATGGGATCATATGGTTGCTAAGTTGAAATAAAAATTTATGTCAGTTGATTATCAAGTGAACCTTTTTTGGAAGTTGCAGGATTTGAGACAGAAGGAATCTAGTGTGAAGGAGTACACCGAAGCATTTTACAAGTTGAATATCAGATCTGGACATGTTGATGATGAAGTTGAACAAGTTACAAGATATTTGAATGGATTGCGGATGTCTATATAAGATGAAATCAGTTTGATCAAATTGCAGAGTGTTGAAGAAGCTTACCAGTATGCCTTGAAAGTAGAAGAGAAACTAAACAAAAGACATGAGCAGAGGTAGAGGTGGAAGTTTTTTTGGAGGAAGAGGATATATCAGAAGTAGAGGAACCTGTATGGATCAGAAAAAGGACAAGGAAATGAGAAAAGAAGGTAATTCATTCTAAAAAGATGATAGAAAGTTCTATCGAAGGAGAGAACTGGATGGCTACCATAATGAGAATTTTGGAAAAGATGATAGAAGACAAAACAAGAGAGTGTTTAGAGGAACTTTCTATAAGTGTGAAGGAGAAGGACATTGTGCTTTCAAGTGTAAGGACAAAGAATATTGGAAGAACAGTAGTGGTGGAAGAAAACCCTGCCAGATCAGCTAATAAATCGGAAGATGGAGAACTGTTGATGATGAGAGCTTTATGTCATACTAGAGGAGATAAAGAGCCCTTGCAGAGGAAGAATTTGTTTAAGACCAGATGTAAGGTATCTGGTAAGTGTTGTAAAGTTTTCATTAATAGTGGTATTTCCTATAATCTTGTTTTAGAAGAGATGGTGAATAAGTTGAATTTGGAAAGATTGAAACACCCTAATCCTTATCAGATAGCATGGATTCAGGATGATCATAAGTTGTTAGTAAGTGAGCAATGTTTGGTGAAATAGAAAATTGCGAATTATCATGATGAAGTCTTGTGTGATATTATGCCTATGGATATTTCTCACCTTTTGTCAGGTAGACCTTGGTAGTTTGATAGACAAGAAATACATGATGGGAGGAAGAATACATACACTATTGTGGCCAATGGGATGAAGCAAACCTTGTTTCCCTTGGAGGAGCCTTTGAAGAGTGAAGTTTGTACGAATGCTAGAATCTGTTTGGTGGATGGAAGGAAATTTCTAAATGGAATGAGACATGAGAATGTGTGTTTTGCCTTAGTTCCTAAGAAGACTAAGAACTTGGAGCATGAAGAAGAACAACCGGAAGAGATAAAAGATTTGCTGACAGAATATGAAGACATCATTTTAGCTAATGTCCCTGATGGATTACCACCTGTGAGAAGTATCAGTCATTGCATGGACCTGGTTCCCAAAGCTAGTTGGCCTAACAAAGTTGCACACTGGATGACATCAGCAGAGAATGAAGAGTTGAATAGACAAGTGCAAGAGTTGTTGAAGAAAGGTTTGATTAGATAAATTCCTTGTGCAGTACCAGCAGTATTAGCACCTAAGAAGAATCGAGAATGGAGAATGTGTACCGATTCCAGAGCAATAAAAAAGATCACTGTGAAATAACGGTTTCCTTTTCCTAGGATGGATGACATAACACACTATTTAAGTGGATCCAAATACTTTACAAAGATAGACTTGAAGAGTGGATATCATCAAATCAGGATCAAAGAAGGAGATGGGTGAAAGACAACATTCAAGACAAATGAAGGACGATATGAATGGTTGGTGATGCCTTTTGGGTTAACTGATGCACCGAGTACTTTCATGAGGCTGATAAATGAGGTATTGAATAAATTATTGGGTAACTTTGTTATTGTATATTTAGATGACATTTTGATTTTCATTAAGACAAAAGAGGAGGATTTGTTGCATTTGAGACAAGTTTTCCAGAGGTTGAGAGAAGAAAAGTTGTTGATAAATCTTACAAAGTGTACTTTCATGAAGGATGAGTTAGTCTATTTGGGATTTGTGATATTTGAGGATGGTTTGGAGATGGACCCTAAGAAAGTAAAAGCATTTGTTGAATGGCCTACACTGGAAAGCATTGGAGAGGTAAGATCATTTCATGGATTGGCTAGTTTCTACTGAAAGTTTAGCAAAAATTTTAGTTCAGTTTGTAACCCTATGACTGAGACAATGAGGGGAGATAGGAAGGAGTTCAAGTAGACCACCGGAGAAAACAAAATTTTTGAACTGTTGAAGCAAAAAGTGACTAGCGGCCTATGTTAGCTTTATCGGAGAAGTGCAAAAGTAGAAGAATTTGTAGATGACATGAAGGACTTACATATTCAAGTTAAGAAACATTTGGAGGACACTAACAACAAGTATAAGGAGAAAGCAAATGAGAAGAGGAGACATAAGGAAATTTAAATTGGCAATTAAGTGATGGTTTACCTGAGAAAAGAAAGATTCTTGGTTGGAACCTATAACAAGTTGCAGATGAGGAAGATTGGACCTTGCAATATTTTGAGAAAGTTTAGTTCTGGAAATGTATATGAAGTGGAGTTACCGGATAGTGTGAGTATTTCACCTATATTTAACATTGCAGATCTTCATCATTATCATGAACCAGAATTCAGTTAGGACAATATTGCAAACTTGGAGAAATAGTTTCCCTAGAAGGAACCAGATCAAATTGAAGATATTTTGGATGATAGGATTGGGCGTAGTACCCGGAGCAATCAGTATAAGGAGTATCTTGTGAAGTAGAAGAACAGACCAATTGAAGATTCATCTTGGATTTCTCAGACAAAGGTAGACCACCTTGGTTTTCCTCTGACCCCAACAAAGTGAGAGAATCACTTTTTCAACAACCCCGGATGTCCATATCCTTATGTTTCCATTGTTTTTACTCTTGTTGACCGACCCGGATAGACCCCTATGAGGTCTCTCCTAACCGGTTACTGCACCACTATAAGAACCCACTTGTGGCTAGCACTTGAAGGTGGATTTATGACTCCATTGAAGTCTAAACCCCACTTCATAAAAGGATGCTCAACTTCAATAGGCTAGAAAGGGAGAGTTGCTAACCTCTCTTTTCTTGCAAATATGACATACTCTTTACATCTTCTTACCCATGAGTGTGCATCCTTAAATATGTTAGGCCAATTAAATCCCCCTTTCATAATCTTAAGAGTTGTTTCTCTTAGTGAAAAGTGACCTCCAGCTGACCCTTCATGGAACTAATGCAAAACTCTATCAATTTGATCAACTTCTATACACCTTAATAAAACACCATGAAAATTCATCTTAAAAATAACACCATTTAAATGGAAAAATGGAATAGATTGCAACCTATAATACCTTATTTTGGCTCTATCAAGAGGATACACACCAATTTGCAAAAAATGAGACATTTCTTGCACCCAACTTGAGGAAAAAGAAGGTGCAACTATATCTTCTTCATGTGGGAGTGTTAGGACAACTTACTCTTTAATCTCTACACTGATTTTTGAGTCACGACTAGTTGTTCACATAAACCTTTACCTTTGAACAACTTAGTAACTTGAATTTCTACATCATAATCCATCGCTTTGGTTACCCAATTGAATCTCATATCACTCAAATACTTGCTCAATAAAAATTCCTTCACACTTGTGTGCTCAACCATTAAAATAATCTTGTTATTTGAAATTATATGCCTAAAATTTTTTTGACATAACAACAACAAGCACATGTTTTTAACAAACGTGTAACTTACCTCATAGTCCTTAAGGCCTTGACTAAAAAAATAAAAAGGTTCCTCCAACCTTCATAATTTTGTTGTATCAATATAGCTGAGATACTATCCATGTTCCCATAAGCATACAAAATGAAGTCTTTCAAAAAATTAGGACTCAAGAGAGTAGGTGCAACTACAAATGCTTAGATTTTATAGACTCAAAGATTATTTTCCCTAGATGCATTCTTTTTCAACACCGAGGTTAAAGGTTTGAACAAATCCACAACATCATGTATAGTTAACCTCCTAACAAAATTAATTCTTTCCAAGAAACTCTGCAAGCCCTTCTTACATATTGGTAAAGGGAGAGGTGGAATGGCACTTACTCTATCAAGATCAATGGTAATGGCATGTTTTGACAATACATAAGACAAAAACTTACCTTCATGAAAAACAAAAAGACACTTATTTGAATTGAAAGAAATACCAAATAGTTTACATCTTTCAAAAATATTTTGCAAGTGAACCAAATATTCTTTTGAATTCTTAGAGAAAATGGTGATATCGTCTAAATAAACCAACACTATTATGTACATCAAATCATGGAAAGAAAATATATTCAACTATCTCAAGAATGAGATATGTGAATTTATTGACCCTTTAGTCTGTCGCCAAGTTTCCCTCCAAAACATCCCTTTCAAAAAAAATTATCATGCCTTAAATCACGTCTCTGAAATCATTGCAAGAATCTCTATCATGACAATCTAACATGCCAATAGGTCCGGCGGTTGACTGGAGAAGACTCCTGATTTAACTGAATGTTAACTAAACGTTACCAATCTATCGGTTACAAACTCTTCCAATGTACCGATCAAAATCTGTCTAGTCGGTTTCCTCTTGTATACCTATCTTCTCTTTGCTTAGTCAGTGGACCACTTTTGTGCCTATCTACTCAGTACTACTCGGTCTATTTACTTCTAGTCTACTCACTACTTGTCGGTCTACTTACTTCTTGTCGGTCTACTCATGTTTATCCTATTTTTTTATTGCTTATCCAGTTGACCTCAGTATCCTATTCTACTTACTATCGATGGACTGAAGACTTAAAAGATGATGCTGCCAAAAATGACAACCATATTATTCACCAGTCATGCAAAACTGCATCAGAATGCCAACAAACCCCCCCTTTGGTATTGATGGCAAATACTACAGACCGCTACAAAACTGTGCTGATTTTGGCCCCTGTTTCTAACCCCGTTAACTCATAACACACATTGTACTAGATTCCAAATTGCAAAATTCCCCCTTTTTCCATCAATAGAAAAGACTATCCAAAAGGATTTGCCAAAATAAAGCAAAAATCTCTTTGAAGTTTTCTTGAGGCACTCTCAAGAAAGATTCCCATGAAGATTGAACATGTTTCATGGTGGTGAAGTGGCCATGTAAGACTGCAATGAAGACCTCCATATCATCAATTGTCTTACAGTCAGGTTCATTTATTAGGTGATTTGGTTCTTTAATGTTCAGTTGTATGAAATCAACAATTGGTGCTAAATAGCACTGGAGCTCTAACAAACTAAGACTTCTTTTGTCTTCTTCATCTTTCAACCTTCTGATTTCATGATTTAGCATTTTGACTTTTCCAATAGAGGTTGATGCTAAACTAATAAGAGGATCAAAAGAGCTTAGCAGATCTTGAATTTCCTTTTGAATCTGATTTCTTTTATCTTCTAAGTCTTTGATTAAAGCAGGAAAACTTGAAGATTTCACTAGTAGTTGACCAACTTGCTGCAATATATTTTTAACTTCTTCTATTCTGGTGGAAAGAGCAACTTTACCAACTATTATTTGTTCCATTAAGGTATCTCCTCGCTTCATTTCATATTGCCTTACTGCAACCTTCTCTAGATTGGTTGCTTATGAATAGATTTCTTTAACAAGAGTATCCAACTGATCAATAATGGGTGTAGTATCATCAACTAAAATTTCCAGGATTAGGTTAGAGAGAATTGTCTTGGCAGAAGTGAGAATTCTTGCCTTCTTTTTCTTTCCTCTCAGTTTAGCCTTTTCAGCTTGGATTCTCAATTTTTCTGAGACTTTCATCAATTGCTTGGGGGTCATTTTCTTTATATAAATGATCGAGTCACCTTCTTCTTCCTCCTCTGTTCCTTCTTCCTTTTCTAGAGTCTCAACTTCTCAGCTAGTTGTTGTGATGATTCTTAACTTTTCCTTTTTACTTTCATTGTCTAAGTCTAACTTCCTCTTTGTCAAAGGAGTATTAATCACTACTTTATTATCCTCTACTTCTTTCCTTTGTTTACTTCTCTTCCTCTTTTCCTTCTTCAGAGAGAATAGGATTTGGTGTTAATAAGGTTTTGTGAGTTATATCCTCATAAGGAATGTCTTCAACTATCACTTCATCTTCACTGGGAAACTTAGTTTGATCAGCTTCCTTCACTGGTGAAGTATGAACCGGTTGTTCGATATCCTTTGTCAAATTTGGGATGTCTGACACAACATTTCCTATGATGTCCTCAACTGTGAAAGTATCAAAGTCTTTAGTGGAGTCTTTTTCTTTAGCTTTTCCTTTGACAAGGGCAGCTGCACCTTGGTCCTATTTTGTTTACTTTTCAATTTCTTCTTCAACTTCCTTTTGTTGATCTATAATTTTCTTCCACAAGGAAACACCTTCAGCATGCATTGTTCTAACTTCACCTACTGCCACTCTCCTAGTTCTATTCCTTACTCTGAAATGTTGAATGCATGCTTTAGCTACTAGTGAAGCTTGATCAAGGTCTAAGTCATGTTGCACCTCCATGAGTTCTTTTATTCTAACTTCCTTTTCAGTAGCAAGAGTTGTTTTCCATCTTCCTTCAATTTGATCTTACAAATCTGATGGGGTTATACCATATAATTCACTAGGAATCCTACAAAACTTGTATAAGTTCCAGATCAGTGCTTCCTTGATTTTCCTTTTGTCTTCTTTGTTACTGAGGGAATATCTTCTTCCAAAACTGGATAGACCTCCAAATTCTTTGATCTCATGCACCAACTCATCAACTGTTGGGGTTTTGTTCCTTCCACTTCTTCTAACCTCCTTTACTTCCACATGTGATAGGGTATCAGTGATATCACCTTCTTTTTCATCATTTTTAAGCTTTGGATCACTCTTTTTCTTTTTGGTGTAAGTCACTCCTACCGGTCTATCTTTACTTGGTGAAGATACAGGAGTACCTAGATCCTTTTCCTTTGAGTATGTTGTAGGTTTGGTTGCTGCAGTCCCCTTAGGTTTTGTCTTTGACACTTTCTTCTTTCCACCTATTAATTTTTCATCTTTAGCAGGTGTGACCCCTTTTTGCTCACTAGCACCAATGGAGGTAGTGACACCAGATGCTTCACTTCCATATTTCTTGTCAAGGGTATCAATCATTTTTCTTACTTTTCTTTTTATGATTGGCACCTGAAGTTCCTGTTTTATTTTGGAGCTTGCCTCCTCACATGTTCCAAATCTCTTTTCCTTCGATTCTACCAATTTAGACAAGAGCATATTGACATGAATTTTAACAAGATATGCTGCAACCTCATATCCCATTGGTGGAACCCAAAAATTTATGGGTTGAACTGCTTGAATGATATAGCAATCTGTGTCTACAAGGAAACAAATGTTGTCTTTGTATTTCTGTACTATTCCGGTTGGATTTCTTTCCCTCTTGTGCATCCTAATTTGGAATTCCTTAAAGTATCCCCACATTGTTTCACCAAATTTATTTCCCAGAACCCTAATCATTTCACCTATTTGAATCATGATAGGTTTCTCCTATGACCATACTACATTACCCTTACTGGGGAAAAAGTTTTGCACATAGAAAAATATACATACCAGTAGTGAGCCATATTTGAAGGATTGCTTCTTATCTTTCTTAATTCTTTCCATGTTCACCATAAATTGGCTTTGAATCATCTCACATATATCATAGGATGCATCCTCTTTGATAATTCGATATCCAACATGCATGGCACCGCTTGTCACACTATTCATCTAGCTTGATTGATAAACCTTGTAACCCAACACTATAGAGGAAAATCTTACTTCAGCATCCTCAATATGGGTGATTGTCATTTCTCTACTGTCACACCGAGATTTGGTTAACTGGATGACTTCAGTTGATGAAATTGTTCTTAGGGTTAATGCTTCACCGGTTGCACTGAACCCTGTCACTCTTCGAATCACCTCCTTTGTAATCTTGATCAGTGCATGAGCTTCCCACCACAAAAATTGATCATGAACCCTGCTCAGTACATATCTAACCTAGTCATCATGAAAACAACATTAACCAAACCCTTGGTCTTCAGAGGTATAAATTTTGCTTTCAATTAATCATTGTCACAAAACCCTTTAAACTCATTTTGAATGAACTTGTCTACAAGTTCTTTGAGCTTGCAATGAATGTAGGAGTGAATATCTTCTACCAAAAATACATCGAAGGGCACATATGATAAAGCACCGATCATGTCAATTTCACCTGCTTTCATCGGGTGCAGCTTGAACTCGAATTGGGGTTCTTTGATAGCTTTAACCAACACAGGAGTTGATATCGGTGATGCCATGATGACCTTCAAACAAGCTTTTCTTAGACGAAGTTGAATACCTTTTTCGAGGGAATACCAAACACCACTATCGCTTTGCTAGAATTTTTTTTTGCACAAACAAAGCTTAGCAAGTTTCAAATCACCTTTGATCACATAGTAACTCGAGAGATTCACAAGAAAGAGCAAGATAAATGAAAATGTGTTGACATTTCCTTATTTATCTATAGAGATTTATCGGCGTTATAATACAACGGTTAGTTTTGAGACTTACAACTTGAAGTACATTGATTTGACTTTACCAGTTATTTGTTACTGATACCGATACACAAATAACTAACTCACAATACATTCTTCAATTAAGAACTTTTAGACCAGCTTTTATGCATCACAACTATGCAGATAGGCATATCCTTATATTTGTTAAGGGGATTCAAAAGTAATCTTACCATATGTGCTCCCCTTGGGCATCGGTATGCCTAGTTAGAAGAGGAACTCTCATCATCGATGGATGATGACTTAGTTTCAAACTGGCCTTCTCCTTCTTTTCCTTCTTCCTTCTTGAGCCATTTTTTTTTCATTTCATTTCTTACTTCTTCAGTTGTCTTCTTTCCTTTTAGGTCATTTTGATCTTTCTTCTTGCTAAACTAGTTCTTGTCTTCAGATCGGTTGAAGGATCGGCTCCTACATTCTTTGGCTAAGTGACCGATCTTATGGAAGTTGAAGCATGCCATACTAGTTGTCTTTCATGGTCCTGAATTGTTTCTCTGGCCCATTCTCATTCTGTAGTTTCTGCAACATGACCAAAATTACCACAAGTGAAACAGGTGGCTTTGAACTGATTATTCCTTTTATTAGGAGTAACCGGCTTGAATGGTTGTCTTGATACATTTCACTTAAGCTTGAATTCTTCAGATTTATATCTAAACTTATTGCATGTAAAGAAATGTCCATTGAAACTTCTTCTATTTGGCATACTTCTAAATTAAGATTTGCATTCATAAGCAATGTGGCCATAATTATGACAATTATGGCAGTAACCATCAAATGTGAAATTCTTCTTTTGACTAACCAGTTTATTTCTACAGTCTTTAGTCTTATAACTTGATTTACCACAATGATTATAGGAGGATCTAGAGAACTTCATACCTTTCACTTCTGAGTGGTTCCTTTTATCATCCATCCTCCTTTTGGATTTAGATGATTCTCTAGTTTCCATAGGACCTGAACCGAGGTAACCAACACTAGTTGTATCCTTTGCTCTTCTCTGAGTCTTCAACTGTTTGTCTACCTTCTCATAAATTTCATTGAATTTCTTCAACTTCTCATTTCTCTCATTTTCAATTTTCAACTCTCTTGAGTTGTTCAATCTCTTTCATCATCTTCTCTTTTTCTTCAATGTTGTCATGCAGATGCTTATGTATATATTCATTTTCCTGGGTGAGAATTTGGATATCTTCATCTTTATCAATCATGATAGCATCATTTTCTCTTAGAGCATCTTCAGCAAGCCTCTTGGCTCTTTCAGCCTTTGACAGTTCTTCTTTTGCTTCCCTTTTTCTTTCATCAACACTTCTGTTGGTTTCCAATATCTCAGTCATTCTTAGGGCCTGACCTTCATGCTCTCTTTTGAGATTTGTGACTTCTTCAGTCAGCTTCTTGTTCTTTTCCATGAGTTCTAAGACTGCTTCTTCAGATCCACTCTGTTCACAGAATTGATCTAAGATGTCCTGGCTCTCATTTAGTTATTGAGATAATTCCTTTCTTTTTGCAAGAGATTTTCTTAGTCTCTCTTTCACCTAAGCAATAATTTTGTTTGCTTCATCAATCTACTTCTCAAGCTGTCAAGCTTCACTACAGAGGAATATGGATCTGATATCAATTGTTAGTCCCAACCAGTACTAAGAGGGGAGGGGTGAATCAACACTTTACCAGTTTTTCTCTATTAAAACTTTTAACTTAAGTTATCACCAACTTAACATTCATTTATGTAAATAACTATTGTAGAAGAATAACCATGAATGAAAGGAAAGAAAATGACACCAAGATTTATCTCGTGGAAACCCAAATGGGAGAAAACCATGGTGTGAGTAGTAACTCACAAAATTTGTACTCTTCTAGAGTATGCCCAGTGAAGAGCCATCCCTATTGGGAGATTACAAAGACACTATTAGGTGCCACCCGGTTAAGGGATTTTCTCTAAGGCATGTTAGTGCCTTTACCCTATTAGAGGTAGCCTTGTCAAAAGGTCTTAAGATCATCAATTAAGATGACACCCGGTCAAGGGATTTTTACAATGGGACCTGTTAAAGTCCACCCTATTATGGGATTTTAGTTGCAATGGTTAGAGAGAAACAAAATGATGATCTGCTAGAGTGGCTACTCATTAGCTTGATCAAATCACACTAAAGAATCACATTATGTTAGCATCAGTTGTGTCTATTCTACACAACACTAATTTCCTGAATGCACCTTCAACTCTGTCCTCTACTGATTTGCTAATCTTTGGATTCCATACTATCGGTCCTCTATCACTTGGATCATCACTCTGTGGAACTCCACTCTACCGGTCCTCTGTCACTTGGCTCTACAAACTCTTAAACTCCCCCTGTGTGTACTTTCACATTATCTCAACTCACCTTGACAAAAACTATCTAAAGAATGAGATATGTATATGTATTGACCCTTTAGTTTGTCGCCAACTTTCCCTCCAAAACATCCCTTTCAAAATTTTGTTATCATGCCTTAAATCACGTCTCTAAAATCATTGTAGGAATCTCTTTCAAGACAATCTAACATGCTGATAAGTCTATCAATTGACTGGAGAAGACTCCCAATTTAACTGAATGTTAACTAAACATTACCAGTCTATCAGTTACAGACTCTTCTGGTGTACCGATCAAAATTTGTCTAGTCAGTTTCCTCTTGTATACTAGTCTGCTCTTTGCTTAGTCGGTGGAACTTTTGTGTGCCGATCTACTCATTGCTACTCGGTCTATTTACTGCTTATTGGTCTACTCACTGCTTACCGGTCTACTTACTACTTTTCGGTCTACTCACTGTTTATCCTATTTACTTATTGCTTAGCTGGTTGACCTTAGTATCCTAGTCTACTTACTACTGATGGACTGAAGACTTAAGAGATGATGTTGCTTGTAATGACAACCATATTATTCACTGCTCATTCAAAATTGCATTAGAATGCCAATAGTTACATTAGGTGGAACTTCAGCCATGATTGTTATGGAAGGTAGGGCCATCGATTGTTGTTCTAGAGTTACTTGTTCCAAAGATTCAATAAAATCCAGAATTAAAGACTCAATAATGGATGTAGGAACATTATGAAAACTCGATAGGCTAGACAATATAACATATTGTTGATCACCCTGCTATTGTGGTAATTCTATATTCAACCCTTCATCATCATATTCTTCTTCCTCTTGATCTAAATTTGATTCAATAGAATGAATGATAACTTGTGTAGGAGTTGATACCTATGAGGTGGTGGGGGTCTTACTCTCACCTTGATGAGTTGGTTCTTCAACTTACATTTCCTCTTCATGAGGAATTTATCCTTCTTCTTGTTCTTTTTCTTTCTCAACCTCTTCAATAGCTTGCTACTCAAGCTCTTCTACTTGTGTCACTTTTGCAATTGATGATGATTCACCTTTCTTTGACCCTTTGATAGTGAATTTGATTTTAGGTCCTTTTCCCTTAGATTGTATCGAAGGGATTAATGGAGGTACTTGCACATCTTATTTTCACTTGGTCCTTAATTCAATTGTTTTACCAGCTAGACCATCATTGTTATCATCATCGCCAGAACTGGAAGGAAGTTGCTTCATTTTTATCTTCTTCCTCAATAACCATGCATTATTATTGGCCAGAATACTGGAAATTATTTAAGTGATAGAATTTTTTTCCTTTCTAGACCATTGGATGGGTGGCAATGGAGAATCAGCAATCTTCCATTAAAAGTAGACCAGGTCTACTATATCATCAGTATCTTCTATTATATCTGGGATTTTAGCCAAATCTAGGTTTTCAATATGTTCCAAAGTGAGATGACTGAAATTCATTCTTCTCACATCTTCCTCATTTTCACAATTTGCCCAGACATCTTCAAGTCAATATGCATGTGTGTAGCCCCTCTTGATTTTGTTATTCATCCCACAAAAATCAAAATGATTACAAGCCTTGAACCTCCTCATGGTGTTCCATTGCATTTCCTCTTCCATATTTTGGGCCTTTGGGTTGGTCATCACTAAATATGGGCCAATGGCTTCTAGAAATTTGAAGCCAGTCTTATGAGCTTGTGACTGCTTGTCATGTACATGGATCAATTGTCAACATAATTCCATGAGAACAATTTTATCCGAAGGATACCTTGGTAGCATGAATGGTTCACATGTATAACATCCTATACGGATATATGTGAAAGTGGTAAATTGGAGGAATACACAACCAAAGAAAGAAACTCTATTGTAAGCCTCTTCTAAAAGTCTTCTTTTATCTAAACCTTTATCAAACATAAATTTCTAGATAGCAAAGAAGGCATCATTGACCCTTCTAAAATGACTTCCCTGATTATTGATGTAAGTTGATCATAATAGTTTCAAAGAGGTACTAACCTTCTATCACCCTTTGTAGACAAACCTAGATATTGCCTTATAGAGGCAGCTGCATACACAAGGTACGAGGTCATATAGAACTTCAATGTTGTTTTGACCTCTTTCAACTGTGCACAGAGTGCATCACTAATCTGCTCACCCCAATCAATTTTGGTATTCCCTTTCCTTATTATGCTCATGTAGTAGCACATCCAATTCTAAAAGTAATGAGAATCTCTCAGACCTTTCACTCGTGCCAGCATAGTGACCATATCAGTGTATTCTTCATTGAAATCACTCTTAGAGAAGTATTTAGGCCATCTTGAAGTGGTGGAGCCTCTCGTTAAAGATAAGAAAATTGTATTAATCATCTTCTTACATTTCACTTCATATTCTCATAATACTCTTGAGAACCATCTTTGGTTATGTCTGCTACTTCTTCCACTGGCGAACCCTAAAACACACTGTTGAAGAAAACATTGTCTAATGCCATGACAACATTAGAAAAAACTAGACAAAAACTTGTTGGTCGAACTTTAAAGTCTGATCTGCAAGTAAGAAACCAATATTTGTACATCAGACTTTAAAGTCTGATGTGCAAAGAAAAACATCATAGATTGCACGTCGGACTTTAAAGTCCGATGTGCAAATAGGATAAAACAACTTTGCAGTTTAGACTTTAAAGTCCAACCTGCACTTTAGTAGAAACATGGTCTGCACATCGGACATTAAAGTCTGATGTGCAAGCGAGGGAAGGACAAAGCTCCTCGGCATGTCAGACTTTAAAGTTTGACCTTCTGACTCAGGGAAGAACACGGGATTGACAGGTCGGACTTTAAAGTCTGACATGCCAACTTAGGAAGAATCTCATCTTCTTCACATTGGACTTTAAAGTTTGATGTGAAAAAATGGCAAACCAGCTCCCCCATGTCGGACTTTAAAGTCTAACATGTAGGAGTTGGAAAATTGGAAAAAACTAAGTCTCCCCTAGAGACAAAACCAACAAAAACAAACCAAAAAAAAACCCTAAACTACCGACAAGCAATGAAGAGGAAAAACCACATAAACAACAAAAACCTACCTTGATTGAAGATCCAGGGGATGAAAACCACCCAAAAATAAGATCATGAGCAAGATCCACACAAGGAAGCCAAGAGGACGTGCGAACTGAGCAGAAAAAGACCAACGAATGAATAAAAATGACTTAAAACCTAATTTAACCTATTAACCCTAATTAAAAGTTGCATTAAATGTAACTACGCGTCATGCAGGTCAAACTTTAAAGTATGACATGCACTTGACTGACTTGACAAGACTGCAGGTCAGACTTTAAGTATGACCTATAGTTTAAACAAAAAAGCCAACTCGACTGGCAAGTCAGACTTTAAAGTCCAAACTGCAGTCAACTTATCAACTGCAAAACTTGCACATTGGACTTTAAAGTCCAATGTGCAACTGATAAATACCCAAACACCCTTCAGGTCGGACTTTAAAGTCCGACCTACACATAAAACTGCAAAAAACATCTAACTTAAAAATGACAAAAAGAAGATTTCAACTAACCGATAGAGTTGATTAGCCTTTCCCAGAGGATGTGAGGTACGAAACAGACTAGTTTCGTAGGGTTGCCTCATGATTTTGGTCATGCCAAAATCGAGGATAATAGTATACAACTGATATTTCTCTTCTTTTACCATTGCAAACCAAGAACTAAGGCCTCATACTCTACTATGTTATTTGTGTAGTTGAAGGTAAACTTAAATTAAGAATAATATTTGTCACCTTTAGGGGACACAAGCATACAACCTCCACCAGTACCATTTTCACTCCTTGAGCCATCAAAATATAACTTCCATACCACATTCTCTTGATGTTTGGATTGTTTCTCATCACTCTCTCAACATTAAGCACAAAGGGATTAAATTCATGCATTACATTTACTCCAAATCCTACCTCCTCTAGTTTCTCACTTGTATCATTTTGACCATTTTCAACTACCCACTCATCTAGAAATATATTAGGAATATTCTCAACTTGTGTTCAACTCCTTGGCTAGAAGATGTTCTTTTAGGTCAGAGATAGTGTAGTTTGTATTTATGGCAGCATGGACAAAAGTTTCAATTTGATCCTTTGCAATTGGTTATGTTTTTATGGTGACTTTTGAACCATATATAGTCCTAAAAAGCATATGATACCAATCAAAAGACAAGTAGTAACCAATATTAGCTATGAAATATCTAGACAAGCATATGCAAAAGTATGGGGGTAGCTCTATGATATAGATGTCCCAAGGTATTGAAAAATTTGGACATGCATGCAATGTGAGACTCAATTTTTTTATGACGCCAATTGTGTTTATAGTTGTACCATCTAATTGTACTACCCTCTTTTCTAGTTGTTCATACTCTATTCCCATATTGTATACAATTTATTTTGACATAAATGAACTACTAGCCCCTGATTTTATCACATAATTATGAACTAAGTGGTCACCAATAATTATAGAAACATAAAATGGTGGGGGTTTGACTTATCTAGCTTGCTATCTTTTATCATTTCCAAGGGTATTTGTTAACATTACTTTGGATTGTTCTTTTTTTGGATCACTAGATATACTTAAACTTGACAAGGTTGATTGGAGGAGATCTTTTTTGCCAAGAATGTTAAAAGAATCCCACAAGGATATAGACACATTAGCCTTCTTCATATTCCTAAGAATATTAAAAGGAGTAGTGCTAACCTTTGTTTGGCTCTTTTGGATGGTGTCTTCACCTTGAATAGGAACTGATTGCACTGGATTCTTGGGTTGGTCTCTACTTGCCAAAGTCTGATTTCTTGGCAAGATGCAAACATTATTAACATTTGATGCACCAATAGTGCTTTGGTTCACCTTTGGCACTTGAATTTCTTAAAAAATGACCATCATCAAGCTATTGCCCCTCATATATGGCTTTTTTCTTTCTTTGAGTGTTGGCTACAATTAAAGAACCAACCTAATTTATGCAATAGAAATCCTCTTCTTGCCAATTAAGGAGAATTGCCTCAATTTGTTGGTCTTCTTGTTGTTGCATAGGGGCTTTAGGAGGAATGTTAGGTTGCACATTAGAATTATTATGAACCATTAATTCTTTCTTAACTAACCCATTTGCATAGGAACATTGGTTATGGGGTTGATTACATGGGAAACACCAATCATACTCCTGAGATAGATTATTTTGAATGGGTATAAGCTCTTTTGAAGAGCTAACAACTTTTGGATTGTAGCCTTTATAAGGCCTAACTTATTTTTTGCCTAAGTTACTTGTCTAATATGGAGGCCTATTTGACTGATTTTGTTGGTATGGAGACTGATAAGGTCTAAAATTCTAATTGTCTTGCCTCTTCAAATTGACAATGTCATTACCAAAGGTTTATAAAAGTCCCTTAATCTCTTGTAGCTCAAAAGATGGAGCTAGAAGGGTGTTTTATTGGCTAATAGGTTGATTATTTTTTGTTGGTAAGGTAGGAACAACAACTATAAGGGGGTATTTGTATAGGTATAGGTGGTTGTACTTTTGAAAAAAATGGCATAGAGGCCCTAGGGTAGTTTTTCCAACTTGTATTTGGCTATTCTCAACCCTTATAGCTATAGAGAAGGCATTAAGAAAGGTTATTTAACCCGTAGACTAAATCATTACTAAAATATCATTATTTAAATCTCTTAAATAGGAAATAAAAGCATGATCAGTTGAAGGCCTTACAGTTTGTGGAATTATTTCCTATGTCTTTTAAAAATGGAAATTGAAATCCACCATGAGCTCAAGAGATCTCTTAATCATGTTCAAATGCTCCACTAAAAACAAATAATCTGATTTATCCTTAAAAAATCTACATAGTTAGTCACCCAATTAGTCTCATGTGGTTATAGACTCAACTATAACCCTCTGAACCATTGTAAGGATTTCTCTTTCAAGGATATTGCACGTCAACCTGATTGCAACATTCTCATCTATTACATGGTGAACAAGACAAATATTAGCTACATCTTTTATGCACTCAATAGGAGTGGTTTGGTCGTCACCAGTGAAAAAGGGAAGGCTCTTCAAGGAAGCTACAGGGATATCATCAAGTTGGGCCATGTTTAAAAGGCTACCTTAATTGAAAGTTGGATTTCTTTGAGTAACCATAGGGAATGGAGTAGTTTGATTCTCTGGATAAAAATATGGAATCTTATAGGAGGGGTAAAATGGGTCCTTCTATAGTAAACAATGCTCTTCTAACATCTCTAAGTCGCCCTTCCTTTCCTCCTAGTTTAGGATAGTTATAATTATTCAAAAGGAGATGAGATATCTCATGTTTTTACTCTTCTCATATGCTATCCTGCACCATATCTTCTTCACCAAAGCTTTCCCAGTCACCAGGTATGTACTTAGTTGCCTCCCAAAGTACTATTATATACACCAAACAATAGTAACATAAATTATAAAAGACACTTAAAATCAGCTTTGCGTCCCACCAGGTCTGCCAAAAACTATTATCAAAAAAGTTGCACCCGCAATTAAGCTCTCAACTTAACCACCTATTGATACATGGGAACACTCCTAGGCCTATGGGTTGTCTAAAAGTTGGAGTGGACCTCTGTATAAGGCTAGTTCCTCTTGGTAATGTTATCAATTAGATTTGTACCCTATTGAACATAGAGTTCAATAATCTACTAAAACATGGTAATGATCTCAAGGTGTGGGTACCTTATGTGAGATTAAACCTCCAGGTTAGAGGGTTGGCTCCATTCAAAACTCACTCTAAAAAACTATTCTTAAACTATTTAGTTTTCTGAGACAAAGGGAAAAGGATACTTCAAAATGAATCTATGACTATATTGGTGATGCACCCAATTTGATATTTTAGACCTAATCACTGATTTGACACACAATTATCAACAATTCAAGTGACCTTTTTTACGACTTTAAGAATTCCATGCATTCATAATGTTGGTGCCCAAAAACGGATTTACACTAACTCAAAGGCAGAGACCAAGTTGTTTTCTCATAAAAATATCTATGGAAAGCCACTTCCAACTATTTAATATTCTTCAGACTCGGACCAACAATGCCAAGGATGTGAGATCCTTCTACGCTTTAGGCACTGCAAAACTAGGGAGGGTGATCCCCATGCTTATTTGTGATTTTACGCCACACTCACAAATCATGCATAAAACAAAGCAGATAATCTCATATAAAGAATCAATAATAAGGGAGAATGCTCAGGAATGGAAAATTCCTCAGTGATCCTCAACCCATTTGGAGCATGAGATGACTACCACATATGACAACATTCATATAAAATGAAAATATTATGATATTAAACAAGTTATATCAAGCCAGTGGTGATTCTGAACAGTAAGTAAATACCCAGGCATTCACTTAAATATGATCAGTGTCTTATTCCATTGGTTATAGGAATTCATACTACATTAGACTGTACTTCTGATAGAATTTATCTAACAACCTATAACCAAAGATAATATTGCCTAACAATATATCATATTTGTAATCCCCACCCAAAACTACTTATCAAAATCCCTATAAAGACCCCTATCAATCTGCAATTTCATTCAAGCATTTAATTGACCTCTTAGACCAAAGCATGAACAAAAGGTTACATACACCACAACAGTGCAATGAAATATAAAATCCTTGATAATATGCATTCAAAACATGATAGAACAATAAAATGGAGAGAAATGGGTTTGAATCATATATTTATTCATTAATTCTTTGGTCTCTGTAAGAATACTGTTATCCTCATTTTTGTTTCCAAAAATGAAGGACCACTACATGAAATTTTTGTGAAAAAAAAAAAAAAATTTACTCTATGGCACGCTTCCTTAGGCAAAATTTTGACTAATCCTTGGATTGGATTAATCCTCAGTCCATCCTTGAACTACGTTTCTAATTTTGTCAAATTCTAGGTTCGTTTGCTATGTCTTTCCTTCAATTTCGGGTTTTAAAATCCCCACTGCAGGTGGAGAATTTTCTTCAAACTACAAGTTTTAATGATATTCATTGTTCTGGTTGTTGTAGGGGAATTTTTGGCTTATTACATGTGCACTTTCATTAAAAGATGTTACTTGTAATTTGTTTTAAATTTTCCTTTTTTTGTTTTTATTATTTTTATTGTTTTGGGTCTTGTTTAGTTAAAATAGGGATTTTTTGGCTCAATTACAAGTAAACTTGCAGTTTGGTCCAAAAACCCCTACTTTAATGGTTTTACATGTAATAGGGATTTTAAATCCCCATTACATATGTGCAAGCATTTCTAACTTGTTGTAGAGATTTTATTTCCCTTTTACAAGTAATTAAAACTTGCATTCCTCTCCAAAAAACCCGATTTTATGCATAAAGTGCATTTTTGACATTTTTTAAAACTTGCTATTTGGTTCAAAAAACCCAAATTTGCCTTGTAAGTGAAAAAGTCAAAAATAAAACTTGCTATTTGGTTCAAAAAACCCGATTTTGGCCTAGTGAGTGAAAAAGTGAATTTTAGAACTTGTCATTTGTTCTAAAAAAACCTGATTTTCATTCCCTTATGCATTTCGAACTTGTCTTTTTCTCCCAAAAACCCGATTTGCAAGAAAAACGTTTTTGTTGAACTTTTCAAAGCAAATTTTGTGGAAGATTTGTTGGAGGAGGAAGGCATTTTTGTTTCTACCCTATTTTCATGCATTCTTGGACACTTTTCACACCACATGGAGGTTGTATTGACTGGTTTTTTGCCCCAAATCAGCAAAAACGTGTTTCCAAAATGCCACATTTTGGGGGATTAGAACTTATTGAAGCTGCATTCTTCTAAATTGTTTTGAACTATCCTACCTAGGTGTGGAGTTTGGGATAGGATTTATGCTATTTAATGATCCATCAAAGATGCATTGAATACCACATTTTTTTTCCACGTGATTCCTTTGGCTACATATTGGAAGTGTTTGATGCCATGAATCTTCAAGGAGATGAATCATTTTGATTAAGAAGTATTCAAACATTTTCTATGCCATTTTACTCTTGTTTGCTACCACGTTTTTCCACATAAAACATTTTTTCCAAAACGTGGCAAGGGTTTAGTGTTGCGGTTTGTCCTTATTGATTGATTTTGCTTCTTCATTCCAAGGATTGTTGCATTTTTGGAGAAGCATTTTCAGTTTCAAGAAAGGTATGCTCTCTTTCCTTTCTTTCCTTCATTTTGTTATTTGCTTGTTTTCTTAGTTTTCTTTCTTAGTTGCATTTTTGCAAATGTGTTGTTCTTCCCCCAAAAAATGGTTTTTGTGAGAGAAATCTTCCCTTAGTATGCAATTTTCGAATTGCATTGTTCTTCCCAAAATTCCCTCTTTACTTGTATTCGGGATTTTTAATCTCGATTACAAGTTCGCTGGAAATTCTCGTTCTTCCCCTATGGTTAAGGAATTTAACCATTTTTGGTTAAAATTCCAAATTGAAAAGTGTGAAATACCCCTCTCTTTCAAATTTAGGTTTTAAAAACCAGATTACATGTTGAAGAGTTCTTCCCATTTTCATGAAAATGACTTTCCCGGATTTTCCCATTTCTATCCATTCATGTTCCCCATATCCGTACTTTCCATCTCCGTCATTTTCCACAAGTCAAAATCTCATTTTCCATCCATTTCTCCATTTGCAATTTTACAAGTGTACTTGCATTCGGGTTTTAAAACCCTGATTGCATGTATGTTCATTCCAACTTGTATACTTGCGAAAATTTCCCCAAGATCTTAAATTGGTCAAAGTCAAGATTTTCCCATTTCCATATATTTCCCCTCTTCCTCTCACAAAATCATGAAGTTCTAGAATCGAAGTTTTACCCATTTGGAGAAGGAAGAATGATATTTGTAGCTGCTATGATGCTGCCTTAACTCTTTTAAGTCTTCATCACAGTATTCCAGGTTCACAATCAATGTCAGATTTGCCGGCATCTCCAGTTCCCAAGAAGATGAAATACAGATATGACATATATCAGAATGAGGTTACACCTTCCCAGGTTTCTTCTCCTTTGAATTGCATCAGAGACACGGAAATAGGGTATGTTTATATGTCATAATTCATCAAAAGGGTAGAAGATCCACAGGATAATAACTTGCAGCGGCTATTGGGCAGCCATATTCATCATGCATCTTCCTTTTCGGTGGCTACCCTAGAACCTGAGTTTGTTCTTGTCTGCGCCCATCATTTTGACAAAGAGTCAAGAGTCATGAAAAATGATGATGGCGAAGCTATAATTCATCTCGATGCAGATACAATCAAGAAGGTCTTCAGAATACCTCCTACACTTGTTTATATGGAAATCTCCAAAGAAAGTGCAGCGGAGTATTATGTGAAGAGGGAAAAAGATTGCAAGCGACACATCAATAGGTGGATCCAAGAGCCACGAGCCTCCTTCTCAAGGTGGGCGAAGTTGTACCGCTACGATTTTAAATGGGAGATAGGAGACACCATCACTCTTCTTAGCAGGATGATGGGCCTTGAGCATTCCAATGTCTTTGAGCCATGGATGTACCAGTTTATCATGTTCATATGGCAGTCTCGTCACATTTCATGGGGAGAAGTCATCAGCGATGCCTTGTGCGAACAATTCCTACCACAATGACCTTCTTCATGAATTCATATTTGGTATACTTGGTAGCATCACTTAGACACTTTCCAGGTCTTTCTACCAAGGGTGATCGCTCACTTATACTAGTTTGGGAGTATTATGAGCAGTTGCCATTGAGATCCAGCGGACTAAATTTCCGAAGAGTCCAAGATGCATTCTTTGGATATTTCATGTGTTAGTTTGACAGAAATCTTAGGAACAAGAGAGTATCAGATGACGCATGGGACAAGGTGTGCGAGTATGGATGTTTGTTTCTGCAATTTGCCACCTTCGCCTATATGAGGATCGGATGCTATGGTGGTTAGCCATACATGCTTCCCAGATACCCAACTAATAAGATCATTCTTATGGAGTTGGGAAGACAGATCATGGTTGTCCACACTTTTCAGTCTACTAAGCACAAGGTTGGAATGGGGATCTCTACCACAAACCCATTGAAAATTGGCTGGTATTCCCTTGTCACATCTGTGAAGGCTAAGGCCATGGAGACTGAATTACAGGAAATCAAGCTCAAAAGGTTTAAACCTAGAGCCGATTTTGATTATAGGGGTATGGAGAAGATCAAGAAATCCTTTGTGCATGTACATCGCATTGAAGACATCTGGGTAGATCTCCGCATAGAAGCCGAAGTCCTCAAGATGGATTACTGCAAGCTCACTATTGAGCAAATTGTTGATTTGAACTTGGCGGATATCCCACAAGGGATGATTGATGACAGGCAAATACTTGATCCTGAATACATTTCACAGAGGGTTGAGGAAGCTCCACTTCCTTTGATCCAGTGGTTGCACAAAGAGTGCATATCCATCCTTGATAGATTTTAGCCTATCTTAGCCAACACCAACGCATGGCTGAAAAGTAATGATGTTAGACTTATAAAAATCAAGGTTGGTAAAGAAGATGATTCTACGGGGCCTCTTGGACATAAGTCTAAGATTCAGGTTGACAACAAGGAGGGTGCATCATCTTCAGGCACAAGGATCAAGTTGCGAGTTAGTTGTGCAGTAGTGCTTCCTCCTGAGGAGACGACAGTTCGTGGGAAGGAAAAATCAAAATTCCATGTTCAAGTGATCGATCTGGATAATCCAAAAGAGGGGCAGCAATCTGATGATGCTCCTAAGTCTCCAGTTTCAGAATTGCCTCATGAGATCATTCCACCAGTTTCCATTGAGACACCTCTTTCTCTTCCTGATTTGATTGTGGATGAGTCTCCTCAGGATGCAATTCCCATTTCAGCATACGAGCCATCTCCTGATCATCAATAAGAGAGTGTGTTGAAAGTTCCTGAGAATATTCCTACTTGCATCCAGTTATCAGAAATTGATACTTCCACTTCTGGTTTTGAAGAATTCATGAGGTAATCTTCATGCCCATTGGTAACTGAGAAAATCATGGTCGCAGTCCAAACAGATATTCCTCCCAAGATGACCACGGTGATTCAAACAAAAACTGCTTCTCCTTTGCCAATGGCTGCTACTAGAGGGGAGTTGATGACTTTGCCTCCATGGCTTAGTTCTTTTACTTTGAAAAGGAAGAAGCAAGAAATATCACCTGATGCCTTTGATTACCAGCAACTGAAATGGTCCATATCCAAAGTTGCTAAGAAGGCCAAGACTATCTCCAGAGTAACTGTTGACAGCAACAAGATGAAGGTAGCTGAAATTGTGGAACCTATTGCAGATAAGCCACTTGAGGAAATGTCAGCTGCCGATTATAAGGTTACAAGGATAGAGTTGGGAAAACATATGCATGAGGTCATTAAACATGATGCTCAATTTCTGTTGCCTCATTGGTGCAAAGGTGTGATGAGCTTCTAGCGAAGAAAGACAAGCTAGAAGAGGAAAACCGACAGATTATGGCAGCCATTCATAAAATCATAAAACCTACTGCTGAAGGGAGTAACTCCATAGGTTCTTCTGGTTCCCAAGAATCAATTCATGGAGTGGAAAGGGCTGCTCAGAAGGTACAAGCACTAGATTCTTGGGTTGATCAGCTTCATGATCTATGTGCACAGGTAATGAAAGAATTTTTTCAAAATAATGTCTAATTTGGAGACCATTGAGGAGAAACTGGATCAGACTTCTAATACTTTCAAAAAGAATCTGGAAAGTGTTGAAGGAAGTTTGACAATCTGGCATACCATGCCCCAATAACAACTAAGTGTTCTATAGGAGCATGCCATCATCTCTTCCAGGGTCATGTACTTGGAATTTGAAGAACTCCTAGAAAACAAGACCCTTGTTCTTAAATCCCTCATTGAGGAGATCGGTGATGTAAAAAGATTTTGGGGCAAATTTTACTGAGATATTCTCCCATTGTGAAAAGGCCTCTTGTAACATAGTAAGTTAGGATGGAGAGCTATTTCCAAAAGAAGAAGTTCTTGCTGATTTACAAATGAGGATTCATAATGAATGGAGGAGCGAACAATTCATGGCCGCTTCAATTCAGACATTGATGAAAAACCAAGTCTTTCTGCATGAAATCCAGTCTATCCTGGATAAAAACAATTTTGCACTCCTTCGATGTCATGACACTATTTTGAAGATCATGGTTGTTGCCAAGAACACCCATGAACCAAATCCCGAGGAACTCCAAGAAAGCATCCGGAAATTTCAAGGATTTGTGTCTTCACGTGCTTCAACTTAAGTGTTTTTCAACACTTAGTTGAATTTTCCCTCTTTTGTAATCTTTAGTTGTAATTTTGTTTTGACAAGTTACATGTAAAAGTATTTTTTGTAAAGTGCAAGTTACACATTACTTGCACTTTTGTAATTACATGTAACGCAACTACAAGTTGTGTCCGATTAGGACTGTAGTTGGAATAAGTCTTAGTTAGTTGGAATAACTCTTAGTTAGTTAGTGAAGTCTTAGTTAGTTATTGAATAAGTCTTGGTGGTTGAGAGAATCTCTCAAGTTAGTTGGGATCCTCCCACCTTTTTCTCAAGGCTCCTCTTCTATAAATACTTGAGGGGTCTATTGTAATTTTTATCTTTTGGGAAAGCAAGCAAAAACTCTGCCAAATTTACAGCAAGAAGTCTTTGAGCTTATGTATGTGAATTGAAAGTTTTGAAGAATAATAAAGAAGGATTACTCAAGTTTTGAGTCTTTGAGCTACATGTTTGAGTTTGAATCTTTTTATTTCTTCCATGCAAAGTGTTTCTAAAGGAGCTTAGTCTAATCTAATTTGAAGTCTTTGAGCTACAAGTAGAGAAGATTAATTAAAATAGGAAAATCTCTAGAAGGAGCAGCAAGTCTTTGAGCTTGCATCTATTCTTGAGAAAAAATTATTGTTTGATAAGAAATAGCCGCAAGTCTTTGAGCTTGCATTAGTTCTTGTCTTTGTGTTGAAAGAATAGATTATTCCAATCTTTGAGTTGTTATCTTTTATTCATTGTAAATTTTAATATAGCAAAGGGTAGATAGGACTTCACATAATCAAGTCTTTGAGCTTGATATTGCTGTCCCATCCCGAAGGAAGTGACGAAAGTCTTTGCGCTTTCAGGAAACTTCATTTCCTTTCTCTCATTTCACTTGAAAGTGGTTACTACTATTCATATTCAATTGATATCCTTTTCTGTGAAGAGAAAAGGATATTGTCTTTCTTGAAAAAAGAAGAAAGATTGCTGTCCCATCCTATTTTATTTCCAAAGTTGTAGTTAGATAGGAGGAGCCTTCCCTTAATTAGGAGAGTTTTTACTCGTGTGTTGTGGTTGAAACCACAATTTTGTATATTTCCCCAAGTGTACAAAATTTTCAACCAGCAAATACAATCCATACATAACTCCTTCAAGAACCTGCAAAAATCATAGACACGAGACTCTTTTCTATTTTTCGCTCTGTAAAATGACCTTTTAACAATCCTTTTGTTTCACCTAGACTTTGCTATTTGGAATCAGAAATTTGGAACATATAAGGGACCAAAATTCTGAACCTTGTCTCATAGCCTTGAATTCCCTTATATAAAAAACAAGGGAGCAAACAAGCTTCAGGCTAGAGGAGACACATGTCATCTTAGAATGACAATAAATAACCACATTTTGTTATACAAAACAATCATCCTTGAACTTGCTTATACTGGATCAAAATTTGCAGCTGCCTTCTTCAAAACTCATGATGAAAATTACCCCCATCCTTTCTTATGGGTTGCAAAATATTTGCCACTAGAAAACAAAAATAGTTATGCAAACTATTTACAACTTTCTATTCATCATTCAAATACATGTCAATCCACGAGCTATAGTCTTCATCAGATGGCCAATTAAAATTCATTACTTCATTATCTTTTTCCCTATATGGAATATACTAAATGGCTACTTGGTTTGCCTCTCTTTCAAAAGATTCAAAAAATAACCCTGTAGCAATTATTTTATCCATACTATCCTCCAGCATATCCATATTTATCCCATCACAAATAATTTCTACCTGGGTGTTGATGACTCTCTCTCCCTCTTCCTTCCAAGACTACAGAGGCTTAACTGCCCCTTCTCTATCTTCAATATTTGGCAAAAGAGTTTGTTCTAATTCACTAAAACTCTTCATCAATTCCCTTATCTTTCTTTCTATATTTTCTTGCAGAATTTGGGCTTCCTGCATTGATTTTACCAACAAATATGTTGGTTGGAGTGCATGTGGCCTCTCAGTATGAAATTTAGAGGCCATAGACATCATTCTAAGCTCATTTCCCCTTTGTAACCACTTTGTAAATAGGGGAATTACCACTTCTTTATCATCATTAAACTTTTGAATAGCATCAAAAAGTAAAGAATATAAGGAATGAATATTGTTTAACCTACTTTCAATTTTCTCATTTACATGAGTTAGAATAGAGCTAACTATATCCTTCTGCTACTCAGTTGATTGTTTTCTGATTCTTTCAATTTATTTTCTAATTCAGCAATCTTCTAAAAAAGTTGAGACTCATTTGGTTCAGTTGATCTTGTACTATCAGGCTCATCATCATCGTCATCATATGAGACTAATACCATGCCAAGGATATTAGTACTTGTATTTAATTGAGTTGCTTCTCCTCCTTAGATCATAGGTGGTGACCTAGATGTTGATGGTTCAGACGGTCCTGCAAATGCAGGATAGGAAACCTTTATTTGTCCTTGCTCAAGGAGTTGCACTCTTATTTGCAACTACACACATCTTTTCTAAGATGCATTATAATCATTAAAAGCCTATCAAATTTCTTTATCAGCTCAACCCTATCTAAAACTTCCTTTTTTGCACTTTCATGTGTCATCTTAGCAATATAAACATTCAATTTTGTAGCCTCTACACTTGATGTGTCGGCTGCTCTCTTTATAATAAATCTTCCCCTCAAGTTGGGGTTTAAATCATCGATGTCAGGCTTCCTAGGTCCTTCCTATAATTCCCATATAGCTAAGGTTGCATAATCATCTGCAAAGTTTGATCCTATTAATGCTAACCCTACTTCTTCTTCATTTTATTTCCTAATTGCATCAAATGCCACTACATCTCCTATATCCCATTCTGTAAATATCAAGACTCCAGCCTGACTTATAATAATCCAACCCTCATCAGCAGTGATTTCCTTGAACTCTTCCTTCATTTCACCTTTTACTTCCTCTTGGATTTCTTGGTCTGATCTATCTAGCCTTTGGGCATTCCTCTCAACAATCCTTCCTTTGTATTCATCAACCTTTGTTTCCCATACTAATTGCAAAAAGGTTGGGCTTCTAAAAAATGCATCATCCTCAAGGAAACTATCACATGCCTCCTTTCTTTCATCTTTGAAGGCTTTACCCTGGATATACAAGGGAGTAAGATCCAACTCCAAATTAGGAGGCAATATAGGATTACCCATCTACATTTCTACACTTGTTGCAATAAACCTGTCTTCCTCCACCTGTGCTTTATCTTGCCTTACTGGTGAGAAAGATACAGCTGATGGCAAGGGACTTCTGTCAGAATCTTAAAGATCAATGATCATGACTCCTTGAGGAGGCTTAGTTTGTAACTTGGGGAAAGGCTCTAAACTCATCATCTTCTTACCCTTTCTCCTTATCAATCTCCCACTATCATTGCTACTATCTTCTTCCTCGCTTACTTCTTCTCTAACTCTTTTGTGAGGAGATTCCTGAACAAGCCTCTCTGCTATCACACCACTTTCTCTCTAGGATACAGGAGGTTGTGATCTTAATTGTTGTTGGCCATGAACTTCTTCAATTTTGGCTAGCTTCTCCCTTAGGACCTTCATCAATTCATCAAAAAGTTTCATAACAAATTCAATCTTGACATGGAATGAGGAAAATTCCTTTAATGGATCATATTTTGGATCCATCTTTTGAATAGAAGCCCATAATTTTCTAAAAATTATCCACTTCTCTTTTCTCCATTCCTGCATCATGGGGTCAAATTCATTCCTGATTAAGTCCTCAAGAAAATTATGCACATGGAGCAACAAAGATCCTTTTATTCTCCTTCTAATTTTTTTGTAAAAACCCTCAGGATCATTGTTTCTAGCTATACTTACCCCCAAAAGATTGGGAGCAAAGAATTTGTCAAAGTGCTCATGTTCTCCCTTTATAATCAGAAAGTAAGGGATAATGGTGTAATCCGAGAAGAATGTCCCTTCTCCTTTTCCTTTTAAATATTTATCCTAAATACATCCAATTTGTCACATCACCTCAACAAAACCCATTCTCAGAGGAACATTGAAGGGTAGTACATGAGGTTGTCCGAAAAAGCCATAGATTCTGATTACAGTACTTACAAAGTATGGGATAAAATCCCACCAATTATGTTCAATTCTGGTGAGAGGCACCCTTTCCTTGGGTCTCACAAAATCATGCAATTCCTTAGGAATCCTTGGTGGATTCACTATTAACCTTTGTCTTAACCTAGAGGCAAAGTTGTTATCAAAACTTATATAGCTAGCTTCTTGTCTATCCCATGACATGTTTGTGCTCTAGAGTTGTATCAGAATCTCCTGATTATCTATTGTCCTTCTGAGGTTCATGGTACCCTCAAAATAATCTGCATTCCTTGAAAGGAACATATGCATGAGTAAAGAATACCAGGAGAACTTAACACCATTAACTTTATTCTTAATGTCTAATAACCCTTCATGAATATTTTCCTCAAGATAAGGGGCAAAGTCAAAAACTACTGTAAAGTCTGGATGTTGTATCGGCAAAGCCATGTACATAAAATCAGGTGGCATTACTGTAATTGGACTAAAACCCAATATTTGGCATAGAGAAAAGGAAGTAGCATAGAAATAAGGAGAGAAAGCACCAATTTGGAATGGCTCTTCTGAGCTAGGGCCGATATGGTATGTTCTACTTCCCGCTCTGGCTAAATGAATTGGAAGGAAATTATTTCTAATGAATTCCTTCATCTTGTAGTACTCTATCTTTTGTTCATTTAAATCTACTGGTACCAAGTTAGGGGATGGTTCATACAAGTCAAAAATCTCTTGAAATTCCTCCCTTCTGATGGTTAACATAATTTCCCCATCATTTCCCTTGATAACCCTTGAAACTGGGTCATATATGTCTGCAATAGCCTTGAGTAAATCAACGTCCATAAAAACATCGGGTACTACCAACTTGCCCAAGTCATACTGCCAAGGACTAGATAATGGGGAATTTAATTTCCTTTATCCATACCATAATTTGAAAATCTCTAACCCAGTTGCCGGTATATTAGCATCTGCCAAGCGGAATGCTTTGTCAGTGAACCCTTCCCCTAGGGTTTTTCCATCCACAAACATTTTCCCCTATTGCTTATCATTTGTAGAAGGGTTTAATTGGTCCAAGAAATCATCATAAATATTTATTTTCATATAATCCACTTGCCTTGAATATTTTCGTGAGGGAGCCATCTTCTACAACTAGGGCTTTCTACTATATCTCCAAGTTTGGGAAATAAAACTAGGGCTTATTACAAGATTTTAAATTACCAAAGTAATTCAAATAGATTTCACTATTTTCTGTCTAGTATCTTAACCATAGAACAAATTGAATTTTTTTCTTGCAACCTTACACACAATTTGTAATATCAATTTGTTTCAAGAAAATATGGAGAGCTTAGATAAACTTACTACTTTTTTATTTTTGCTAGAGATGATAATTTCATGTCGCAGAGGGTCATTTTAGTCTCCTTCACCAGTGGGAAATTCTTCAGAATTGGTATGAAATCTTTTGCAAATGAAAAACCTTTTAAGAGTATTTTAATTATTATCTAGGAAAGGATGCAAATGTCTCATTTGCCATTAATATTCGTGTGAGTGAAACAACGACTCATAACTTTTATTTAAAAAAAATTGAAAACTAGTCATCGATCATCCTTCAAGTTGGCCAATCCAATGATCATCTATTGTTGACTCGGCACTTGACCTTTCATCTGTATCAACAGCCCAACAAAATCGTGATAAATCAGCAACACCTCATCTTTTTGTCGAACTCCATCAACAGTCCCACTGGAGGTCTTTCTAGCCAACTCGAGACACATGGCATCATCTCGCGATGTCACGGTCCGTAACCACCTTGCAACTTCCATTGCGGGAATATGAGGGTCGTCGAATCAGTTCAATCTTTATTGCCTAGCATACTGTCCGTTGACTCTTCTTGAACTTAAAAATTGAGCACCTTTTACCTCAGGATATAACATCTTCGTTCATTCTCAGCATGTGCAAATCGATGGGACTGTTAGTAGATCAACCTTTACCGCCTGAGAACTGGTAACAACAATGCTTTTGACCGGTTACACTGCTAACCCTACCAGTTTCCACCAATAACATGCAACACAATCTCGCGATGTTGGGGTCATTAAAATCCTCACATCTTTGATCGTAGGGAAGCGCTAGCCGTTGGATCTATCCCGTCTTTAGCAACCGGTCGAATATTTAGGATTTTTTGGACTTAGGAAAATAAAAGTGTGGGCTCAAATATTTAAAAGGGGGGCGGTTATAGGGAATTTCATGCGGATTACTTAGGAATAGCATATTTCATGAACTAGTTAATCTCCACTTAATACTTAGGAAATGAAAATGGCCCCGCGAATGAAAGTAGAACCCTCAGCCTTAAGTGATAAAAAGGTAATAGAATAATATATCAGGGACCGAAAACTTACTTTCAAACCACTTTTTTAAATCATAAAAGACACAACCTTTATAGCTCTAAACCCTGATAACTTAACCAGGGGCAAAAATAAAACCAGGATGACCAAATTTTGCAAGACATAATTTTAGGTCCTATCAGTGGCTCTATTTGGGGACGTTCATTTCACAGGAATGAGACAAGAAACCAAAATCTTTGGGTGAAGTGGACCAATTACAGAGTAGACCAAAAAGAAATTACCTAGACAAGGTAACCTCAACTAAAAGGAAACTAAACTAATATATACAAAATCTAACTAATGCTCATGGAAATTAACTATTTTCAAGAAAAGTAGAGCTTCAAGAATTGTCCATGAATAGGCAATTCAAGAGTATCACCATGTATATCCTGGAGAATATATACAACCAAAATGACCAAATTTTGCAAGACATAATTTTAGAGTAATTTTTGTTGGCATTTGAATAGAAGGAGATTGTTGATATTCATTAAGGATATTGAGAAGGTTGTTGAAGATTATTGATATAACTGAAGAAGGATGATAACTATCTTTATAACATTATTTTGTCATTGATGTCATGAAATTGATATTTTGATTCAGAATGATGTTGCCATATCTTGAGAAGATTGATTTGAAGAGAATTAAGATATCAGTAAAAGACATAGAAAGAATGTGATGAATAGGGGAGAAATAAGTTATTCAATGGGAAACTATTACCGAGTTAGAAAATGATGAGATCATGTTGTTTTGATTATTTTGATATCCTACACATGTTGTTGATTATAAGTTTAATAATGTACTATGTCACCGAGCAAAGAACCTAGTCGGTAAACCCTAAGGTACCTAGTCAGTAAACCCTAAGGTTATCGATGTCGGTTAATGAAGGCAGAATGTCTACCGAGTAAGGTTTAGTATTTACCAAGTTGCAACCGAATTATGACAGACAGCATTGAAGAAATGAAAGCATTATTTAATGAAGGAAGTTGATTAGCTGGAGTTGATTAAATGATTGATATGATGTGCAAGAAATTTGTTAAGGATCTATGGCTTTGAAAAATCAGGAGCTAGATCTACAGCATAGAATGAACCGCTTAACCTAGCACAAGTTCCAAGAATGGAATGCAAGTTCCTACGTGAAGTAAAACATTTTTCAGATCAAAGGATACATTGAACCTAGTCAAGATTGAAGATCTGATGGCTATGATTGATCATGGGAAATGTGATCAAGGAGATTCAGTGGTTAGCAAATTGTTTATAAATAAGAAATTATTGATGAACAATGAATGCGGGCAAGTGTAAGCACAGGGATGCTACATAGTGATTACCGAGCACAGAAGCTTGAAGACCTGTTTGAATAACAAAGTAGGGAGCCCAGCAAAGGGACAAGATAAGTCCTATGACTAGACAGTGTTGAGAAAATAAGAATCTACTTTAGCATTTTATATGTGAAGTTGTAGATATATTCTTACTACTGTTATTTTGTAAAGTGACAGAAAATCTCTTAACCGAGTGGACCTAATAGTCTTATTTGTAAATCCTCTAGCAAAGTAACATTCTAGTTGAGTGTTTGAAATCCTTTGACAAAGTCACTTCTAACAAAGTGAAGATCCTAACAGATCTGAGGGAAATCCCTTAACCGGGTCACGTCTAGCAATGTGTTTGTAATCTTTAACAGGATTTGCTTTTAACCGAGCATACTCTAGAAGAGTATATTTCTTAGTGGGTCTGAAATCCCATAGTGGTTTTTCCCTATTTGGGTTTCCACATTAAATCTGGTGTTATATGTGTTATGATGATTATGTGTTTGAGTTAGCATGTTTAGCAATTTTTGGTTATATTGCTGAAGTATAAGTTACCGAGGTTGAATCTGTTGATTTTATGGAAGATTAAGTTTGTATGATTCACCCCCCCCTCTCATCTTACTAACTATTGGCATCAGAAATTTACAATTGGTATTAAAGTTGTGGAATCCAAAAGAAAAGTTTAAAGGTACTTGAGGCAAAGATCTGAAGATGTATAAAAGGGATGCACCAAAGCTGAACAAGTCAAGTTTCTCCACATGGCAGAAAAGGATGAAGCTGCATTTATCAGGAATTGGAGAATATGCAACATATTATTTGGAGAATGATTACATACCACCAAGCACCAACCCGGTGACCTTGGAAGAGATAAAGGCAAAGCAAGAATATATTCAATCTATGATTGAAATAACATCAGCATTGACTAACTCAGAGTTTAATGATCTAGAAGGTTGTAATGATGCAAAAGAAATGTGGACCAAGCTCATTTCTATGTATGGCGAAGATGAACATGTTCAAAGAGAAAAAGTAGATAGTCTAAGAGGACAACTTGAATCCATGAGAATGAATGAAGGTGAGAACATAACTCAATACAGTACAAGGTTAAAGGAGACTGTCAATCAAATCAAAGAAGTAGGAGGAACTATTGAAGAGAAGGATGTCACAAGTAAGTTATTGAGAACCCTTCTACCTGCTTATGCCATTCAAGTCTCTGCAATCAATGAACTAAGGTCTATACCAAATATGCCAGTTACTTTAGATGCTACTATCGGTAAGCTACATGCATTTGAGTTAAGTAATTTTGATAACAGTGGGTCTTTGGTAAATAAAGTTGAATCTGCATTCAATTCTTTTCATCTTGCTGAATCTAATTATTACAATGATAGAATGAGTAAGTATTCTAAAGGGAATCACAATGGAGCAAGTGAAAGATTTCATAAGAACATGGAAGAAGTGCACAAACTATATGAGGAAATCAGAAAGAAAGAAGAGTTTGAAGCATTGTTGGCCAGGAGGTTACCGAGAGGCAAAGGTAAGTATAAAGCAAAGCTACCTTTAAAATGTTTCAGTTGTGATAAAATAGGATATATGGCCTCTAACTGCCCTAACAAAGAATCTAGTGAAAAGAGAGAATACCGAGATAACAGGCAGAAAGACAACCAATACAGAGGACACCGAGACTTCAAAAGGAGAGACAGAAAGACATGCCTAGTAGCTAATGAGGAATCCAACGATGATAAATCTGATGAAACTGATATAGAGGAAATTGTTTATGTGGCTATTAAAGATGGATCAAATGAAGAAAGGTATGAAGAAAAAGCCCTAATATCTCACATAAATAATAATGATTCTTGGATCATAGATAGTGGCTGCTCACATCACATGACAGGTGATAAACACAAGTTTGTTGAATTAGAAGACTATTATGGAGGATATGTAAGATTTGGTAATGATGCACCATGTCCGGTGAAAGGTAAAGGATCTATAACACTTCTTGACAATGCTAAATGTGATGATGTATACTGGGTTGAAGGTTTGAAATACAATTTGTTGAGTGTAGCACAGCTAAACAATATAGGATACCGAATTGAATTCCAGAAGGGATGTGTCAAAGTTCATGACAAACATGGAAAGTTGGCCGCTACCGGGACACAAACAAAAGGTAATACATTTCATCTTGACTCAACTCGGAACAAATCTCTATATGCAAAAATAGAAGATACCTCGTTATGGCATAAAAGGTTTTGTCATGTAAATTTTGATAATCTGATCAAAATAAGTAAGAAGCACCGAGTAAGAGGTCTACCGAGCTTGGAAAAACCTGAGAATGCTATGTGTTGAGGATGCCAGATGGGTAAGATGACAAGATCAAGCTTTACAAGTAAGTCCTACACTTCTAAAGGAATTTTAGATCTAGTACACACTGATCTTTGTGGTCCCATAAAAATTCAAAGTTATTATGGTGATAAATATTTCATATTATTTGTGGATGATTACTCAAGGATGATGTCAGTTATGTTTTTAAAAGAAAAATCAGAAGCTTTCCAAATGTTTAAATGGTACAAGGCAAGAGTTGAAAATGAAACAGGAAGACAGTTGAAATGTCTTAGATTTGATAGAGGAGGAGAGTTCACTTCTGATGAATTTAACTTAATCTGCAATGATCATGGTATAAAAAGGCAAGTGTCTGCACCGAGAACACCTTAGCAAAATGGGATAGCTGAGAGAAGAAACAGATCAATTGTAGATTGTGCCAAAACCCTGATGATTGAAAAGAGGGTACCTCAAACATTTTGGAGAGAAGCAATCAGCACTGCAGTTTACACCCTGAACCAAGTACAACCAAAGAAAGGAACTATGAAGACACCATATGAAATCTGGTATGACAAGAAACCTATTGTAAGTTATTTTAAAATCTTTGGAAGTAGATGTTATGTTCAAAAAGATGATAGAAATGGATATCAGAAAAGCGAGGAAGGAACATTTCTTGGTTATTCCTCTAGAAGTAAAGCATTTAAATGTCTGATCAAATCATCTAACAAAATAGTAGAAAGTGCAATTGTGAAAATTGATGAATTTGTAGAAAGAAATGATGAAGGAAATTCCAAAGAACCAGAAAATTATGAAGAATTTGTTTATGTTCAACCGAGAAATCCTACCGAGAGAGTTACTAAAGAAAATGGAGAGAATATCTAGTTACCGAGTGATGAAGAAGATCATACCGAGCCTACCGAGCCTGTATTAGCCAAATATGTCAGAAGGAATCATGCATCAAGTCAGATTATAGGAGATAAGGATGATCCAGTGATGACAAGGAACAAACTGAGATAGGAACACATGTCTGATATCTAAATTTGAACCGAGAATAGTAAAAGAGGCATTTAACAGTGAAGATTGGGTAAATGTTATGACAGAAGAGATTGATCAAATCAAGAAGAATGAAACATGGACACTGGTCCCAAGACCGAAGGACAAAAATGTAATCGGTACAAAGTGGATTTTCAGAAACAAGCTAAATGAAAAAGGTGAGCTCATTGGAATAAAGCAAGACTAGTTTGCAAAGGATATGCTCAAGAAGAAGGAATAGATTATGGCGAGACCTTTGCACCTGTGGCTAGACTTGAAGGAGTAAGAACATTGTTGGCATATGTTGCTTTCAAAAATTTCAAGGTATATCAAATGGATGTTAAATCTGCATTTTTGAATGGTATACTAGAAGAAGAAGTTTATATTGAACAGCCTGAAGGATTTGTTGAAGACAGGAGTGAAGATCAGGTATGTAAATTGAACAAAGCTTTATATGGTCTGAAACAAGCACCTAGAGCATGGTATGAAAGACTACACTCTTATTTGATCAAGATTGGATTTATAAGGACAAGTGAAAACAGCAATATGTACATGAAGAATGATGAGGACAATGGAATACTGATCTCGGCCATATTTGTTGATGACATTATATTTTGTGGAAATGATTCTCTATGCAACAACTTTGGTAATGAAATGTGCAAAGAATTTGAGATGTCACTAATCGGTGAGATAAAGTATTTTATAGGTTTACGGAAACTGCAAATGAAAGATGATATTTTCATTACTCAATCCAATTACATAAAGAAAATCTTGAAGAAATTTGGAATGGAGGATTCTAAACCTGTAAGTACTCCTATGACTACTAACTGTAAACTATCAAAGAATGATGAATCTACATCTGTTGATGAGACACTTTACCGATCTATGATTGGAAAGTTGCAATATATTATTCACAGCAGGCCAGATATAGCACATGCAGTAGGAATAGTTGCAAGATTTTCTGCAGATCCCAAAGAAACCCATATGACAGCAATCAAGAGAATTTTTAGATACCTGAGAGGCACTGAAGATTATGGCTTAGTATATGAAAAGAGAAATGATTTTGATTTAAAAGTTTACATTGATGCTGATTGGGTAGGCAACATTGATGACAGGAAAAGCACAAGTGGAGGAGCTTTCTTTTTAGGAGAAAGACTAGTGAGTTGGCTTAGCAAGAAACAAGGATGTATTTCACAGTCACTAGCAGAAGCTGAATATGTTGCTATAGCATTGAATTGCACTATTATAGCATGGATAAAACAACTGTTGGAAGGTATAAATGATAGGGTTACCGAGCCAATAACTATATTCTGTGATAATACGAGTGCCATTAACATTTAAAAGAATCCAGTAATGCACTCTAAGACAAAACATATTTCTATCAAGTATCGTTATCTCAAAGAAGAAGTTCAAGAAAAGAAAGTTGTGCTAGAATATGTTAGCACAAAGGAGCAAATTGCAGACATCTTCACAAAGCCACTACCAAGAGAAACTTTTGAGTATCTCAGAAGCAAGTTAAGGGTCCTACCCCTATCTTCTACTCACTGACAGAGTTTGGTGAAGCATCAATTCGATGAATCTACAGAATATTATGTGTGGATTGATATTGATTTACGAACTTTAGGAATTTTTCTAAAGGTGTGCAGGAACGTGACCAGGGAACAGGATACGGGAAATAGTGTTGAAGGAAAGATTGCTCTAGTCAAGTTTTAGATGTTACATTTGCATGTGTAACTCAGCAAAAGTAAGCACTTCACAGCAAAAGAGTTCATGATTTAGTTCTTTTACTGTTTGGCATTGTTGTCAAAGGGGGAGAAGACTAAATGGTAGACTAAATAGTAAAGCCCTAAATGAAGAAGATAACAGAAGACTAATGATAGGGGGAGAAGATTACTGAAAAGGGGAGAAGACTAAAAGCAAGACAACAGCTCAGAAGACTAATGAAAGAGGGAGAAAGCTTAGAAGACTTTAGAAGAAGAAAACAACTCAAGGATAATAGGAGAAGTCTCCACAGCAATCTGAATCCAAATCAATTTGAATATCTTGTTGGTATTACCATTTAAAAGTTGGTATTGCCATCAATGCCAAAGGGGGAGATTGTTGGCATTTGAATAGAAGGAGATTGTTGATATTCATTAAGGATATTGAGAAGGTTGTTGAAGATTATTGATATAACTGAAGAAGGATGATAACTATCTTTATAACATTATTTTGTCATTGATGTCATGAAATTGATATTTTGATTCAGTATGATGTTGCCATATCTTGAGAAGATTGATTTGAAGAGAATTAAGATGTCAGTAAAAGACACAGAAAGAATGTGATGAATAAGGGGAGAAATAAGTTATTCAATGGGCAACTATTACCGAGTTAGACAATGATGAGATCATGTTGTTTTGATTATTTTGATATCCTACACATTTTGTTGATTATAAGTTTAATACTGTAGTATGTCACCGAGCAAAGAACCTAGTCGGTAAACCCTAAGGTTATCGATATCGGTTAATGAAGACGGAATGTCTACCAAGTAAGGTTTAGTATTTACCAAGTTGCAACCGAGTTATGACAAACAGCATTGAAGGAATGAAAGTGTTATTTAATGAAGGAAGCTGATTAGCTGGAGTTGATTAAATGATTGATATCACGTGCAAGAAATTTGTTAAGGATCTACGGCTTTGAAAATTCAGGAGCTAGATCTACAGCACAGAATGAACCGCTTAACCTAGCACAAGTTCCTAGGTGAAGTAAAACATTTTTCAGATCGAAGGATACATTGAACCTAGTCAAGATTGAAGATCTGATGGCTATGATTGATCATGGGAAATGTGATCAAGGAGATTCAGTGGTTAGAAAATTGTTATAAATAAGAAATTATTGATGAACAATGGATGCGGGTAAGTGTAAGCACAGGGATGCTACATAGTGATTACCGAGCATAGAAGCTTGAAGACCTATTTGAATAATAGAGTAGGGAGCCCAGCAAAGGGACAAGATAAGTCCTATGACTAGACAGTGTTGAGAAAATAAGAATCTACTTTAGCATTTTATATGTGAAGTTGCAGATATATTCTTATTACTGTTATTTTGTAAAGTGATAGAAAAACTCTTAACCGAGTGGACCTAACAGTCTAATTTGTAAATCCTCTAGCAAGGTAACATTCTAATTGAGTGTTTGAAATCCTTTGACAAGGTCACTTCTAACAAAGTGAAGATCCTAACAGTTCTGAGGGAAATCCCTTAACCGGGTCACATCTAGCAATGTGTTTGTAATCTTTAACAAGATTTGCTTTTAACCGAGCATACTCTAGAAGAGTATATTTCTTAGTGGGTCCGAAATCCCATAGTGGTTTTTCCCTATTTGGGTTTCCACGTTAAATCTGGTGTTATATGTGTTATGATGATTATGTGTTTATGAGTTAGCATGTTTAGAAGTTTTTGGTTATATTGCTGAAGTATAAGTTACCGAGGTTGAATCTGTTGATTTTATGGAAGATTAAGTTTGTATGATTCACCCCCCCCCTTCTCAACTTACTAACTATTGGCATCAAAACTTTACAATTTTATGTATCACCATGTTATTTTTTGATAATTTTAGAGTATTGCCATGTATAATTTTGCAATACATAATTGTAGAAAAGTAGAGCTTCAAGAATTATCCATGAATAGGCAATTCAAGAATATCACCATGTATATGCTAGAGAATATATACAACTAGGATGACCAAATTTTGCAAGACATGTATATATGGTTGGAGAATATATACAACCATGTAGAGCTTCAAGAATTTTCCATGAATAGGCGATTCAAGAGTAGAGCTTCAGGAACGAAAGTAGAACCCTCAACCTTAAGTGAGAAAAAGGTAATAGAAGAATATATCAAGGATCGAAAACTTACTTTCAAACCACTTTTTTTAATCATAAAAGACACAACCCCTATAGCCCTAAACCTTGATAACTTGACCAAGGGCAAAAATAAAACCAGGATGACCAAATTTTGCAAGACATAATTTTAGGTCCTATCAGTGTCTCTAGTTGGGGACGTTCATTTCATAGCAATGAGATAAGAAACCAAAATCTTTGGGTGAAGCAAACCAATTACAGAGTAGACCAAAAATAAATTACCCGGATAGGGTAACCTCAACTGAAAGAAAACTAAACTAATATATACAAAATCTAACTAATGCTCATGGAAATTAACTATTTTCAAGAAAAGTAGAGCTTCAAGAATTGTCCATGAATAGGCAATTCAAGAGTATCACCATGTATATCATGGAGAATATAAGAATCTTCTCCCCATTTTATTTGAATCAGATATGGGCCCAACCAAATGGCATCAAACTTTCCATGTTTTCCTTTATCTTCTATTCTGGCATTCCACATTAGAACAAATTATTAACCTAAAAAATCTTTGCAGTTGTTCTTTTGTCATACAATTTTTTAACCTGCATCTATAACTTTGTATTTCTTGTACTTGCTTCTCTTCTAGCTTCATCTAATTCCATTAGAGCCTTAATTCTCAACTACATATCATCATCTATATCATTGTTATAAGTTTGGAAAAATTTATACATCCGCATCAGATTATTTTGGGGTAACCTTGCTTGTATACCATACACCAAATCAAAAGGTGCACATCCAATTGCTTTCATGATTGTTACCCTGTCTGCCCAAACAACTAATCTCAGCTTTGAATCCCAAGCCTTTTTATTATTTTCTAGGATTCATTTAATAATCTTCATTAAACTTTTGCTATTGGATTCAGCTTGCCCATTTCCTTGTGGGTGGTAAGGTGATGAATAAGAAATTTGGATACCGTATTTATTGCAGAAGTCTTCATATTATTTTGACTTGAAACTCATTGCATTATCAGAGACTATCCTCTCTGGACATCCAAATCTGGTCAATATATTGTCTATAAGGAAACAGATTACCACCTTACTTGTTGCTTTTTTAGTGGGTATAGATTCAACCCACTTAGTGAAATAATCAGTGGCTACTATAATCCAAGAATGGCCACTACTTGATTTGTATTTTATTTCTCCAATGAAATATATACCCCACTGCTGAAATGGAGCTTGCACATTTACAGGTTTTAATGGCAAATTTCTTGAAAATTTTAATTTTCCTAAAAATCTTTGGCATGGGTCACATTTCTTGACTAGTTGATGTGCATCTTTGAAAATTTTCGGCCACCAGAACCCAACTCTTAATACTTTATGTGTAGTTGTTTTAGCCATATAATTCCCTCCACAAACTCCACTGTGTAGTTCAAACAACAACTTCTAAGTTTGATCCTGGTCCACACACTTCAACATGACACCATCACTGTTCCTCCACCAAAGATTCCCATTTACAATGGCATATTTAATAGCATGTAATTTTAATGTCCTCCTTTTATTATCAATCATATCTTTAGGATATTTCATCATTTGCAAATAATATATGATATCATCATACCATTTGCAACCATCCATCTCACAGACACGGGACATGTTCTCTTCTTCCACAATATTTATTTGATTGGCATCCATATTACTCTGGGCCATTAACTTTGCCAATCCTAATCCTCTCACTAATTTAGTAATCTGGATATCAATATTGAATTCCTGGATTTTGTTTATCCATCGACATCTTCTTCCAGACACTTCTTGTTGTGTGAAATTGTCTTTAATTGCAGCACTAGGCACATATGCAACCATTGTTGCTCCCATCAAGTAACTCATAAAATATTTAATAGCCTTCACTAGTGTATAAGCTCGCTTTTCATTTAAATCATAGTTTAATTCTGCAGCTTGCAAAAATTTACTAAAAAATGCTATAGGTTGTTCGAAACCTTCTAAATTCTTTTGCAACAATACAACAACAACAATATGAAAAGATGCAAATGAAAATATTTGCATAGGTTTGCCATAATCAGGTTTTTTAAGAACAAGTGCATTTTTAATAGCCTGTTTAATTTCTTGGAATGTCTTGACTGGCTCCTCATTCCATTCTTTTTTTGCACCTTTCTTTAACATTTTGGATATAGGTCTACTAATTTCAGCAAAATTGGTGACAAACCTCCTTAAAAAAATTATTTGCCCAAAGAAAGATTGAATACCTTTCAATGTTCTGGGTTGAGGGACTTTGTCTATCGCTATCACCCTCTCTGGGTATATTCTCACACCATCTTTTGAAACAATGTGACCCAACAACTTACCTCCAGTTACCCCAAAAGCACATTTTTTTGGGTTTAAGGATATCCTATATTCAACAGCTCTGTTAAAAAAAAATTTCAAGGTGACCACAGTAATCACTTTCCTTCTTGGAATAAGTTTTTAAATCATCCCGATATACCACTAAGAATACATTTATAATATCAAAAAATGCAACATCCATGGCTCTTTGAAATGGTGCTCCTGCATTTGTTAAACCAAAAGGCATTCTTATATAAACATAAGTTCCCCAAGGTGTAGTAAATGTTGTTTTGTATTGTTCCTGACTCTCTAACCATCACTTCATTATAACCTAAAAATCCATCCATCATGGATAAAAGCTCACAGCCTATTACCCTTTGTAACATTGCTTCCATATTTGGCAATGGATAATTGTCTTTTGATGAAGATATATTCAGATTTCCGAAGTCAACACATAGTTTGATATCTCCATTCAGGCACCAAGTTAGACACCCATGATGAATGTCTGATAGGTCTTATAATCCTAGCGTCTCTTAGCTTGACTAGCTCTTCTTGCATTTTAGGTGCTAATTTTGGATTAATAAACCTCTGTTTTTACCTAAAAGGCTTGGCATTTTCTTTCAAAGGAATCTCATATTGAAATAAATCTTCCCTGTAAGCCTTCAAATCATCATATGACCAAGCAAAAACATGCTTGTATTTTCTCAATAAATCAATTAACATTTTTTCTGACCCTGGGTGACATTTTCTTTCCAACATATACCTTCCTTGGAGCTTCTTCCGTCCCAAGGTTAACTTATTTTAAATCTTCAGAGTGTGGGGTAGTAGTAACAACCTTAGCTTTATCTTGACTATGAAACGCCCTCTCTAAAACAACCAAAACTCTGGGAATTTTTTTTGTCTTTAATTGAATCACTTCCTTCCCAAAGACTGTTTCTTTATCATCCTCTATTTGCACAAAAGCACTGAAATCAATCTCCTGATTTTCATATTCATCTACACAATGTAGAAGCCTTAAAATATCATCATCATCATTAAAAACCTGCCAGTTTTCAATGTTATCAGGGACTGAAGGCCTTATCTGAATCTCAATCCTTGAGATTCCAACAAAAGTGATTCCCTTTGGCCTTAAATCTTTTTATGCCAGGAGATCGGCCATTATGTTATGACTTCTCTCTTTCCATTCAATACCAAATTCATCAAAGTTCTCAATTTGGTCCCATACAACATTTCTATATTGTTTCAACCTTTTGTTTTTTGACACATATTTAGATCTGATTTGGGATATGACTAGCTCAGTCTCCAACCACCTTGAGATTCTTTATCCCATGTTTTTTCAGATAACTTCAAACCAAGCAACAACACTTCATATTGTGCTACATTATTTGTACATGAAAAGGACAAAGTAAAAGAAAACTGAAAAGTTTCTCACGGGGTGATATGAACAACACACCTGCTCCTGACCCCTCCTTAGAATTAGCTCCATCAAAATACATGGTCCACAAATCATCATGTCCTGATGATTTTTTTACTTCTTCATCCAATAATGCAGGTTGTTCCCTTTTATTCAGAGGAGAGTCTTCAATCCTGAATGCATTTATCTTTGTATCTATAAAACAAGTCATATTCTCATCTTATTGTACTGTATGTACCATCATATATAGTACCCTGGATTCTCTTTTGACCTTTACATTTTTACCATCAATGCAAAAAGTAGCATAAGATAGGTCACATTGCAAACTTCCACCCATAGAGGTACTCCATTTTCTTGATAATAGCATCTCATAATGAGGCGGAATATCCACAACTAGGACACTCATAATTAATTCTTTCTCAGGGAAAGTAGCAAGTTTATAAGGTGGTTCCTTTATAGTTCCTATTACAGACACTTCTCTTGAATCCATAGCACAACATCTTTCATGAGGAGTATCTACCATTAAACCCATGGACTGCATTATCCTTACTGACATGACATTATTTGAGGCCCTAGAATCAATCATACAATTCTTCAAGACTCCTCCATTGATAATAACACTTAGAAAGAAAGGATCTACATTGTCAGGGCTCTCCCCTACTATACCTTCAAGTTAAATTTGGGGAATCTGGGAAACCATTCCTTCTAACTCTTTATCATTTGTTTCATTTCAAATCACTCATTCCTTTATATTATGAGATATATTCTTATTCTCAATTTCAATAGAATGGGAAGCACCTTTGAACCAATCCATGGCTTTCTCCCTATGTTCTTCAATTCTTAACATCTCTTGCAAAGGAACCTTAACTATAATCTGAGAAAGCAATTGAAGCATATCCACAGGTGTGTAATTTGGTAATTCAAGTGACATACCTAATTGTTCTTTGTATTTATTAGATATGTTGTGTTCAATATTTTGTGTCTTCTGTGAGTCTCCTCCAATGGGTGAAACAAACTCTTCAACTATCTTTGCTTTCATCTTAAGTGGAGAATTTTTTCAATAGGTTTTACAACCTTTTCATTTTTAGCCCACTCCTTTCTCTTGACCTCCTTAATTTTGATTGCTTCTTTCACTGATTTATCCTCCTTGACCTCTTTTCCTTTACTTTTCAATTCTTTGACAAATAAACCTGAAGGCTTGCCTTGGTCTTCACCTACAACCCTGTTTCTCAATTGATAATTGACTTTTACCTAAGCTACCATAGCAGCTGTTATTTTAGCAATTTCTTCATTTGAGGGTCTTCTCAAGGACACAGAACACTCACCTTGTTCAGCATTGTACATTCGGTCATCAACAAATAATTCCTCATCAAAAAAAAACCTGTTGATGATATGTTTCATTTATTTGCCTTTGATTATCTATATCAAAGTCTTGAGTCTCAATATCAGAAGAATATTCTGCTTCTCCAAGACAAGAAGAAATCATAAGACAATCAACATTGTCACCTTCAAAGGTTTCTTCCTCTTCTTCATGTGTCTCGTCCGTAGCAGAAATAAATTGTGCTATGGCACAATATTCAGGTGAATGAGGCGATTGACAAGAAACACACCAAGGAGTATCATCCACCATGTTCACTGTATGTTTCTAAAATGGGTCAAGAGTTTGTTGTTCTTGTTTACCCTTTGGCTACTGGAAAGGCTTTCCATCTTTCCATTTTGTATTGTAAGGGTAATCTTGCAATCTTTGTGGTCTATTGAATTTATTGAATTGTGGCTTTTCTAGTATAGAATTCTTGTAATTTTTTGCCACAGTCAATTTTAAATCCTTCAAGGTATTAAGTACCTTGTCCCATCTTTCTTCTTCTTTAGGTTTTGTACCTAAAGACTTTTCAATTTTATCTTGGCATTTTTAGAAAATCTAGGATCCTCTCTTCGTCCGAGCTTACTTGAAGCTCTTCTATTTCCTTCCACATTTATAGCTATTCTTAATGCATCTCTTAGAGTTTGAGGATCCTTGTCTCTAAGTATATATGTCATTTTTGTATCAAATGCATTCATATATGTAGTCTGACAAACATTGTCATCCAACCTTAACACTTGAAACAACTTATGCATAGCTTTCTGAAATCTGATATTGAAATCAAGCACATCCTCGTTCAATGACTTCTTGATGTTATTGAACTCGTTTAACATGAAATTGGGGTTTTTTTTGTCACCATACTACTCTTTGAAAAATATCTCAAATTCCTCCCAAGAACTGATACTTGTAGTTGGCTATCCCTTATACCAATCCCTGGCATCCTCTGTCGGAGATTGTACAAATAACTTCATAACCACATCTTCATGCTCCACCTCATAATCATTCAACTTATCAGTGAATGTTCTTAGGTGTTCTTCGCCAGTTATAGCATTATTACCTACGAATTTACTAAATTTATCCCTTAAGTCAATTGAGATAACATTGGGATATCCTGGGATCCCATCAAAATCTTATTGCATATACCTTTCTAGATGGATAGGTCTTCTTTGAAATTTCCCTATTGTAGCTCATACTGCAACACTTGTTGTAGTATTAGCCGCAATAGCGTCTGTCCTAATGTTAACCCCTGCAGTTGTGTTAAAATCTTTAGGACATTGGGGATGACTACTATTTTGAATAATTACCTGACTTTTCTATCCAATAAGTGGAATCCCAGTGTTCTGAGTATTTTAGTCATTTTGAGATGGAACACTCGTAATGACATTTGGCATTGCACCAAAAATAGCCTGAGTTTTGGATGGACCAACAATGAATGAAGCACTGTTCAAACTTGTCAACTTCAGGAAATCAATTTTCCTTTTCATCTCTGCATTTGAGGCTTCCATTTCAACTCTCTTCAACTCTTTTTCAAGAGTTTCATTTTCTATCCTGGTTGTTTCTAGCTCAATGTCAATTTGAGATAACTTTAGGCTTAAATCTGGGATAGTCAAAGACTTCCTATCATCTATCTTCACAGCAGACACCTTTTGTTTTCCCTTATCCAAGTCTAATCTAGGAATTTGAATATTTGGCTGGCTAAGATTAGCTAACTTCTGGTTATCCATATTATTCTTATCCTTTTCCCTTATGACATTTTCATATTTCTTATCTACAATCTCCCTTAGAACAGGGCCCTCAACACTAGGCTTATCATTTTCTTGCGCTAAGGCTTTGAGTGTTGCTAACTGTCTCATCAGACCATCTCTTTCTATCACAACTCTAATAACCTCAAATTATTTTTCCTTTTCTCTCTTAATTTTGAGATCTATCTATTCCTGAAGCTCTCTTCTTAATATATCTATATCTCCAAAAACTTCTTCTGGATATGGAAAAGTTATTTCAGATCCTGAAGCTCTCTTCTTATCTATATCTATATCTATATCTGTTCTCGTACTGATTCATAACTACGAGAAAAATTTGTTATGAAACCTTGAGGAGGAGATACACCAATAGAATTCTCACTTTCATGACTTCTTCTTCTACTCCGACCTCTTGCCTTCTCTGAATATTAAACTTGAGTGCATTCTTTCCTTTGTGGTTGCATTTCTTCTTGTATAGGTGTATCAAATAAAGAATAGAAAACTCCTTAACTATCTGATTCAAAAATTTTGAAAGATGATGTATGAACCTTAGGAACAAAGTTTAGTTGTGACTTACTTGCATTCTTATGCTTGGGCTTCCATGATGAGGGAACGGTGCTTGTATCCATATTTACTCTTATTCCTTGTCTCTGCGGAGGTCCCTGAAGCTCTTCCAATTTTTCTTTAGGGTGCAGCTTCATGTAACCTTTGTTGTTCTTTGCTTTACTCATAGAAGAAGATTCCTTCAAAAATTTGTTAGAATTATTCAAAGATATATGCATTGGCATAAAAAACTCAGAATCGCCACCCAAATTACTTTGGGATATCAAATAATATACTGCTTGATACTTCTTGAAAGAAATATGTGAACCTTGTTCATAAACCGGAATATTTTTCTCACAAAAATGTAGAACACCCTTTTCACAGGAAAACATGAACCAAATATACAGAACCACGGGCTCAACCATCAAATCACAAAAATAATATGAAAACTTTTGTTGTATTTTAAACAAGAACTCTTTAACCAGAGACTCTTTATCATTCATTACCCAGCAGAGTCGTCATTTTTTGTTGGTGCCCAAAAATGGCTTTACACTAACTCAAAGGTAGAGACCAAGTTGTTTTCTCATAAAAATATCTATGGAAAGCCACTTCCAACTGTTTAATATTCTTCAAACTTAGACCAACAATGACAAGGATGTGAGATCCTTCTATGCTTAAGGCTCTGCAAAACTAGGGAGGGTGATCCCCATGCTTATTTGTGATTTTATGCCACACTCACAAATCATGCATGAAACAAAGCAGATAATCTAATATAAAGATTCAACAAAAAGGGAGAATGCTCAGGAATGGAAAATTCCTCGGTGATCCTCAACCCGCTTGGAGCATGAGATGACTACCACATATGACAACATTCATATAAAATGAAAATATTATGATATTAAACAAGTTCTATCAAGCCAGTGGTGATTCATAACAGTAAATAAATACCCAAGCATTCACTTAACTATGATCAGTGTCTAATTCCATTGGGTACAAGAATTCATACTGCATTAGACTGTGCTTCTGACAGAATTTATCTAACAGCATATAACCAGAGAAAATATTGCCTTAAAATATATCATAGTTGTAATCCCCACCCAAAACTAATTATCAAAATCCCTGTAAAGACCGCTATCACTTTGCAACTTCATTCAAGCATTTAATTGACCTCTCAGACCAAAGCATGAACAAAAGGTTACATACACCACAACAGTGCAATGAAATATAAAATCCTTGATAATATGCATTCAAAACATCATAGAACAATACACTGGAGAGAAATGGGTTTGAGTCAAATATTTATTCATTAATTCTTTTGTCTCTGTAAGAATACAATCGATACATAACTCCTTTAGGAACCTGCAAAAATCATAGACACAAGACTCTTTTCTATTTTTTGCTCTGTAAAATGACCTTTTTACAATCCTTTTGTTTCACCTAGACTTTTCTATTTGGAAATACAAATTCGGAACACATAAGGGACCAAAATTCCAAACCCCGTCTCATAGCCTTGAATTCCCTTTTATAAACAACAAGGGAGCAAACAAGCTTCAAGCCAGATGAGACACCTGTCATCTTAGAATGACAATACATAACCGCATTCTGTTATACAAAACGATCATTATCGAACTTTCTTATACTGGATCAAAATTTGCAGCCACCTTCTTCAAAACTCTTGATGAAAATTACCCTCGTCCTGTCTTACGGGTTGCAAAATATTTGCCACTGGAAAACAAAAATAGTTATGCAAACTGTTTATAACTTTCTATTCATCATTCAAATACATTCCACTCCACGTTCTATAGTCTTCATCGGATGGCCAATTGAAATTCATTACTTCATTACCTTTTTCCATGTATGGAATATACTTAACAACTACTTGGTTTGGCTCTCTTTCAAAAGATTCAAAAAATAACCCTGTAGCAATTATTTTATCCATACTGACCCTTCTCTATCTTCAATATTTGGTAAAAGAGTTTGTTCTAATTCACTAAAACTCTTCATCAATTCTCTTATCTTTCTTTCTATATTTTCTGGCAGAATTTGGGCTTCCTGCATTGATTTTACCAACAAATATGTTGGTTGGAGTGCATGTGGTCTCTCGGTATAAAATTTAGAGGCCATAGACATCATTCTAAGCTCATTTCCCCTTTGTAACCACTTTGTAAATAGGGGAAATGTCACTTCTTTATCATCATTAAACTTTTGAATAGCATCAAAAAGTAAAGAATATAAGTAATGAATATTGTTTAACCTTCTTTCAATTTTCTCATTTAAATGAGTTAGCACAGAGCTAACTATATCCTGCTCCTAAGCTGGTTGTTTTTTTGATTCTTTCAATTTATTTTCTAATTCAAAAATCTTCTCCAAAAGCTGAGACTCATTTGGTTCATTTGATCTTGTAGTATCAGGCTCATCATAATCATCATATGAGACTAATACCATGCCAAGGATATTAGTACTTGTATTTAATTGAATTGCTTCTCCTAATTGAGTTGCTTCTGCTATATCCCATTCTGGAAATATCAAGACTCCAGCCTGACTTATAATCTTCCTACCCTCATCAGTAGTGATTTCCTTGAACTCTTCCTTCATTTCACCTTTTACTTCCTCTTGGATTTCTTGGTCTGATCTATCTGGCCTTTGGGCATTCCTCTCAACAATCCTTCCTTTGTATTCCTCAACCTTTGTTTTCCATACTAACTGCAAAAAGGTTGGGCTTCTTAAAAATACATCATCCTCAAGGAAATTATCACATGCCTCCTTTCTTTCATCTTTGAAGGCTTTACCCTGGATATCCAATGGAGTAAGATCCAACTCCAAATTAAGAGGCAATATAGGAATACCCATCTGCATTTCTGCACTTGTTGCAATAAACCTATCTTCCTCCACTTGTGTTTTATCTTGCCTTACTGGTGAGAAAGATATAGCTGATGGTGAGGGACTTCTATCAGAATCTTAAAGATCGATGATCCTGACTCCTTGAAGAGGCTTAGTTTGTATCTTGGGGAAAGGCTTTGAACTCATCATCTTCTTACCCTTTCTCCTTATCAATCTCCCAATATCATTGTTACTATCTTCTTCCTCGCTTACTTCTTCTCTAACTCTTTTGTGAGGAGATTCCTGAACAGGCCTCTCTACTATCACACCACTTTTTCTCTAGGATACAGGAGGTTGTGAGCTTAATTGTTGTTGGCCATAAACTTCTTCAAGTCTGGCTAGCTTCTCCCTTAGGACCTTCATCAATTCATCAAAAAAATTCATAACAAATTCAATCTTGGCTTTAAATGGGGAAAATTCCTTTAATGGATCATATTTTGGATCCATCTTCTGAATAGTAGCCCATAATTTTTTTAAAATTATCCACTTCTCTTTTCTCCATTCTTGCATCATGGGGTCAAATTCATGCCTGATTAAGTCCTCAGGAAAATTATGCACATGGGGCAATAGAGATCCTTTTATTCTCCTTCTAATTTTTTTGTAAAAACCCTCAGGATCACTGTTTCTAGCTATACTTACCCACAAATGATATGGAGCAAAGAATTTGTCAAAGTGCTCATGTTCTCCCTTTATAATCACAAAGTAAGAGATAATGGTGTAATCCGGGAAGAATGTCCCTTTTCCTTTTCCCTTTAAATATTTATCCTGAATAAATCCAATTTGTCACATCACCTCAACAAAACCCATTCTCAGATGAACCTTGAAGGGTAGTACATGAGGTTGTCCAGAAAAGCCATAGATTCTGATTACAGTACTTACAAAGTACGGGATAAAATCCCCCCAATTATGTTCAATTCTGGCAAGAGGCACCCTTTCCTTGGGTCTCACAAAATCATGCAATTCCTTAGGAATCCTTGTTGGATTCACTGTCAACCTTTGTCTTAACCTAGAGGCAAATTTGTTATCAAATCTTATATAGCTAGCCTCATGTCTATCCCATGACATGTCTGTGCTCCAGAGTTGTATCGGAATCTCCTGATTATCTATTGTCCTTCTGAGGTTCATGGTGCCCTCAAAATAATATGCATTCCTTGAAAGGTACATATGCATGAGTAAAGAATACCAGGAGAACTTAACACCAGCAACTTGATTCTTCATGTCTACTAACCCTTCATGAATATTTTCCTCAAGATAAGAGGAAAAGTCAAAAACTACTGTAAAGTCTGGATGTTGTATCTACAAAGCCATGTACATAAAATCAGGCAGCATTACTATAATCGGACTAAATCCCAATATTTGGCATAGAGAAAAGAAAGTAGCATGGAAAAAAGGAGTGAAAGCACCAATTGGGAATTGCTCTTCTAAGCTAGGGTCGATATGGTATGTTGTACTTCTCGCTCTGGCTAAATGCATCGAAAGGAAATTCTTTCTAATGAATTCCTTCATCTTGTAGTACTCTATCTTTTGTTCATTTAAATCTACTGGTACCAGGCTAGGGGATGGTTCATACAAGTCAAAAATCTCTTGAAATTCCTCCCTTTTGATGGTTAACAGAATTTCCCCATCATTTCCCCTGATAACCCTTGAAACTGGGTCATATCTATCTACAACAGCCTTGAGTAAATCAACATCCATAAAAACACCTGGTACTACCAACTTGCCCAAGTCATACTGCCAAGGAATAGATAATGGGGAATTTAATTTCCTTTGTCCATACCATAATTTGAAAATCTCTAACCCATTTGCCTATATATTAGCATCAGCCAAGCGGAATGCTTTGTCAATGAACCATTCCCGTAGGGTTTTTCCATCCACAAACCTCTGCCCCTGTTGCTTATCATTTATAGAAGGCTTTAATTGGTCCAAGAAATCATCATAAAGATTTATTTTCATATAATCCACTTGCTCTGAATTTTTTTGTGAGGGAGTCATCTTCTACAACTAGGGATTTCTACTATATCTCCAAGTTTGGGAAATAAAACTAGGGCTTATTACAAGATTTTAAATTACCAGAGTAATTCAAACAGATTTCACTATTTTTTGTCTAGTATCTTAACCCTAGAACAAATTGAATTTTCTTCTTGTAACCTTACATATAATTTGTAATATCAATTTGTTTCAAGAACATATGGAGAGCTCAGATAAACGTACTGCTTTTGATTTTCGCTAGAGATGATAATTCTGTGTCGTAGAGGGTCGTTTCAGTCTCCTTCAGCAGCAAGAAATTCTTCATAATTGCTATGAAATCTTTTGCAAATGAAAAACCTTTTAAGATTCTTCTAATTGTTGTCTTGGAAAGGATGCAAATGTCTCATCCGCCATTAATATTTACGCGAGTGAAACAACGTCTCAGAACTTTGTATTTAAAAAAATTTGAAAACTAGTCGTCGATCGTCCTTCAAGTTGGCCAATCCAACGATCATCTATTGTTGACTCAGCACTTGTCCTTTCATCTATATCAACCATCCCACAATATCATGACAAATCAGCAACACCTCATCTTTTTGTCGAACTCCGTCAGCAGTCCCACTGTAGGTCTTTCTAGCCAACTCGAGACACGTGGCATCATCCCATAATGCTATGGTCCGTAACCACCTTGTAACTTCCATTGTGGGAATATGAGGGTTGTCTAATCTGTTCAAACTTTACTGCCTAGCATACTGTCTGTTGACTCTTCTTGAACTTAAAAATCAAGCACCTTTTACCTCAAGATATAACATCTTCGTTCATTATGAGCACGTGCAAATCGATGGGACTGTTAGTAGATCAACCTTTACCACCTGAGAACTAGTAACACAATGCTTTCAACCGGTTACACTGATAACCCTATCGGTTTCCATTGATAACACGCAACACAATCTCGTGCTGCCGCAGTCATTAAAATCCTCACATCTTTGATCGCAGGGAAGCGCTAGTTGTTGGATCTATCCTGTCTTTAGAAAATGATCAGAATATTTAGGATTTTTTGGACTTAGGAAAATACAAGCGTGGGCTCAAATATTTAAAAGGGGACCGGTTATAGGTAATTTCATGCGGATGACTTAGGAATAACATATTTCATTAACCGGTTAATCTCCACTTAATACTTAGGAAATGAAAGTGGCCCCGCGAACAAAAGTAGAACCCTTAGCCTTAAGTGAGAAAAAGGTAATAGCAGAATATATCAGGGACAGAAAACTTACTTCCAAACCACTTTTTTAATCATACAAGACACAACCCCTATAGCCCTAAACCCTGATAACTTGACCAAGGGCAAAAATAAAACCAGGTTGACCAAATTTTGCAAGACATAATTTTAGGTCCTATCACATACATCAACATTTTGTAAGAAGGTTTGATTCTACAAAGTCAAAAAGAGGGAAATGAGAGTTTTCATAGCTAATGATTGACTTTGTATACTACATAACTAACAACCTACATGAAAATATGTGTTTTATTGTTATAAGGTGCTACAATTGAAGCATCTATTCAATAATTTCATAAAACTCACAAGAAAAAATGGATCTACTACTGGACCACACACAAAGGAATGAGATTTTGAAGGTAATGAAACTAAACTTTATTGATGAAAAGGTGCTTTTACAATGATACACTAAAAAATATTCAAAATTTTCTTAAAAATGGAAGCTTACATTTGTTGTTTTAGTCAAAAGGTGAAGATTCTAAGTTACAAGATAGTCTTTTTGCTTCAAAGATATTCAAAAGCTACAATGCTAAGCAAGAGAAAAAATAAGAAGTAGAGAAAGAAGTCCTAAAGCTACTTATTTAAGTACAAGCATCATAAATGATTTCATCATGCTTGCCTTGAATGGTTGAAGAAGTCTTCTATGTGTTGGGTCTAACGTAACTAATTTTGGCTCCAAAAAGCCCTTCAAGCTGAAAATCGATAAAAATCAACCTCCCTCTTTGATTGTTCTATAAGTAAGGCCTTTAATTCTACCTCTAGATGCTTGGAAATGGTTGGAAAAAGTTTTCAAATACCCCTACATTTTATCCATAATTTGGAAAACACATCAACCTCCTCCTTATTGCTCTCTACCAGGTACAATAGCTATATTTCTTGTATCCAAATAGTTGGGGCCAAATGCAACAAATTTTGGGTCATTGAGACCACTCAAGCTGCTTGAAACTGAGTCATAATGACTTGGAACTGGCACTTGAATATATCTATATCAAATAGGCACTCTAACTCATACCAAACATGCTACTTGGAAACATAAATTTGCCTCTTTTCCTCTACATTTTCTTGTTGTTGTCATATTGATGTTGATATCACTATTGTTCTAGCATCACTCAAGTTTTGTCTTAAGGCAATGCACCTTATATCTTTCATGATTGTGACTGTCATTTAACTTTGAGATCAAAATTCCTCTATTTCTACATTCTTGATTGTCTTGACATTGATATGATTGGCTATTATGATGTCATTAACGTCCAGGATGATGCCACTCCACTTTTGCCTTGTTGGTTAAATAAGCCCCTAACATTATACCCTTCAACTCATGACATTGTTCTCCAACTTATTTTATCATTATCCTCATGAACATTAATGTTACTACCTTTCAAGACCTCCTTTATCTTATCATATTTCATGTTTTTTCATATAATAATAGTCTTCATAATGACTATCCTCACCACTTTGTTATGACTGACTATTGCCTCTAATCCACATTTATTTATCTTTTAAAAATTTATGGTTGTATATTCACACAATTATATTTATCTCTTACATATGTCCTTTTTATGTCACTGATCCTCTTGTCTCCTTCTCTTTCTCTTACATATTTGCTTTGTGTTGAATGTTTCCATGAAATTGTGATCTTTAACAAAGAAAATTCTTGGTACTATCCATTAGTTGGTCATGACTTGTTTTCCCTTGAAGACTTGATGTTGGATTGTCTTTCTTCTAGTTTAGTTTTCCTACTATTTTCAAGAATACAAAAATAGTCATATCCTTATGAACAAGTCTATGCTTTTTTGTCTCTTGAGGTCTACCCCCTTTCAATTTTTCACTATAGTTGTACCATGTAAAAGTATGCTAAACAAAAGAATCATTGATATGCACTTTTGTCACAAAAATTTTGTTCTACAAAATATGTATTGTCATTCATGAGTTTGTTTGTCACCACTTGACTCTTGATATTCAACTATTTAGGCATTCAAGTCAAAAGAATTTATCACTATCATATTAATCTTCTTCTAGGGTACTCATTGTTCAAGAAAGTTGGCTTTCAAGACTCTCATGTGTTTTACAATATATATCCATTATCATGTTCCTCTTTGTCACATTTCCTTCACTTTGGGAGTTATGAATCTCCAACCATAATAAGTTTCTTGAATTTCTCATATTGCATTCTTATTGATTGTTTGGATCCTATCATGACTATCCTTGTAATTAATTGTTGTATCATTAGTTGTAGTGGTAGTCCCTCGTTCATAATTTTTTTTGCTTGTTGACTTCAAGTGCATATGGCAAATAAATTCCCCTTGCAAAAGCATTGTCCTCTAGCAATCCTTTTTCAACGAAACATTTGGCACTTAGCATGTACCATACTCTCAACATTCCATCCAAACATGGCTCAAAATGTTTAATATTTCCCATTTGACAATGAACAAGGTGATTCATACCCAAATCCCTTTGTCTACCATGCAAATGTCTTATCCTTATTGGATAAGATGCAGAGACGTTGTCCTACACACACCTGCAACACTGTGTGATGATCGTGCCCAAGTAATGTCATCTTGATCATGCCCTGTCCATCTCATGCTTGAAAGTTGTTGACTTGGACTTCTTTTTTGTTGTTTGAAGATCATAATGACTGGGTTATGACAGTTATTAGGACTATCTTTCTTCATTTGTTGCATTATCAATATTTGTGAGCAGGGTATATGGTATTGAAGAAGGTTCAAATATCACCACAAGCAATAATCAAATGGCCTTATCAAAGCTTGTTCTTTTTGAGCATGTATACCCTACATAAAGCACTATTACTTTTCATATTTTTGGAATTTATCTTCTTTTGCTACCCACTCCCATGATGCTTTTAGAGCTATTGTCACTTTTCATTTTTGTCTTCCTTTGGTTTTCATGACCATGTTGTCACTATGTGAGGATTATTCATGGATTTTCCCTTACGGTCATTCTTGTCTAGTAGCACTATATCCATCTCGCAAAGCAATGTTGAATAAGTCTAAAATAGATTCAGACTGGGCCATATCAATATCAACTAGTAAAGTCTTGATGCCGACAATATCAATAGTAGCTAATTGTGGAAACCTAACATCAACTTTTGATCACTACTAAATGAGGATTGGTGTAGCTATTATGCCATTATCTTAAAAATATATTAGATTTTTCCATGCCTTATCCTAATGCATGAATCCAAAGACAAAAACTCATCGAACTTTTGCAAGAAATATAAAAATTGGTTCAATTTTTATGATGCAAATCTCATAAAGCTTCATGCATGCATTGTTTGGGATAATGGAGAAATTATTTTAGTAGAGACTTACCATTATGATTAGTTAATGAGCTTCTACGTGCAAAAGAGATATGGGTCAAACAATCAAGTCTCCAAAATTTTCTCACTTTCCCTTACGATTTTGTTGCTTGTTCAACTATATATTCTTATCACTAGTATTGTGGCTTTCTTTTAGCTGCAAGTCAAGTTTTAAAGAAACCTAGGGTTTCCTTTTACGTGGGAAACTCAAAATTTGATAAAAGTCTAACAAAATAAAAAAATCTTTTAGTGAAACCAATCCTCCTTATTTTATTAATATGAGCAAAAATTTAAGGAAGAAAGACTTACTTTAAAACCAAACGTGGACCTCAAAATATTGTGTTCATTTTCATAACCTCATCTATACAAGGGGAAATAAAATAACTCACTAATAATCGTTTCATTTTTGGGCATTAATCATTATGACTAAAATGAAAGAATGATAAAATTCCTGGTGACTTTTGCTTGACTTTTGCCTGTTAAAACTCTAAGACCAACTACCTTAGCTTATCCATTGGGTTATAGAGTCAAGAAGACTAGAAACAACTCTCAACCAAAAATGAACGTGATATTGTCCACACCTCAAAACGATAAAAGGTACTCACCTAAAACTACTACTTACTAATCAGGAAAAGGAGAAAGATTACTTAAAATGGAACCTAAAACTAAGAGTTGATGCACCATATACTCTTATGACTTGTATTATTTAGTTAAACACACAAACATCCAACGATTCAACTATTCATACACCACTCAAGCTTCTACATACTCATATACTAGTCTTTCATAGAAAGATTAATTCTTGACAATCCTAAAAGGAAGAAAATTAAATATTCTTCACAAAAAGAAGTTATTTACATGCTAATACAAACTATAACCTACATAAAATATGCATTTGTATTCACGGGTGCATTAGATAATACAATTACTCGAGGATTCATGAAATGAAATATAAAAAAACATAAACTATCAAGTTATACACAATAGAACAAGTTATTTAAGGCCAAAATTCTAGATTTTATTGATTGAAAGGTACTATATTAGCTATACAGGTCTAAAATCCTTTAAAAATTTAAAAATACATTGATGTTTTAGTAATAAACTAACTGGTTTTTGAGTTGCAAACTGTACTTTGCTTGAAAGAGCTCTAGAAGCTACAATATTAAGCAAAAGAGAGTAAGAAATATCTAAATAATGAATCCTAAAATGTTTTTTGTAGCTTGAATTCAACTTCTAAGAGTTTGCACCATGTTCAGTAAAGAGAAAAAGGCCATGTGTCTTGCCTAGAAAAGGTATTCAATTGCTTCTTTATGTCGGATGGAACTGATTTTGGCCATTTAAAGCCTTCTAAACTTCTCCAAAAAGTGTCATGAAATCTCAAAACTACCTTTTGATTGTAGTTGTACACCATTGGTAGACCTTTTCAGGTGTGAAATATCACATACGAGTCATAAAACAGCTCTTAGATGCTTTCTTTCTATTGGATAAGTTCTTAGATATCCACTTGATCTTCAAAACTGGGTCAAAAATCCTTCTTAACAAATCCTGTGTTAGCTCCTCTATCCATGTATTCTTATTCTATCTCTTTAAACTGATTAACCAACCTCCTAAAGTGATAGGACATGTGCTCTTGCCACACTTTTTCTATTGTAAAATAATTTGTGGTCCAATGTATATGAAAAAGGGCATTAAAGACCTCCTAAACCACCTCAAACTAAGATATTATGGCTTGAAATTGTTTCTTAAATCTAATGTTATCCATTTGGCACCTTCACACATGCCAAAATACACCCGGAGTCATAAATTTTGCCTCATTTTTAAGTTTATTTTCCTCTTTGTCTTTTCTATGCAATAGACCAACTCATAATTTTCTCTTTTGTTTGTAGACCTTGATTCACTATACATTGTCTACTTTTACCTTTTGGACCTCTCACAAGCATAGACTTTGCTTTGGAAAAAAACTAGGACTATCACCCTTTTGGTATTCATGCCTATCATCTTCTAGTGAGTGAGTATGAAGGATGATTTTCATATTCTCTTCATACTGCTCATTCCCTTGAAATCCTTGATGATTAATACAAAAACATTATGACAATTTATTGTAGTCTTAATTTTTCTCCTTCTTTGCTTGCACATCTCTAAGTTCAATCCATGATGATTATACACTAATTAAGAGGTCTTCCTTATGTTTTGGATCAAGGCAAAAAGAGGTTTTGAAGGGACCCGAAATCCTTTACAAAAAAAGATAAGTTTTGACTTAACAAGACATTAAGCCCAAACCAAACACAACAAAAAAACAACCCCATAGAAATCAAATACAATGTAACACCATTGGGGCAGAGACAAAGAGAGCCAGCGGAAGAGTTCCCCAAAAAAAAACCCCTAACTTAGGAGTTCCCTTTAGAACCCATCTTGTGGGATCAAAGAATCATGTCAAAAGAAGGCGATGACTACTTAGAATGTTTGTCTTTAACCTTAATCCAACCTTCTTCAACTCTAGAAGCCTCATCTTTCCACTCCAACAAATCTAATGCTAGAAACCCAACAACCATGGAGTGACCCACATGTAGCACAGCTTCAGCAGGACTAGGGGAAAAAATTGCAGTAGTGCTAGAGGTATTCCCCAGTGCCATCGAAAGAACAACAAGAACTGTAATAGGAGGTGAACCAGCCTCAACAGCCACACCAATAGAAGACAAATCTGCCTAAGAGGGGGGCACACGCTGAGGCACAATAGTTGTCGCAACCCCACCATCAAAAATCGGAGCCGATTGAGAAGAAGTCATAGAGCAAAGAGAGTCTTTTGCAACCACCTGCGAGAAACTCTGAGGGGGGCCAGATTTCTTAACAACCGTGTAGTGATGGGTAGAGCATATTTCCACCATGAAGCTAAAGATTTCTTTTTCTAAATTCCACACTGAGAAGCCATATGTCTTGTTTTAAAACATCATCTACATCTGAAGGGAATACCTTCATAATCCAAGGATTGAATCCAAGAGCTTTTGGAGGATTTGATTGAAATCTCTGCAGGAAACCCCTTAGACACATCCATATCAACCAAAATGAGGGCATAAGTGGAGTGGAGAATATCTGATGATTCATTATCCACCATCAAAAAACCCCCAAGAGCATTACCAACTTCAACAAGAAGAGAGTCAACCCAAAGGTGAAGAGAGAGATAGGGTAACCAAACCCAAGTCGGAATAGTCTTGAAAGAATTAGAAGAAGGGTTGAAATTAGATTTCCCTGGCCTAACCATAAGCATAAATCTGTCCTTCCAACTAAAGAAGTGATCGCACAAAATTTTGTTTCTATCCTCAACATCTTCAAAATTAGCAATGAAAAAACCTTTTTCCATAGGATAAATGTGCATAGTACCCACCAGAAGAGGTTCACATTGTTGTAGGATCCATTTGTGTAGCTCTGGGAGACTAGTCCAAACACCTTTGAATTGACAAATCAGACCATGCTTGGATAAAATAGCAGAGTTGTGATCTATCTCCATCTCTCCTCATCCAACATTATGAAAATGGGATTCGAAACTGGAACAGGCCTAAGCTCAGAAGAGGGCATCTTCTTAGCAGAATTAGCATCCCCTAAAGCATTCGCCAAGACCACTCTGGGATGCATTCCCCTAGTCGTTGCACCCAAGGAAACCCTAACATCATTATCCCGCTTAGTAGCAGGAGAGGCCTGAGCATTAGATCCATCAAGCACATTCCCAAGGTCTTCCTTATGTTGCTTACTGGTTACAGTGATATTCCTTTTAATATTATTTTAACCTTGGTACATGACATTGATGGTGATTCTCTTTGTGTCATGACTATCCTGGTTCTTCTTGCATTATCTTGTCATGGAACTTTGTAACTTGTATTCCTTTGAACACATAACCACTACCTCTCTTATTAAGCCTATTGTATTTTTTCATTGTGTCTTGATGTAAGACTGTAGGCACATCTTGTGGTGTCTATCATACATTCTTTATGAGCTCCCTTTGAATGAGACATGGACTCATAACCTTGTGTTTTTGCAATGACTTGAAAGAAATCAAGAGTCTTGATTAAACATGATTCTTGGTCTTAATATGAGATTGATGAAACATCGTGCATGTTTATTTGGACTCCACTAGTCTTCTATGTCTATCTCTTTTCCATCCTAAGGTATTAAGTCATAGTCATTTGATGTTCAGTAGGTGATCTAATATAATATTTTACTCATCCACTATCTTCTCTAGAAAGTGACTACCATTTGTGCTTTGTGGACTATCATTCTTGCATTGTGTACCTCATTATTGTCTCGCCCATTGTAAAGGTTAACACAATGAGCTCCAATCTTTCAAGACTGCCATTATCAGCAAAGAGTTTTTTCTAGTATTGTTGTCTTCCATTTTCTTGATCCACACCTTGTGTTTTATCTTTCATCAATGCACTATCCTCCTTCAATCTAGACTATCATAATCATATTAACTCTACTCTTTGTGCTTTAAATATGACCTTTATTCTTTTTTTCCTCATCTAAGGCAACTACCAACTTGTCTATTATCACCATACACTCATAGGCCCTTGCAGTAGCAAGTTACACAAGCATGTCTTTTCACCTCTAGATCATTGTATCTTCTGAGTAAACCCTGAACATGTCATAAAAGCTAGTGAATAGCCTTATGTTTATATCTTAAGGTAGACATAAATTAAGGGAAAAAAACCTTCTTCACCAAGGGTGTATCCTTTAAGAAATAATGTACATTCCATCCAAGCCAAAGAGGGCATAGCTCTTTTGAGTCAAGGAAAATATAGTTGTAAAAGAGATACCTTGCAACAAGTGTAAAGGGATCATTTTGAGGGATACTTGGTTAAAGGAGGAAGAGATATTTACCTTAAGATATCTATAATAAAGATTGTATCTTTGAAAGGAGACTAATAATACACACCTTCTCTAGTTTTTAGGAAAAAGGTAGATTTTTAGTAAAGGATTACACGCATTCACTAAGGAGAGATTTTACATGAAATATGTGTATTGTTTCAAATAAAAAATAATTCCAAACCAAGGGACAACATGTACTCACATGGAGGATAACTCTATGTAAGAAATTATTTTTGGTTATGAAGGATGATTCGAACAAAGGAATTGTGAATCCCTAGAAAGAAGGAATGATTGAAAAACCACTCTTGCCCCCAACTATGGAAACAATAATAAATATACTATTTTCTTGTTCACCAAGTATGATTGCACCTGAAATTGTACCACTATGAATGACAATGAGCCCCCAAGAGGTAAGCATTAAGTGTCACATAGTGGGAAGCAACATGGTAGGAACTTAGATGTTATTTAGAATGGTGATGACAAAGATGTCACTCATTGTTAGTTGTTACTTCAATGATACCATCATCAATGAATTTTTAAATTTTAGTATGAAAATATAGACATTCATTAGCATAATGGTCATAGATTTGATTATTTGCACAAATAGGAGAATTCTTGAGACCTTGTCTATGTTTCCTTCTTCGTTTGGGTCAAAGAGGGATAATGAAGTTGGCTTGAAGAAGATGAAACAACATAATATCTTGTTGTAATTAAATATTGTAAAAAGTAGACATGGGTGCACTAGACAATGGGGGAGGGGATGTCAGTAAAAGGAGGAGATTGAAAACTTAAGGTTTCATTGGAAATTTGTGATTTCTCACGACCTTCAGATCTTGGTCACATACATCCTAAATCATGTCCACTACATCCATTAAATGTAGGTATTGAAATGTCTAGAGGAGAGGTTTCATTCACATCATCAAGGCATGTTTTGGAAAAAGAGGTGGGAATTGATCTAGAAGAAGCTTGGATAAATGGCATGCAATTCTCCTTCAAGGCTTTGTACTTGGATTGAGGGACCTTATATCCATTAAAGGAAGGTGTAAAGTCCAATGAACCCCATTTTTTTTTTCTGAAGCATCATTGGTAGGATATTGTGTTGTTGAAGTAATCATAGTGTTAAAGGGGGATATGCATCCTAATTCACCTAGAAGAACATCATAATTATTAGGATTAGCCTTGATTGTGTGAAGTTCATTGTTATATATGAATTTGATTGTGTGACAAAGAGTAGAAGGGGTTGCTTTCATAGCAAAGATTCACTATCTACCTATAAGAGGATTATAATTGAGATCGTTGAGCATAAAATGGATATGAGTAGGTGAAGTCACAGGTCCTACTTTGATAGGTAATATGACTATACCAAGTGACTCTCTAGCAACATTATCAAATCCATGAACATAGAGAGAATCGGGTCGAATAGAAGAACAATCCCATATTATCTTATCTAATAAGCAAATGAGATAAAAGTTAAGTGCTGACCCATTATCAATTGAGGTACAACTTATCTTATTCTCATGAATGCAATGTGTAATCATGAGGGGATCATTTCTATTTTCAACCTCTAAAGAAGGAAATTCATCTTGTGAGAATGAAATATTATTTGGTTTAGAAGAAGGGGGAAAACTACCTTTTTTAAGGCTTCTTGGATCAATCCATTGTATGAAGGTATTGGAGTAATTAGGACATTTATCTAATTATTTATTAATTTGGTCAATTATTACTTTTTCTCTTAAGGTAAACTTAGGTGCTTTTTTATCTAGAGTTTGCTTTTCTAGCTTTAGTTATAGAGTGGTTCTAGATGTAGTTGAGTTTAATTTAGCTCCTACATTTCATCACTTTAATTCTCATAATTTTAGAATTAGGGTTTCATTCATCCTTTATAAGGATTCATTCATCGTAATTATATCTCCATAAATTGAGTGTATCTCCAATATTGTTTTGTGTAATAATACATAATTCTTTGGTTGCTATATGGCATAGAATCTTTGCTTGATCTCTTTTGTGTGATAGGTGTTTTGATTGCAAATTATTCTTGACTCATGTGGTTTATCATCAAATTATAAAAAAGGTGAAGCTTGAATCAAGTCCCAAAGAGATATTTTAGCTAAGATTGCATGAAGTTCAAGAACATTAGGTTCCCTATCATCATGTTGCTTAGGGTGATGGGAAGGAGGAACATAAGTGAGAAGAACATGTTGATTCTAGTGATAAATGTACGATGTATTTTGTGACCATATTTTTGTGCTAGTTGCCTTTCCATACCATTTCTTTCACATATGTATTTTGCAACTTTTAAGAAATAGCTAGAGGTCTTTTTGGCTTAGGCTTCTCATCTTTATTTTTTACGTTTGGTAAAATGATTTGTATAGACATGAGGTGAATTAGAATATTTTATAAATAAAGGTTTCTCTTTAGGAAAGAGAACATTATTACTAATGACATTATTCTCTTGCACCAAAGTATCTTCGTGAGTAGGACAACTTTTGGGAAAAGGACAAGAATGGCTAATCAATGCTTCATTTTTGTCACTGGGAGAAGAAGGCATGATATCACCCTCTTGCACCATGTTATCTTTATGAAGAGACAAATTTCAAGAGAAGGATCAACATCATTCTTCAAATATTCATCCTTAAGAGGGTGATTATTGATATAAGTGTTAATAATCTCTTCTTGCACCAAAATGTCCTTTTTTGGGAGAAGACCTTGGGGAGAGGGACTATCACAAGTGAAACTTGAAATATATACCAAAGTGCATGTCATAATATGAATAATACTCACTAGGCCATATGTTACCAATGTCAAAACATTTACCAAAACTTTTAAGAATGTGAAAGTGAAACATAAGATATGCATTAAGATAGTAAATGTGAAACATAAGACCTTTTTAAAAACTTTTAAGAAAGTGAATATGAAACATGGGACATATTTCAAAACTTTTAAGAAAGAAAATGTGAAACATAAGACATCTTTCAAAGTGTTTAAAATGTGAATATGAAATATAGAAAAGAGAAACATGCTTGAAGCATTTTTGAAGTATTATTTAAGTAAGTGCCTATGAGATATGTTTGCAAATACAAATCCATTAAATGCATACAACCCAAATGAAAAATAAAAAAGATGCAAGTGTAAGATATGTTATGTTAACCAAACTTTTTTGTATGGAAATAGGGTTTTGAAAGCTTAGCTATGTAAAATAGGAATTAAACCTATTTCACACACATTACATTAAAAGGAGAATGAACTCAATAAATTCATCCTTAATTCTATTATGTAGAGGCCTAAATGTAGATTGAATTATATTTCCTTTTCATTGAGTTGAAAATGAAATTGAAAGGATGTAATTGATGTAATTTCGATGCTAAATCTAGGTCTAGATCACATAAAATTGATAGTAGTCAACATATATAGGAGATATTAGATTTGATATGAAGCCACAAATGCAGATATAAAACAAGGATGCAAAGAGGAACTTGTAACTCAAACCAAGAAAGGGATGCATAGGACCAAGAGGAGTTGGGCATCATGGTCATCTCTGGGCATCTTGGTCCACCCAAGGAATCCTTGTCCTCTTTAGGATTTTTGGTCCTCTTTGGGAATCTTGATCCTCCCTGGGCATCCTAGTCCAGAATGAGATGCTCAATGCAACCCAGTCCTCTTCTTTTCTCTCCTACAAAATCCAAATCCAATTGTCGTTGTATTCTCTGTCAAATTCTTCATTCGTAGCTTCAAAAAAAATTTCCTACACATAGAAAGAAGGGAAATGGTCTTGTTCATAGCGGTTTGCCTATGTCAAAGACTAGTTTTTGAATTAACCCTTGAATTGAATTGGAAATGCTTGAATTGAAATGATTGACTAAATTGATTATACCTCCAACTAATGAAGCAATGTCATTAGGATAAGTCCTCTATATGTTTATGCAAGAGCATGATAAATCACATAAATTCATTATGAAATCATAATTTAAACATAATTAAAGATGCCTTGATGTAGCTTCTTGCTCCTTGAATCAAATTTTTGTCTTGAATGAAACTTGCAAATGAAAGAATGTGATAATAATGTGATGATGAAATGAATTTAGAGGGATGCTTTATATAGGGATTTAATTATAAAATCACCTTTAGGTGAACTTAGAATTATAATATTTTCAAATGGAACTATATTTAAATAGGATAGGATTACCTTATTATCCTCCCTCAATTCAGGGCAAAAAGTGTCAGACCAGGATATGCCCAGGACATACAAGTCCCAACAATTTCAATCTAACTTTTTAGGAATACAAGATAATAGGGTTCTAATACCAAAAATAAGTTTGTATGAAAATATATAATATTTAGATGGGCGAAATGTGTCTTGAGATTTGAAATGGGGTAGTATTTATAATAAATTGGGATAAAGGGCACATTTAGAATTAAGGGCCAAAATAAGAGTGTAATGATGGATTAATTGGAATAAGACCCATTGTATTAATTTAAATCAATAAATGTCTCATACTGCATAGAGGAATGGGAGATACTAAAATGGTTGCTAAGAGAGGGTGAAATTGGACACCCTAATTAAAGGTGTACAATTTACGATGCTACACTTTGTTCGGGTACCATTATGCAAAAATGTATTGTAAGATCCTCGTCTACAACCCTCGGAGACTTGAGAATCCAAATTGGTAGTACCCAATGTTTTTGTGAACATTGATCTTTTAAGGGCATTAGCTAAAAACTATGCACCTAAAAAGAATAAAATATATGATGGGGATGGTGAAGAATTCTTGAAGATAACAAAAGACTATCTTCCATGTTTTTAGGCTAGGTTCAAGCCTTAGGATTCCTATTGATTTAGGATATTTCAGTAGAGAGTACCATAAACATGAATAGGATTACAAAAGAAAGTGGTTACCTTCCCACATGCCAAATAAGAAAAAGTAGTTGTAGAAGTTCTTAGTCTTGAGAATCCCTCTTTTCTATCAATTTGTTTAAGGACTATTTTGAAAAAAAACTTATTATGCAGTTTATCAGTTACTTGGCTTTGATGCTCATATGCAGATGCCAATAAATTTGATGGTATGCACTATGGTAATTCAAAGCTTTGATAACAGTCAACCATTTGATTATAAAAATTATCTTGAGGAGAAGATAAATCAGGCAAGTTGGTATCTATAAAGAAGGAGAATAAAATCATCAGTTTCAAGTGGTATTCTTTTCTATGCCACATGATACTATATAGAGGGTGGGAGATACATATGTGAAATTTGTCACTTAACTTAAAGCCATATGGTAAAGATTACAGTCCATTCAAGAATGAGATTATATATGGGATAGTGGATGCTAGCAGGATAACTATATGTACTTTAAAGAATTCTTTGTGAAAGATTTACAATTACCTTGGGTACCCTCCAATTGAGGGTTGTCTAACACAATAATGAAGTTTTCAAGGCCTAAGGATTGAAATGAGAGAGTGAATATTGAATATTATTTGGGAGATTGGTATGCCTTCCAACATTGCACAATGATAAGGGTATATGGATTTGTGAGTATTCCTCATTTTTTGCCAGTGACACTGTTAGATAGGGTTGCATTTTTGGAAATTGTATGACAAATGGCTCAGTCTGATTATTTGCATTTAAAGAAACATGAAAAAACATATTTCTTGCCTTCCACATTTTATTTTAGTGATTTAGAAATCATTGCAAGAGAAGGATATGGACTTGTTAGTACAAAGCTCAATTATTTAAAGCCACCACTTGTTGAGAAAGGAAGAAAATATGATCTAGAGAATTTCATCAATGATGCTAATATTGCTCAAGGTATTAGTGACTATCAATACCACTTCTATTTAATGGAAGACTTGATAAGAAATTGTGTTAAATTTGAGCTTGTGGAAAGAAAATTGGACATTTGGAACAAGATTCAAAGAGATGAAACGTAAAGAAAGAGGGAAAATCTTTTTTATCAAGGAGCATTTGTGAATGAAGAAGATGAGGATAAGAAGACCAAATTGATGATTCAAAATGAATAGCAATTTCTCTAAAATGTGACAACAAGAGTTGAAAGATCTTCCAATGTTTCATCTACACCAACACATAGCACAAGACTTGGTGGACCACAAAATGTGAACCATTAAGTTACATTTATTTACAACTCACTCCATAAACATGTTTCTCTATGGATGAGAGTGAGGGACGAGACTCCCTAAATAGACACGCGGTGTTACAAGAATAGGTGATTAAGGTACAAGAGCCACCTGAGGATAGGTTGGAGATGATCTTTGAGCCTTCTAATCAACTCTTAGATGACATTGGAGCCAAGGCTAGTTTTGTATTTATTATTGATGATGATTTTGTGAATTCTCAAGAATTCAAAAAATTCATCATGAAATTTAAAGGTGAACAAATAAGAAAAAGGATGGAGGATATTAATCTTGATATGCATGATCGAGTGATTTAGAAATTATGGAAGGAGATTGAACAAGAAATGAAAGATATGACTCCACAAAAGGCAAGGAGAATGGCTGAAGAAGAAAGGTGCATGATCCTACTAGGTTGGGGCATATAATCAACCATCACCTTTGATAACATGAGGAGGAACAAAAACATTAAGATCAAGTAGAGTTAAGAAGTTGTGAATATGTTGTATTCTAGATCAAATTTTGATTCTGATTCTAACATTCTTGCAATATGGTCATTATATCAACATGACAAAAGACCAATTACTATTGATGACCCAAGAAACATTGTTGGACATATTGTTGTTAATAGGCTTGAAGATAAAAGTGCAGTTGAAGCAACTTAGAATTGTTAATGAAACAATATTTATACAAGCTACTATTGAGAAATTATATGTTGGAAATGAAGCTCTTAAGCAAAGAATATTGGATCGAAATGAAAGGATAGATGCTTTTGGAAATGGTTTTCCCCCACCACTACCCAAGTCACAATTTGAACTTGAAAAGATTGATTGATGAGATAGTTGAAAAGAGGAAGTGGCAAAAAGAAGTGTTGAATTTTAGGAAGAGGGAAAAGGAACTAGTTAATGAATTGAAGCTAACAAAATTCAACATGGCCACATGATTAATTATAAGGAAGCTTGAGGAGATAACTAAACATTTGGATGAATTTTGGAACAAGCGTGTTTCCAAAAAAAAAATATTTGTGAAACATAAAAGGATTGGGATAAGACTTGAATGTGTAGAGGAAAACTTGACCTCCAAAATATAGTTTCTATTCTTTTTAATAGAGCATAAATTTGGTTTGGATGAGGATAATTAATAAATTGATAATGATCAGTGATACCCTAAACGTGATTGAAAACTTATTGAGATAGTACAAGAAATACCATATGATCATTGTTGAGGAATTGAAAAGATATGACAAACTCCATGAATCACCAATGTCATCCTTTTCTAAGAATGATGGAAAAGAAAAGACTTATGAAGAGTGGAAGGGAGAATTTTCTCAAGTGCTACATGATGTTATCAACATCATAAACATGGATGAAGAAAAAATTATGGACAATTTGAGTTTCCAGTTGGACAAACTATTAATGCTCGACTATGGAATGATGTAGATCAATTCTACCAACATCATATATGCCAGCCAGGAATACATAGAGCATTTGTGCAAAATGAATTTGTTTATAAATCAATATGTTTGAGCATAGAAGAGAAGAACGCTATCTGAATTATAATTCACACTATGTTGAACCTTTTGAGACCTTTAGGTTATGGGTGTCTACCAATATGGAATGAAATCAAAGTATAATGATACTCCATTTTATTTGTCATCAGATTTTAGTGCTATTGTTTCTCCAATTTATTTATTGTTGCCTATCATTTTAATACATTTTCTTCAATTTATTCTCAGCCATTAAGTTCAAAGGCTGCATAATCAACATCGATGTTCGTGCTTCTCATACAACAGTGAGTTTCTCTTTTGTGCCTACAGATAGTGCAACTTCATTTATATCTTATGTGCTTACAAAGATACCTTAGGCATATTCTTCTATTTTCAAATATTGTTAAATGAATATGTGACAAGTGTGCATGGTTTGAAGCTCGTTTGCTCCCTTGTTTTTGTAAAAGGGAAATCAAGACCATTGCAAAGGGTTTTCAAATTTTGTTTTGCGTAGGTAGAATAGAAAAGAGTATAGCTTAGAATTAGAGGATTATCAAAGTGAATGTATGTACAATTTTGGAAGCAATGTCAACTAGTTTTTGAGCATATCAATAAAAATATTACAGAATTCTTCTCCATATTGTACTCTTGAATTTCTTATGAATCAATAATATCAAGGGTATTTTATTTTTTCATTGCAATCTTTTTGTGATTGTGTAATCTGTGTATGGGTTTCATTCAAATAATGAATTAAATATTATATGCAAATTACTATGAATTTAAGAGAATGATAATGATCTATAAGTAGGTTTATGCAATAACATAAGTAGCTTCATTAATGCCAATCATTAGTGTTAAAGGGCCACTAATTTGAAGTAATTTGTTACTAGAATGCATTCATGGTATGAGATTTGATTCCATATCCTAGGAATTAGTCATCGATCTATGAATTTTCCCAAGTCTAGCTTAGAAACAATCTAAATAAATGAATCATTTGTATTTTCATGTTGTTAGGTGTAATTAAATTAGGATATTTGTTCTCAATTGTTGAATGAATGTTGAATAACTAGCACTATAGCCAAATTTAAGGTTCATCAATATTTCCTTAGTATATTTTCAATGAAAACAATCTACTATAGTGACAATGTTTGAATATAGTATGTAGTATATCATAGGAAATTTTTTATGGAGACCCACATTGGTTTGCAAAGCCAAAAGTGTAGAGGATTTCAACATATGGTTTAATTCTATTCATTGGCCATTGACCTTAGAATCTATAGATTGAACATGGCTAGTTCATAAGAATTCTAGGATAGGTAGTTGGAAACACCATCACACTATATCATAGAAAAGGAATAAAGAAACAAGTAAAAAATATTTGACATGATGGAGTTGAATTTACTAAACAAAATGATATCATGAAGCTTTTTTCCTATTTTATAAGAATCTTTTCACATCAGAAGATAACCTGATGGAGAGTCACATAGCTAGATAACATCTTAAGTAGATTATACCCAATAAAATTGAGGAAGAAGATGCTAGTTGATTGAGATAGGATAATTCCATTGAGGAGATCAAGAAAGAAATTATGATTCTCAACAATGAAAAGACATTAAGGATAGATGGTCCGCCCATTGAATTCTATAAAGCCAACATTCCTTGGATATGTGAAGACCTGATGCAAGTTTATAAGGAAGCCATTAGCAAAGGTACTCTAGGGCTCTATATAAATAAAGGCATTATAAAATTTCTCTTCAAAGATGGGGATTAAAAAAATCATTAAAAATTAGAGACCAATAATGTTGTTAAATGTACCTTATAAGATACTAGCTAAGATTATAATAACAAGACTAATTGACATTATTCCTAAGATCATCAACAACAATAAAATAGGGCTCATCAAAGGAAGATACATCCTTGAAAACTTAATTACTAGTTGGGAAGGAATGAATTGGGCCAAGTGCTCCAATCAAAACCCAACTATGCTTCTCATGGATTTTTAGAAAACATACGACATGGTAAAATGACCCTTCTTAAGAATGTAATTAGAAGCATTTGGTGTAATGACCCCAAAAACCTACTCTTAGGAAAATAATTATTTTTTACTTTTACTCAAGATAAAATATCATAACAACAATAAAGGAATACTTTCTTTCTTTTTTTAATAAAAATGTATTCAGATAAAAATTACTTTAACATTACTTATTAGAATAACATGATGAAGAAAAACTTTTCTTTATTTCGCATTGCATGAAGAAACATAAAACAAATCATGACATATATAAGATTTACTAGTTATACTATTAGGAGAGTTTTGTATCTATCTTGCAAGACTCAAATAGTCAACTACAAGAGTGAGAGCATCGTTCGGGCGCTACAGCTCCAACCACAGACCAATGGTCCCCTACACACCTTCCTACTGGAAGTGGCCCTACCCTTCAAAATGAGTATAGACAAATGAAAATATGTGACGCCATTTGAGTACTAGTGTCGTGTGCCATATATCTGAGTATGATTATACTAGTATAGACTTTCTTTTAACTAAGTATGACCAATCTAGATGATTTATGTTCTGGCTACACTTGTGAACTAACTTGTTGTATGCAGTGACTAATACAACACTTTGGCCAAAGTTTCATAAAAAGAAGTCTTTGTTCACCCACCTCTTACTCAACTTGGAGACTACTCTCAATTCCTTGGGTTTGGTAAATAAATATATGAATATCAAAACCATAAAAGAATTTATTTACATGAACATTTAATGGCAATGGATTGTTCCTCTTTACAACTACAACCTAGAAGTTTAGAGCTACTACCATTAGTCTGTCTTAAGTTTGTTAAAATATTTTCACCATCTTTCTCAAAACATAGAGCCCGTTAAGATGAAAAATATTTCCTGACTAGATACCCTAGAACCTACTGGTTCTTCTTGAGTACCTACTTTTATCTAGGGGCAATCCTTTGCCATTACTTAGATCATACAAAAAGTCATAATTGAATTTCTCATATGAAATACAATAATTATCTTAACTCAATCTTCACCTACTTGTCGATTACTCTCATTCACATTTATATAGAAGTCTTATTTCTAAACAAAATTACATAAAGAATAGATTAAGAGATTCACAACATTATATAGTAAATTCTTCATTTCCCATTTTTTCATCTTAAGAATATATTATGTTTTTGATATCTTGATATTTCCATAGAGAAACACTCCTAAATTCGCATTTTCAAAAGAAAGACATTACAAGCGCATGATTAAAAAGTTATCTAACAAAAAACTTAAAATGTACCTGAATGCTTTTGGTGAAAGTCGAGGGTAGAAGATTGTGAAGTTTTGAGTCTTCCTCTAACTCTCCTCCTCCAAGCCCATCCTCGCCTTAATCACAATTTAAACATGAAGAAATTATTTCCTAACTATTCTTCTAAAGGTGAGAAGATGTACTTCTCCCATCCAAGACTTCTTGAGAATAAAACAATTCTTAAACAAAAGCACAATAATAAAAAAATTCCCAAAAAGTCATTTAAAAAACCCATGGCTAATCTATTTATAGCCTTCCCTATGAGAAAAAACCTCTATTTCAAATCATCCTTTCCCTTCAAGAATGAGGGTGACTTATTTCATATTATCATCCATTAACCAAAAAATGGTTATCTTATTAAAAACAACTTAACCAAAAATATTTATTAATCCCCCTCCATAAATTGGTTTATTAACCAACTTGACCAAGTAACCATAATATGGGTTCAATATTCTATAAAAGGGAAAAGTAAATATTTGAATTCGATTAACTTCTACCCTATTTAATAGGGAGTGTGTTTGGATTTATATTTATACCCACATGATTTTTCTAATAACTGACACCGACCCCCTTGCATAAATTGGTTTTCATTTAAATTCCACTTAAAAAGTGGTTATCGCATATCTATCACATTAATTTACCACTTTAAAAGTGGTTATCCTATATTATAGCACCATGTGAGCCTTGCCCAATGCACCCCACCACTTATTGGTGGTTACTTAGTCTCCCCCACCACATAGTATGGACTAAGTCTCCCACCATGTGGGGGGTTGACTTTGTCAACTCTTCCATAAAAAAAGAAATTCATCTTGGTTAAAGATATTTCATTTTATATATATATATACACACACACACACACAGATACACACACACATATATACACATATACACACAGATACACACACACATATATACACATATGCACAGATACACATATACATATATACACATACATATATATGTATAGACATATATGTATACATATATATAGATATATGTGTGTGTGTGTGTGTGTGTGTGAAAAGTGGACTTGTATCTATATCTGGAATACACAACACTTCAATTAAGTCATTAGATACATGGTTATTAAATCAATAATCAATGAATAATAAACCATTACAAAGCGACCTCTTGCCTTCTAGTAGATATGAGTTTAGATTGCTCTCAGATTGCTAAGTTATCCAGTGACTAGACAACACCTAAACGAAAGATTTTTAATCTTATATGAGCATGGATATAAGCTAAATGAATGCAAGATTTAAGCTAGATATGCAAGATTAATCTAACATGATTTAAGCTATGAAATGAATATTTAAGGTAAATGATGTAACAAATATGAAATAACTAATATGCAATATCTGAATGCAAATTCTCAATGAACCTAGAGCAAATACAGCATAATAATGATATATTCTCCAGGATTCTTGAATGGGAGATGAAGGCCTGACTTTATAGAAAATTCAGAAAGAAACCAATGGCTAAGATCAAATGATGATGAGCGGTCAAGATTTTTCAAGAGGAAGCACAATCCAGGTGAATTGATGTGATTGGTTGTTTTCCTCAATTTTAAAGAAAATTGAACTAAAATTAAGATAAAATCAGAAAAAACTGATTTATTCTCTATTTCATTCAATTTTAATATTTAAATGTTTTAATTGCTTTCTTTGAGATTTTTCTTCAATTTTTAATTTGATTTTCAAGATTATCTTCGATTGATTTCTTTTCTCAATTTTTAATTCTTTTTTGTCAATTAATTCCTTTTTTGATGATTTAATGGAAAATTGATTTATTTAATTAAATATGCTAGGATATTTAATAAAATAAATAGGATAATTGTTTAAAAATGATTTACTTGGAATGATCAATTAATTAAATAAATATTTAATTAATATTGGTTGATTAATTTGTCATGTGACATTTGCTTTAAGAAATTAATTATGTGGTCAAGATTAATTTTAAATTGCCTTTGGTTAGGACCTTGGTGACGTTGTCGAGATTAGGGGCCCATGGTTTAGATGACCATTTTTAGGGTATTACATTTGCCCCTCTTTGAATTAATGTGCAAGCAGCGCGTTGGTTCAAAGAAAATTTGATGTCTAGGAGATACCAGTTTTGAACTTGATTGATCACGAACTAGATGAAGAGCGAGGTATTCAGCTTGATTTGAAGTGATGAAACTGAACAGAGTTGATTAAATCGAAACCGATCCCGAACTTGATTGAACTAGGACCGATGAAGAGAAAACATACCAAACTTGAACTTGATTGATCAAGAAGCAGATCTTACAGATCTAGAACTTGATTGAACTAGACTCAGTGAGTGAAGAGAAAAAGCGGTCTTGAGCTTGATGGATCAAGACACGATGAGTGAAGATAAACTGTCCAACTTGATTCTATGTGATGGAACTGAACACCTATTTAGATTGAGTGTGATCAAACATACTCTTTAAACCCTTGATTGAGTTTAAACGAATAATCAGCTTGATGAAAAGCGATGAAACTGATTAACATTAAGAGACTAATTCAGACAAAGACAATATCAGCTTGATTTGAAGCGATGAAACTGATATGCTCCTAGAGATTGATTTGATGAATCTTAACTGCTCAACTTGTAATGAAGATTTTTTAAAGAAATTATCAACTTTCAGGTCATGAGTATGCCCCCTCGGGAGCGAAATCGAAAGATAACAAGGGTTGTGCAGTGATTTTAAGCAATTATTTGAGTGATGATAAGTTATTTGAGCACAAATATTAATGTTGATGATTAAAATTAAAGTTGAGATGAGAATTAAATTAAGATTTAGTGTTGATTAATGAGAAATTGAGCGCAAATTGAAGAAGAGAATGAGCAGTTGATGAAAGCGCTAAGTGGTCATAGTTGTGCAAAATTGACTAGGAGGATGATCTCATATTTCGATTTCAATCCTGAAAATGGAATCAGCATCATCGATTTAGCTTAGGGTACAATTTTCATGTCCATCGGAGCAAGTTGAAAAATTAGGGTTTCGGCTATATAAGGGGTCCAAGTGTCATTTTCAATTCATTTTCACCTCCTCAAGTTTAAAATTTTAAAAGCCCTCTGCAAATAAAAATGGTCATTCTGAACCAAGAGCATCGATTTGAGCACCAAATATGACATAATCGATCGCGGAACTGATCAATCTTAAGCCTTTGCATTTCATCAATTTTAATTTTTTGTTGATTTTTTTGCTTTTAAAGGCGTTAAAAATCATTCAATGTCATTTTGTCATGCGATAAGACACTGTCTGTTGTACAACAAACTATCCCTCTCATGGTTTGTCATTTTAGCCTATATGTTTTGTCATATGGTAAACCCATGTCTCGTACAAGATTTTTCTTCATAGCCCATATTATCGTGCGAGAGAATACCATTCGTCGTATGAAAAGAAATTTATCGTTCGGCATGTATTCCTGACTCATACAAGTTTCTGCTATACTGTGAAAACTCGTATGGAAAACAGTGAGCATTTTTAAGCGTTAAAACATGAAATTTTGATTTGGCATTTGGTGTATTTGGATTTGCGTGATGTTTAACATGTTTTGTAGCGCAATTTGGATGACTTATTTATGCTTGGTTATTTGATTTTTGCAGGTTTGATTGCCAAATATCCTATTTAGCTGCGTCTATCCTCCTACTATGTTATTAGTTCGGAATTTGTCAGATGTAGATAGAGCACACATTGATTTGTGCGGCTTTACTCACCTTTTAGAGATGCCTGATATCTGTGTGAATCACAGGATGCTTACTGCACTAGTTGAGCATTTCCATTCAGAGCATAACACCTTCCATCTACCAATGGGAGAGATGACCATTACACCAAAGGATGTGTACAGGATTTTGAGGATTCCATTTGTTGGGGATAAGGTTGACTACGATTCTGCTCCACGACCTGGTATCTTAGCCTTGAGATGCATATTTCAGGATGAGACTATCCTGGAGCGAGCTATCACTTGGGATGTTATGATGACTAGGTATAGTGATCAGTTTCCGCTAGCATGTGTATTAGCAGGTATGATAGGTTGTTTCATCATGTCGGACAGGGGATAGCAGGGCTTCCTATGTGGGTGGGCTAGGATGCTTGAGAGATTATTGACTCAACCTAAGAGATTAGGGTGGGGCTCTTGCTTATTAGTCCACATGTATCATGAGATGCATGAGATGCATGAGATCTCATACAGGGATGGGAAGAGCATGGCAGCGGGAGTTTTGGTTCTTCAAATATGGGTATGGGAGCATATCTTGGTTTGTAGACCGATAGTAGATGATGCCAGAGATCCACAGTAGTCGATCGTATGTAGATATTCTGGATATGTGACTCAACCCCATCTGGGCAAGACAGAGTATTGGAGACAACAGCTCGATGATCTGATCATTGTAGTATGGAGGCCATATAGGGGTCTAGAGCTGTGGGATGATTGGAGAGCTCAGCGGAGAGGCATGTTTATGACTCAGCCTCTTATTCGCAGATCGGTGTCGATTATTGAGCGATTTGTGGTATCTAGAGTTATGAGGCAGTATGGCAGGCCATAGGGTATGTCACAGGAATATATCGCGTACACCTAATATGGTGATGAGGAGAGACGAGGATGGGCCCCTAGGTTGTCCTACACGTTGAGCATGCAGGAGCTAGTCGGGTTACAGCGACTGTGATGGGACTATCTTGATGATATTGCAGATGCGGTGGTATTTCCCCAGTATAGGGAGTGGTTAAAAAGACATCCCTTACCTAGATTTATAGATCCTGTGGAGCATGCACCTCTCATAGACAAGGCTAAGGATGAGGCCCCTACACAGGCATAGGTACAGGGACAGGCACAAGGATGGAGAGCAAAGGTTCCTAGGTGGGCAAGAGGTGATCCTGGGGCTAATAGAAATAGGATACCAACTGGGGGGAGACAATGGTAGAGAGGGGAGGGTGGATCCCTTGGAGATGTTGGTGTGGGGGCTAGTGGTGCCAGGGCAGTGGAGGGTGGAGGGGAGGAGGAGAGAGTATCTCCTTGGCAGGTGAGGCAATGGATGGATGAGCAGGGAGGCCGAGAGGGAGGCTAAGAGCCTGTGAGAGAGCAGGGGGCAGTGGATGCAGCATGGTCTATGAGAGCCAGATTAGCAGGTTTGCAGTCACATTTGATAGTGGCTCGGACATAACTTGCAGAGCGAGACCGATAGCTCACTAAGATGAGGTCAGAGTGAGACGCTCTTCAATGGGAGGTGTTGCATCAAACTAGTCACGCAACTTATTATGTTGTGGCATATAGCATAGCAGTTCCAGTAGCACAGTAGGTTGTCCCATATTCTTAGTATATGGATTGATCTGAGGGAGCTCGGGCACCTAGGTAGGACGCTGGTCAGCAGGCTCCACCTCCTCCACCACCTGGCAGTGAGGGAGAGGCAGAGAGATACATTTATATAGGTCTTAGATTTTATTATATACCCCATTTTTTGTAGCCTATATGATTCTTGCTCCAATGAGACATTGTATATGATAGTTGATATCATTTGTACTATGAGATTATGATATATACGAGATCTTGATTTGATTTCATCGTACTTGTGTTGATTGATTATGAGATGTTTTTCTATATGCTTTATTCTATATGTATGCATATCTTTTCTAGTATGGATGTATGTAATGCAGATGAATATGGAAGTTTATTTTTTGTATCTTTTCATATGCAAATGAGTAATAATTAATGCAAATTTGTATTTTTGTATGCAATAATATGAATGCAAATAAGTAGTAATGAAATGTATGGATTTATATAAGATGCTTATGTATGCAATTAACCATCTCAATACACAATTACTCGATCAGATAAACGATGATGAAACAGAGACCACTTAGCGGAGAAATGATGATGCTTCAAACTCTCATTCAGAAGATAAAGAGATCATTGTTATTATGCCGAAATCACTTTTAAATGCATAAAATTTAGAATGAATACAACCTAAACCTAGTCACTAGATTTGAAATGCTTAATTTTCATCACTGAGCATTTTACAAAAAAAGCAGGCAAAGTAGAGTTCCTTTCTTTATATATGCAATATTAATTATCTTGTCTGCAATGACCCTTTGTTCATTCATATCCTTGGAAATATTATGCATGCTTCTGAATTGCACATTAAAGAAATTCCCTCAATAGACAAATAAATTATGCCAACCTCCCTGTAGCATACAAATAAGCGGAGTCGAGGTATATGTGGTGATTTCACCTTGATGTGAAGGCACTTATCATAGACACCCAGCTAATTAGATGTTTCCAGATCACCGAATTCATTCCTACAAGCAAAAAACAAAAAACAAATATTATGCCCCCAATCCTTGCTCCTCTTAGTTAAGATAGACTTCCTCGAGTTACTCAAAGGGAATAATAAGCAAAAGCCAATGTAAAAGACAGCATACAAAGGAAATTTCATGCATATCTCAAACAGTTTAGTGACTGTTTTTAGTAGTCTTGTTTTGCTTGTGTACTCAGTGATAAAAAATCTGTAGTAGTTAGGAGACAAGTGGCTTACTTAGAGTGGATGACCAGGTATCACTGACTGAAAGATGACTTGGGTGATACTGCTTAGGACATGTAAATTGCTCATTCGATTACCCTAAGACTAGGACATTGATCGGTTTCAAGCCATGAGGGTGCCAAAAGATCCAGGATGCCACGAAAGTGACTAAAATATATGTACAAGCAAAAGTAGAGATGCAGGAAATAGAGAATGAAAACAGGAAATGCCAACTTTGCGTTGATAGATGGAGCGCTTGAGTACAAGAGGTGCCTGTTTACCAGGTTTTCACCTGCTTGGCAAAGATTCTTTTTCTTTTTTTCTTTTTCTTTTTTTTAAGGACTTTTTCTGATTTTTAGGATTTCTTCAGGACTTTTTAGCTGTACAGGCTGCTGGAGCAGAGAATAATTAGGTGAAGAATTTCTTCAAGTGGATGGTGTTGATCGTTCACGGAGTTGTTCTCCTTCCGATGTTGAGAGTTGATAGGCACCAGAGCCAAAGACTGCAATAACAATGTAGGGACCCAAACAATTGGGTTAAAATTTCCCTTTGTTTTCTCGAAACTGTTGGTTCTTAGGATTTTCTCTCAGAACAAGGTCACCAACCTGAAATTCTCGTTGTCGAACCTTTTTGTTATAACCTCTAGACATTCTCTTTTGATATGCTCTTAGATGATCAAATGCCACTTGCCGAAGTTCATCCAGTAACTCGATTTTCTCCAATCTAGCTATTCTATAGTCTTCATCAATAACAAGACCTTGCAAAGAAACTCTTAAAGATGGTATTTCCACCTCAATAGGTAAGACTGCTTCGGACCCATATGCCAAAGAAAAAGGTGTAGCCTTAGTAGGTGTTCTAATACTTGTTCTATAAGCCCACAGGGTAGGATTGAACTGCAGATGCCAATCCTTTCCAGATTTATTTATTGTTCTGTGTAAGATAGTCAACATATTATTGTTAGATGCTTCGGCTTGTCCATTACCTTGAGGGTAGTATACGGATGACCAGTGTTGTTTTATTTTGAATTTTTTACAGAGTTCATGTAGATCTTTGTTCTTGAACTGTCCTCCATTGTCAGTTATAATGGATGAAGGTATACCATACCTGCAGATGATATAATTAAGGATGAATAGAGCTACTTGTTTACCGGTTGCTTTGATGAGAGGAACCGCTTCTACCCACTTATTGAAGTACTCAGTGGTAGTTATAATTAACTTGTGTCTGTTAGATGATGCAAGATATATCTAGCCAATGAGATCAAACATCCATTGTTGAAAGGGCCAATGTGTAAAAAAGGGTATGAGATCCCTTGTTGGAGTGTGCATAAGGTTCCCATGTAGCTGACACTTCTCACAGGTTTTAGAAAATTTTATATCCTCTTTCTCCATGTCTGGCCAGTAGTAGCCAGCCCTTATTAGTTTCTATGCTAAAGTTAGACCATTCAAATGGGATCCACAAACACCTTCATGAACCTCAGATAATGCGCGTTGGGACTCCCCAGTTTCTAGACATCTAAGAAAAGTACTATCTAATCCTTTCCTAAATAGGTCATTAGTGATGATGACGTACCATGAAGCATTTCGGATTAGGTTTCTTTTTTCATTTCGGGAAAGATTAG